>NW_008795575.1:1877879-1881017 GCF_000699145.1 Aptenodytes forsteri
AGAAAACACCAGCCACAGGCAGTGGCAGGGCTGCAATATCACCACACATTTCATATGCTGGCACTCCGACAAAGTCATCTCAACGCAGTTAATGTTCCCGCTTCCCCTCCGCGCAAGGCCTGCCGTACGCCAGCATGGGCTCCAGCTGCGCCAGCCGTGCATCCCTGTGCCAAGGTCGACCGAGCCCGGGGTGACCTCAGTGGTGCCCGGTGCCCGCCCAAGGTGCCCATGCAGGATGCTTGGCCATCCCGTGGCTCTGCCCAGCAGCAAACCCGCCAGCATGGAACATCACAGCCGCTCTGCAGCGAGCTGCTGTGCAGAGCCCGGCATCCCCCGGGGGCCGGAGACAGTTGCGGAAGGTGAAGGCAGCGCCTGGGCAGGGCAGCGCTCAGGGCCGCATCCGTAAGCAGCAGCTCCCCGGCGCTGTCAGGCAGCCAGAACATATGGTGAATTAGCTGGGATTTGCGACCGCCATCTGCAAAGTCGCGTTTCTGTGTGCGAAGTTAATTACGGAAGCCACGAAACGATGCCAGAGCGGGGTGACAGCACCTGCAGCGAACTCACCCCTTGCCATCCTCCCAGGGAAAGGCAGGCGCTGAGAACCAAGCCCCACTCCGGGGCTCAGCGAGGTGCCTTGGAGCACCTTCCACTTTCCTTCCCTCCTCCCAGCTCTGCGGGCCATTGCACCCGGGCTGCGCAGCTGCCTGATGACAAGTGGCAGTGCCATCACACCTTCCAGATGTTCGCCTGCTGCCCGTGGGTACAGGCACAGCTGGCGAGTGACACCGTCCCCCGGAAAGCTGGGGCACAGACATGCAGGCTGCTCTGCCTGCACCTTCGGCCCGTGCTGGGGGAGAAATGAACTGGCACAAACGCCCCGAGCTTTCATCTCAAGAAAATTGTTATCGAAGGCAACAGCCCCTGGGAGACTCCTTCTCGCCCAGCTGCAATCCGGGCAGGGTGAGCGCACGACAGCAAGGGAGCATCGCTGGGGCACGGGGAGGAGGGTGAGTGATGCTGGGTCGGTCCCCACCATCTGCTCCTGCATTCCTCTGCACTGAGCCACGGCTCCAGCATCCAAGCCAGGTCACATTGCCCAGGAACCGGGTGCGGTGGAAGATTTAGGAGATCTCCTGGGTTATTCCACATGCCCTACGGGTAGGATGCGGCAGGGGATGGGAGGGCTCCCAGTATAGCTTGTCTACCACCTTTGGTGGACAGTGGGTTCAACTGATGGGGCCCAAGCCCAAACCTAGCACTTGCCTCCAGATTTACGCAGTCACGAGTTACACTGCAACACGCAGAAGGGCAAATCCTCCATCTCTGGAGAGATCACTTGGGACGGAAAAGGGCAAGACAAGATTTTCTGCTGCACCGAGGATTGCATCCAAGCCCTGCTGCTATCTCGGAAGCAGGTATGGCTTGACAGCTGGCATAGCTGCGGAGCGCTCAGATATCCCCATGCTGGTGCCTGCTTGTGACTGCATTGCCTGGAGCAAGGATTTGCATTGCTAAGTCAATGTCAAGCCGATTTAGTCCTTGGATGGGGAATCTCCGTCAACCAGCGCTGGCACTAGTGAGGAAGAGCAGAGATGGGCTGCTAAGTGTCAGCCTTGTCCCCTGAGGTGCCGCTGGATCGGTGTCTGTGGTGCAAGCAGCACAAACCCAGGGCCTGTGCTAATGGTGACCACTAAAGAAGTGCCCATAGCATGATGGAAAAACCCTGCTATCCCAGCTTAAAGTCAGGTGATTACATTTCACTGCCTCAAACCGTCCCACCTCACTCTCTTCTTTCTTTTCAGCTGAACACAACCCTTATTTTCACGTGTCCCAAGTGGGTGCAGAACTCCTGTGCCCCGGGAGCCGCTGCACCCCGCGTTGGATGAGGAAGGAAGGAGAAGCAATTCCTCTCTGCAAGCCTGTACACCACTGCAAGGCTATAAAGCCAATAAGGACCCCCTGGGATGAAAGGTACTCTATAAATCTGAGCTGTTACTACTATAAAACAAACCTCCACCGCATCTCTTAATAAAGCAGATTAACTATGCAATAGCACCAGCTATAATTAGTATCGTAAAAGTCAGAGATGGGAAAGGCCAGCAGGTCAGCGAGTCCATCCCATGGACTCCTCCCCACAGCACGGGGGAAGGGGGAAACCTCCCGGGTGCCCTGGGAACTTGGAAAAGCGAAGTCAGGCTTGGCAGTGCTGGGCACCATGAAGGGAACGGTGACAAAGAGGGGATGGCACACGAATCACCGCGCCTCTGCCAAACCCAGGAGGGGAGCAGAGCCCCGCTCTCATTCTGCAAGTGCCTGACGCCAACCTCTGGTCCCTCCTCTCCTGTGCGAGACCATGTCCTCTCTCTCAAACTTTCATCCTTTCCTCATGCTCAGGACTTGAGACAAGGGTGTCACCATCAGCTTTTCACAGGGTGGACCCTGAAGACCTCACTGAGCCCTCTGACAGCTGCGTGGGGGGATGTGGCTGTCCCCCAAGGGCCACAGGCTGATGACAGCAGGGCATCCTTGCAGGAGGAGCCCGTGTCCCAGACCAGCTCCCCAAGGGACGAGCATTCCCCCAGATCCTTCACCTCCCATCCCACGAGAAGCTCCCAGCCCCAGGGCTAGGAGACACGACCTTCCCATACGCACACACACGCGCCTTGCCCAGCAGCGTTCCTAGACTGGGATCCCACTGCCTGCTCCCATCCTGCCCAGGGACGAGCACTCCTCCTCACTGGTTGACCAACCCAGCTAACACACGCAGCCCAAGCCCCGATGCCCGCTGCCTTCCTCCACCTCCCGCTCCTGGAAACCCCGGCATCCTCCTCGCCTCCACAGCGCGCCCACGCGGCCCCGGCCCTTCTCCCCTGCCATCCCCGCTGGCACAGCAGCGCTGGTGGTGGGAAGGGCAGGAGGGAGGGCTCCCTGCCTGGGCGCAGCGCTGCTCTGCCCAATTAGCGCTGCTGGGTGACAGGCTCTGTTTGCACTGTGTGATTAGCTGTGGAAATGCAAATCTGAACTTCCTCCGCCGCAGCAGCTAACAAGATAATGAATATTTTCATCAGCTGCAGAGAATACAAACATCTGCGCAGACACAAACGCGCTGCCAGGGCCGGGGGGGAGCGGGGAGCAGGG
>NW_008795575.1:1881047-1892394 GCF_000699145.1 Aptenodytes forsteri
GCCGGCTGGTCCCCAAGCCCGGCAAAAGCCTGTGGATGACACTCCATCAGCTTCAGCGGGTGCTGGTACTGCCTCCAACAGCAGCGTCTCCGCTCTGGACTGCGCCTGTGTCTGCGAGAGCGGGTTTGGGGTACGTACCCGTGGTACCCACATCTCCCAGGGCACCACGCCAGCTCTGCCCCCTCATTGCCCATCTCTGGGGCCCGAGCTCACCTTTGAAACACCAACTCACCGGTTTGCACGGCTGCAAAGCCTGCTTTGAGGGCATGGACCAAGGTTAAAGCTGCTCGGCTCTTCCTCAGCCTCATGATAGAAGTGGGGTGTTTGGTTGCGTTTTTTAACACCCACCTATTTTTTTGTAGCAGCACATCTTCACACACTGCCTGGCTCCGCTGGGGCTCAGGAGGGGCTGGGGAAGGAGCCCAAGCCCCAAGTCACGGATGTGCAATTGGTTTTGGGCTCCGGCAGCGGCAGCAGCTTCCACCCCGCTGTCCCTCCTCCTCCCCAGGGCTCAGGCACACGCTGGGAGCGGTGGGGCTCTCGCAGGCAATGGCCAAACAGCAAAGACGGACCCCGTGCAAGGTTATCCCACTGCCTGTCCAGACTGGAATGAAACGGAGCAGCTCAGGGGCGCATCTGGAGCAGGGATGGGGCAGCAGGAGCAGGAGGCGGCTGCAACAGCCGTGCCCACACTCGCTGAGGATGCAAAGGCCTGCTCCTTAAATCCTACCCACACCAGGCACAGAACGAGTCTGAAAACCTCTATTACTAACATCTCAATCAGTATATTTTAAAAAACATCTCTTCCGCCCTGGACCCCTGCGCTGTCTTTAGGATATCGCTGGCACTAGACTTGCTTTTGCTTTGCTAGAAGAATAAAAAACTACCAATCCAGTGCAAAAGCATGTGTCTGCAGACTGCTGGAAATACCATCTCAAAGCCACACAATCTGTTCTCCTTCTCGGTGGGATGCTAGCTTTGAAACGGAGCAGGGCTGATGCACACAGGATGTAATAGTAATCTGACTGACAGAGTGCTGTGCTAATTGCATTAGTCATTTATACACTGGATTGATAAAATCTTAATGCTTAGCCTGGCCGGTGAGGATGCGCTCAAAATACACAGTGTGTGTCTATGTGCAACCTGTTGTGGGCTCTGAAAAGGGCTGGATGGGCTCAAGAAAGCAGCCAGGATGTCCCTGACACTACGTTGAGAGGTGGGAAAAATGGGCTTGAAAAAATGGCTCATTTTTTTCAGGGGCCCTTGGTGGACTGAGGAAAAAAGGCTCCGATGGGGGCCCTTTGGGGGCTGCAAAGCCATTGCGTGTGGCACGGCCACAAGCGGGTACCGGGACAGCTCTGCTCCGCAGGCAGCGTCCCCGGCTGGGAGCAGGCAGTGCTCCTGCATGGCACATACTGGGAGCGAGGCAGAGAGCGGAGCATCACCACATCCCACAGCAGCTCCACAGAGCTGCTAAACTGCTAATGACCCCCTTACCCGCTCCTGAGGACCAAGGCCTGAGGCATTAGCCTGGCTTGGAAAGACATCATTGCTTCCAACTAGTATGTCTGAGGCTTCAGAGTTGTGAACAGGTAATAGAATTGCAGCAACAAATAATAAAAAGAGGAATGAAATGGAAGGCAGCCACTGGAAAAGAGATCCATCCGTTATCCCGGCCTGAAGGGTAATAGGTAAACAAGGCGTTGGGGTACCAGCTGGCGCCGAGCTCGCCGGCACAGGAATAATAAACAGCACAATTATAACTTCTGTGCTCAGAGGTTTCAAAGAGACGGAAAAAAATATGAAAAAATCAATAGCGTTAATTTAACTAGTTACAGACGTTACATTTGTGGTGCCGCGGGGGAGGCAGGGCGTCCTCACCGGGGCTGGCCCGCGAGCTCCAAGCTGGGCAGCATCAGCAAAGCCCCCACCTGGCCTCCCGCACCCAGACGGGGTGCCGCTCGCACGAGGCCTCCCCCGGTGCAGGGGGGGGCGCGATGGTGGGGACGTTTCCCAAAGCAGCCCCCCAGCAGGGATGGCGCCGAGCTGTCAGCTTGCCCCGCGCGCCGGTTTATTAAGGGCTGAGAAGCGGCGAGGGGAAGGGGGAAGAGATTTAAAATTAACTTGCCAAACTCCCCATCAATATTATGACAATTCCCCGGGGGGGAGCGATGGGGTGGGGACGTTTCCCAAAGCAGCCCCCCAGCAGGGATGGCGCCGAGCTGTCAGCTTGCCCCGCCGTCGCCGCGCCGGTTTATTAAGGGCTGAGAAGCGGCGAGGGGAAGGAGTGACAGATTTAAAATTAACTTGCCAAACTCCCCATCAATATTATGACAATTCCCCGCATCGGTTCAGCGACCCGGCGCGCCGCCTGACAGCATTAACGTAGCTGTGTGGAGGCAGAGCCTGCTGCTGGGCTGGCAGCGCTCGGGGCGAGCGGGCGCCCGTCCCTCCCTGAGGCACCCCGGCCACCTCAGTGCTGCGCTCAGCAGCACCAGCCGGTGCTCAGCACCACCTCCAACCCGCCCTTTCCCTTCCCCAAGGCTGTAAAGAAGCAGCAGCCCTGTTTTACAGGCGGGGATGCGAGGAACAGCATCCTACGAGGACCGATTCACAGAGGGAAGGGTGTTTCCGATTTGCAGGAAGGTGCTCAGCACAGCACGGCAGCCCTGCATCCTCCGGAGCCGTCCTCCCTGGAGACGGGGAGAGGGGAAAACACTTGGTGTTTAGCCATTTTTTCGAACCGAGCAGTGAGGGAGCGCTGACAAAACCTCTCCCCACTCCAGCCACCAAACCATTTTGGCTGCTTATCTGCCTCCAACACCCAGAAACTCTCCGGACTCGTTGCATCTCCAGTGGGGGGGATCAAACGGGGGCTGCGCGGGTGAGCGAGGTGCTCCCTGTGTCTCGGGGCTATGCCAAGCTGGAGCAAGAGCTGGGACGAGAGGCAGAACCGGAGGCAGGGATGGGAAGAGACCCCGGTTAGGGCAGATGGCTGCTCGCTGGGGAGCGCTCCACCGTGCGTTGCTCTGACATCCCGTTTGCCGTGCAGTAATAATCCAGTGAGTAAAGCTGGCTCCACAGGTAGTAATTTAGGTTTTCTCCATATTAATGGCATAAAAGCAACAGTCTGAAACAGCAAACAGCTCTTAAAAAAAAAAAAATATCTCTATTCCCTCGTGGCAAAGAGACGGCACAAACCAGATAACGAACGAACAAACAACCCATTTGGAAAATAATCCCCCGGTGATTTGGGGACGGCGCGGAGTTCGGGCTCTGCCCCACCATGAGGCAACGGGAGGAAAATCGCTCTAATCTAGTCTTTAGCGAGCTGGATCCACCACTGAGCCTCCCGGCTAGACCGAGAGGTGTGACTGGAATAGATCAGCTCCAATCCCATCTATTTATTAACCCCGCACAGCATTTCGCTAAAGAGAAGAACGCTTTTTTTAAAAAAGAGAGGGATGCCCAGAAGAAGGCGGTGGCTCTGAATGTGCTTTTGGCTCACCGGTGGAAGGAGCGAGGAGGGTTTCTGGTGTGTGATCAAAGACCCCTCCTCTGCCCCCCCCCCTCCCAAAATACCCAGCGAGGGACCGTGCAGCAGAAGCATCACCGGAGAAGCGCTTTGATTTAAATGCTTGCAATAAAACAGCAGCAGCGACGATGTGGTGCACTCCTCCAAGCAGGAACCTTGACGCTGGCTTGTCCAGCAGGTCAGTCGAGCACCCCAACCGCCACAGCGATAATTAGCGGTTATTAAGCCGCCTCAGTATGGAAAAAGCTGTCCACAGAGCTCCTAAATGATGGCTCGAGCTGAGCTGCAGCGATGCTGTGGTGCTCACCTCCTGCTGGGTTGTGGCTTCACTGTCACTGATGGATGGGGAAAGAGCCCTTGGCACCAGCACGAAGGGACGTGCGAGCAGGGACAGGCTCTGTGCAACACAATGGGGTGTTGCGCCAGTGCTGGTGTATATACGGAGCACATATAGTGCACACAGTATGAACTGTTCTGGCTGCTGCCCATCCCTGGTCACAGCAGCCAGTATTTGCTTCCTCCATCCTTCCCTCGGGCGTTACCATCTCCTCAAGTCATGCCACCGAAGTGTTTGGGTGCTGCCTGACTCCCTTGGATAAAATGATGTGGGTTAAAGGGGAAAACCAACATCTGAGCCAGCACTGACTCGAACCGCAGGCTGGGACCTGCAAGCTGTGCAGCTCTCCCGTTACCAGCCTGCTGTGCTGCGTACTCATGTCAAACACCACCCTTACTCTGCGTCCTAAAGGTACCCGCTGCACGTCCCCATCCTTTCGAGCTGGCTGGACACAATAAAGCCGTCAATGCTACACCAGCTCCATCCCGGTGCCGTGCCAAGCCGCAGTCGGGAGGACCACGCAGCCATCAGAGAAGGGCTGAGGCTCTAATCAGCGTTGCAGACCGTTGGGTGGCAAAGAGACCAGCCCAACACCAACGGGATGGAAATACCGCTGTAACTGATAGGTGTTGCCCAGGCCAGGGTGTGAGAGACGGCTTTTCCCAGCACAAAGGCTTCCTCCCAACGCCACGCTGACATGCCTGACGGATTGAGAATATCCTATTTATTAAAGACACTGAAGATGCGGCGACATGGGAAGCAGACGCCATTCAAAGGACTGTCACATCTGCATAGCTAAAGGATCCCAGCAGTTATAAATCCCTCTAAAATACTCAGCCCCTTGTTCTGATAGCAGGTTCTTGCTCCTACTTTGCAGAAACAGGCTTTTAATCCCTGGTATTAGGCAGCTTCCTGCTATGTTTCAAATGCACCAAATTAAGGGCTTCTCTAACAGCTGGTGCCTTAATGCTCAGAGAGGTTCTTGAATATCTACAAAAATCAGAGGCAAATTACATCTTTTAGTTAATAATTTCTTCTCCATTAACCTCCTTCTCTTCCCTTGTTAGGAGATGATGTAATGGTGCTTCTACGGCGTAACCCTCTGACACACCGGGCAGCCTGGCCGCGGGGAAGGGCGCTGCGTGCGGGGAAGCGAGCCCTTCTCATCACTGCCCAGCGCTTTTGGAGCCAACAGGCTACATTCAAACGGGAAAGGGCAGCCATGCTGACCTTCCAGGCCGGCAAAAGCATTTCTAGAGCAAGACGTGCTGCCTCCCGCCAGGCTCTGAGCTCTGCTGAGCCAGAGCATCGCACGCTACAGCCTGCAACACGCGGGCACGCTTTGCGGGTTGCTCTAGTTTCAGACCTGCTTCCTCCTGCCCCTCACAGCTGTTAGACCTGGGATTAGTCCCCCAGCCGATTCTGGGCACTGAAAACCCTGTTTGTGATGGCGAGGTCCTGGCTCCCGCTGCGCAGACCCTCACCAGGAAAAGCTTCCCCCCACTGCACGTGCCCCTGCCATCACCCACGCAGCGCGGCAGGAGCAGTGCCAGCCGTGGGAAGGAGGACGGATCACTAACACTAAAAAAAAAGGGGTTTTTTTTTTTTTTTAACCTGAAAACCTGTCAGCCAGAGCCCCAGGGAGTGCTCTGGGCTCTGGTCCCTGGAAGATGCAATCCCAACACCGCAGGTGTTTTATCCCGAGAGCAAAGAGGCCGAGGGCAGCCCCGGCAGGAACCGCTCCTGGTCCAGCCTGGGACTGTCGAAACCCACCATCCCCAGGATGCCCTCAGACAGCATGACTTGTAGAAGCCACATCTCCCAGGAGAAACCAGACCCACGGACAACTTTGTGCGCTTTCCAGCTGGAATTTAGCCCTGAGGATGGGGGATGTGTTTGCTTCCCAGTAGCGACAAAGCAGCCCTTAGACCTCAGCCCTGGCTGAGGCAGGGGAAGGATGGCTTTCCAACCCTCCTGCTTTGCAGTGCAAGCAAAGGGCAGGCCACAGACAAGCTGGAGAGGAAATTAAAGCCTCTGCAAAAGGAGGTTTGGTGCCTAGGGACTGACGGCACAAGCTGGTGTTGGCCCTCATTCGGGGGGAGCCCGTCCAGGTCTGGCATTTCCAGGCGATGGGCTTGGGGAGTTTATGAAGCCTCCAGACCTGCTCGACCCACCAGATCATGGAAAATTTCAGCTCTGCAGCCCTGGCTCTGCTCTGACGGACCCACCAATGCTTGTAATGTGGGAGGGAGAAAAAGCAAAGAGGAGCCCACTGGAACAATTGCCTTCGTGTACTGTCAATTCTCACTTCCAGCAAAGGCTGCGGCTCTGCTGGCTCCAAGCACTCCGCTGGCTGCGGCTTTCTGAGCACCTTTGTGCTGGTGGAGCTCGTAATTCATCTGCCATCAAGAGAGCAAAAGGCCAGAGTTCAGCGTGAATTCATAGCTAGGAAGGCTTTGCACTCAGCTGGGGAAAAATTGCCCAGAAAAACACTGTGGCCAGCAGTGATGAGCACCCACAACTCCAGCTAAAATTGGAGGCAGCAATGAGGTCTCGGTGCCTTAATAGGAAAGAAACCCTCAGTGCACTGGCAGATGCTGGGCAACAAGAGTCGTGTCTGGGTGGGATGTGGGCTGGATCCTCTCCTGACCGTGATCAGTGCTGCTGCTTTGAAACTCATAGGCCCACCTTGGTTTACACCCGATCAAAATGCGGCTGCATTCAGGAGAACTGAAGAAAAATACATAAATCAACTCATTTTCCAGCCCTGAATTCAGCAACTACCAGCAAGCTCTCCTCCGTGAGTGCTGCAAGGTGAAGATCTGGGCAGTTCAGACCCTGCTCCCCCCACCCGCATCTGACCCTCAGCACTCCTGATATACCCGGGATGCAGCTTGCAAACACCCCCTGCTATCTGCTCCTTGCACGCTGGTGGGGTATTTACCTTCAGCTTATTTACATTATTCCTTATCGTGCTGTATCCACGGCTCCTCCCAGTACTACAACAGGGGGCACTGAATAAAACCAGCTCGCATAGGCTGACGACATGTCAAAGGAAATGCTCTTTCATACTACATGCAATTAAACGGCGGAACTCATTGTCGCAGGGTATCGCGGAGATGAAAGACATCAGCGTTCAGAAAGAGATGAGGCAACACTACTGAGAAAAGCCCATCGAAGGCCATTAAACACTTATCTGGTGTGACACACACTGGCCCAGGAGGGTCCTATGTTGCTGCCTGAGGGAAGGATGAGCAAGTAGGAAAACCACGGATGCTTGCTGTCCTCTTGCTCTCTTTCCCTAGTGAATGTGTCAGAGATGCTGGCTCTGCACCAACAGACCTTGGTCCCATCTCACCATCCCCATGTTCCCAAAACTAGGAGCAGAACCGGGCCATACCTGAAAGTCATCTGGAACACCTGCCCTTGGTTGACGTGCTGGCTCCTGTTGTTATAGCCGTGAAGCATCTCCCCAAAGAGGGTGTCGTTGAACTTTGCATCCGACTTCAGGCACTTGGGGCCCTCGCAGATGTCAGACAGCATCAGGCAGGACTTCCCATCGGGGGCCAGCTTGTACTCCTCCACGCACCTGCGGACCACCACAAGCTACATGAGATGGGCCAGGCGCAGAGCATGCCCCCCCACCTCTGCAGACGGCGGGGCAGTCAGCCCAGCTGCAGGACGAGTCTCTGCTGAGCCCAGCCGAGCATCATCAACACCTGCAGCGGCCGCCTGGGAAGGCACAGAGGTTGCAGAGACCACGTGCTCTGCGGCAGCTCGGTTGGGCAACCAGCGAACGAGTGCTCAGCTCCCAACACCCATCCTTCCTGCAGCAGCATGATCCCCTCTGCCTGCAGCCACGGTCTCCTGCCTGGGAGCTGCCCCCACGCTGGAGAGCGGAGCTGAGCCCACTGCGCATCCTCTGCTCAACAATCACCAACAGCCCTCGCCCAGCCGGTGGCCTCTGACGCTGCTGCGGCACACGCACGAACGTTCCCCGGACAAGAGCAAAGCAAAATCAAGCTCCTGCCCTTTTTTCCACCCAGCAGTGCCCTCCTGCAAGGAAGCAGCTCCAGCGTGGCTGCTCCTTTGCTCTTTGGTCCCACTTTCAAGCGCGCTGTGGGTAAGACGCACGTGCTCATCTTCAGCAGACAGTAAGGGAAACTGAGGCAGGCAGCAGGGATGTGATTTAACTACAGACACTGGAGACATCAGTGGCATCTTTTGCATATGTGCTTATCCTGCCTTCCCTCCTTCTCTTCTCCTTCCTCCGGTCTTTTCCCCAGCATTGTGGCTCCCAGCTGACAAGGAAACCTCCATTCCCTGCCTGCCCCTTCCTCCCTGTAGCCGCAGCACTCTGCTAACAGCGATCCCACCTCCATCCAAGGCTTGCTCCCCTCTCCCATTCCTCTACCACGTTTTACTGCTGCAAGCGAAACTCCCACCCGTCTGTCGCACTTTTCCTTGCCTGTTCCCGAAGTGCAGCTTTGCCTTCAAAAGGGATTATAAAACAAAAAAAAAAAATAGAGGGAAACAGTATCTGTCCTTGGGGATGGAAGACTGAAATGCGGATTCCGTGCGTGGGTGCGGATGGAGACCACGTAATGTCCCACGATTTTCTAGACCCTCCCCACAAAGGTTCCTTGTGCCTATAAGGATTTCCAACCCCTGTTCTGCAACAGCGCACGGCAGAGGCAACGTGCTCTCTCTTAGTGACTCAACCACTCTGTGCTGCTAAACAATAATAAAAAAAGAAGGTGCGAGGGGGAAAACCAACAAACCAGCAAAAAGGGATAAAAAAAGAGAGAGGCTGACACGGGCAGAGCTCCCTGGGCTGTTCTTCCCAGGGGAGCAGCCGGTGGTTGGGGCTGCATGAGGTCTCTGCTGCACCTGCAGCATCGGGACTTGATGGATGCTCCTTGGAGTTACTGTTAGGAATTTGCTCCCCCCTCTTGCCTGTGGGCATTTCCTTCCCAAAACGGCTCCTTTTCCCCTCCTTCACCCTAATCCTTTCCACAGGGATGGGAAGTAGGTTCCTGCGTGTGCCCGCGAGCGTGAACCAGCCAAGGGATGCAATCTGCAGAGCCCCGGCGCCAGGGCCAGGCGCGAGACGGGGAGGGTGATGGATGGCTGGCTGCAGCTGTGCAGCACAAAGCCAGATAATCACTGAGCTCCTTTTAGAACATACTGCAGCCGGGGAGATTTTCCCAAGAGAAAATGCTAAATTGTGTAGGATTATAGGATCCCGGCCAAAATCAGGGATGAAACTCTATTTTAAGAGAGGCACAGGGGAGGAAAAAAAATCAAAAAGTAGTATTTTTTAAACAAATCCTCCACCTTCCCCCTCCAACACGCAATATACGATTTTTGGGTCCCTTCACGGTGAGTCACAGATCAAACCGTATCGTCACACAGTGGGGGAGAGGAGGAAGGTGCATCTGCTCACATTGCTCCTCGCATTCGCGTATGCTTTTGCCCGCAGGCAAGCCAGGTGCCTCTACTCCCTGTTGGAAGTCGGCTCCACAGACAGCCTTTTTCTTGGGCTCCCAGCTCCCTCACTGGGCACGCTGGTTTGGGGACGGGTGGCACAGGAGGGTTGGCAGGGATGGAAAAGGGCATGGGTTTTTTAGCTGCTAGCAGGAGATGCAGGAGCATTGGAGGGGACTCACCCGCAGAACATGAAGATGGTGCTGGATGAGGGGTCATGGGGCAGAGGGAGGGTCTGCTGGAGACAGAGCTGCTCGCAGCCACCATTGAAGCCATCCGAGCAGTCGATCCCTTTGGAGTAGTCGTAGCAACCGGTGCCATCCTTCATGGGTCGGAGGTCCTCGGGGCACTGCAGCGAGAGAGGGGACGCGGTAAGGTCACCTGTGAGTCCTCACCTACCCTGGAGCCACAGCCCGGGGGGTGCCCTCCCAGGGCACAGCCCACCCATGAGCCACAGGGATTTGTGTATCGTGCTGTTGAACTCCATCTACATCTAAAGGAGATTAGTTCATCCCGAGTGATGGACGGGGCAGCCCCAATGGCCCTGCATCACCTCGCACAGCCTTTGGGGAAGGGGCAAGGACCACAGGGCAAGGACCTGGTCTGCTGAAAAAGCCAGGCTCCCCATCCTCCCTCTGGAGGAGGGTGAAATCCCTGAGGCAGCAAAATTACACAGCGATGAAGCCTCAAGCCAGCGTGGGGCAAAGCGTGATGACCTGCTCTGTGACGTGCTGGAGAAACACTCTGCATTTGTTACCTGTGCCTCTGAGATGCAGAGAAGCCCAGCGTGACCCAGAAAAACCATCTCAACACCTGGGACCAACCCAGAAAACCATCTCAACCCATGCCAGGCAGACCAGCGAACATGGCCTTGGCATCATCTCCAAAAGCATCTCGCTGCCTCCCATGGGAGGAGGCACCTGCAGGCAGGACTGGCCCGCGGTGGAGGCAGGACTGGGGGAGGACAGGACCGCAGCCCAGGCTCATCAGAACAGTTTTCTGCAGCCGAGGGAACCACGCTGATTCACACAAGCTGGGGATCTGGCTCTGGGTTTTAATTTCAGTTCCCCAGCTGGCTTTCCTTGTCCCAAAAGATAAAAGCCAGCAGGTGGCAAATACCATCAATAAATTGTCACCCAGATTAAAGCACTCTTCTATTCCACTTGTGTTATTTATCCCTTTTCGCCAAACACGCACGCACACAAACAACAACAAAAAGGCCAGTCCTTGAAAAAATAAATAAATCTTGCCTAGGAGCAGCTCGCAATTAAAAATGCATTATGGAATTTCTTGAAGATCAGTTAGACTAGAGCTTGTACAGGTAGTGATGCAGGCAGGTTATAAATGGTCTCTGTCAAGCAGAAGAAAGGTTATAAAACTGCTATACTTCGTGCTTAAAAAAGAAAATCAATTTTCTGTGTGAGCAAAATGCTGTACATATTAATAAAAGTTCAGAAGACCCTGGACCCTGCGCTCGCTGTCACAGGCGGGGTCCCGACGGGAGATGGGCTGCCGAGCCTTGCTCACTCTTGGCTACTCAAGAAGCAAACTGCCCACAGGGGACATCAGAAAGATGCTTTAGGGAGTCCTGGCCCACCTCATCCGAGCGATGAGAAGTTTCACTCCAGCTCCTAGAAACCCTGTGCCATTTCCCTATGGCAGCAGCATCAAAGCTGCTTCTGCCCCTCATGCAGCAACTGCGATGTCTCAGGCATCCCCATGCCTGACGTCCCTCAGACACCTCACTGGCTCCTGTGGCCTCAGCTCTGAAGCTCCAGTGGACCTTGCAACCTCAGCAACTTCCTTGCAGGCACCGGGTAAGGTGGGAAGGGGAGGCAAGGGAAGGTTGAGAGGCACACGGCTTTTCTAGCCAAAGGATGTTAGGACAAGGGGTGATGGTTTTAAACTAAAAGAGGGTAGACTCAGACTAGATAGAAGGAAGAAATATTTTACGCTGAGGGTGGTGAAACCCTGGCACAGGTTGCCCA
>NW_008795575.1:1892627-1903429 GCF_000699145.1 Aptenodytes forsteri
TCCCTTCCAACAAACTGTTCTATGATTCTATGTCGGCAGCAAAGGGCTCTGGAATAGGACGCTGCCCATCTCTGCAGAGCAGGTAGGGCACACGCAGGGCCCCGGAGAGGCAGCCTGGGAAACAGTAGCCCTGCCTAGGCACGAAGCAGCAGAAGACATGGGAGCAGGAAGCCTTCTAGATGCATACACAGAATAAATATGAAGGAGGAGAGGACACTTAGAACAATCTGTGCTTTTCACTGCTGAGCTGCTTGGGAAACAGGATCAGGATAAGTGTGTTTGTGAACCTGCATATGCAACATTTATCTCCTGCGGTCTCCGCTGCATCTGCCGGCCCCACTGTAAGAATAAGAGCTGTGCAAACTGGCAGAAACGCGTCTCCCTGGAGGACACGGCGGGCTGACTGCAAACAGCATCTTCCGCTCCACGGCAACGCATCCGCCTCTCTGCTGCTCTCCCCATGCTGATGGGGATGGGGAGGTCTGGGACTCTGCCCAAGTCCCCTCTGGAGCTCCTAAGGGACCCTTCAGGGTGCTGAAGGCAACCAGATGGGACCTTCAGTCAGCAGAAGCTACAGGATCACAGCCAGGGGATCAGCCACGGCTTTTCTGAGCTGTCACTTGGGACTCTTGCCCTGGCACTCATCCGTGTGCTAAGCTCAGCATCTTCCCCAGCCCGCAGAGGAAGATGATGGCTCTTTCCCCAGGACTGGGTTAGTGGGTCACCAAAGTCCTCCCTCCCTTAGCCCCACTCTGCTCAAGGCCACCCTTTGGATATTCCTCCAGTTCGGCTTTTAATCACCATGAAGCGTGTTTCCTTTCTGTTTGTAATTACACATCCTAATACGCATTAATTATGGCAGGCAAATAGCTCAGCACAAAATTTGCAAAAGAAAGCACCCCCTCCCCTCCGCACCCATCCCCGGCTCGGCGCAGAGCCGCCTCTCCAGCCAGCTGTAGTGTTGCAGCGAGAAGCTCTCCAGGGACAGAAAGCTTGGGTAGCCAACGCACAAACACGGGAGGTGTCCCTGTTTGGTGGGGCTGGGGGGGACAAAGATGCCAGGGACAGCAAGCCAGGGGAACCGGCGAGCTCTGCGATTAGCGCCAGCCAGCAAAACAAACGGGCAGACGGCAGGAGAGGCATCGCCAGCCGCCTGCGCGGAGGGTTTTGCAGGGATGGAGCAACTACTTGGCACAATAAAACTTTACTACAGATCTCCCTACCCCCGGAGCAGAGGATTTGCACTTGGGATGTCCCACCAATAGATCAGAGCAGGGAGAAAACTAAAGCCCGTTTGGGTGCAACTACATTCTTGCCCACAGTGGTCAGAAATGATGTAGGAAAAAGCTGGCTCATGCTAATCCCGACTCCCCGGGCTGTGCTGAAGGGTCGGTCTGGGCTCCCAGCTGGGCTTACAAAACCAGCACTTGCTCTGCATTTGCTGGGCTTTTGTAAAGGACCAGATCTGCTATTGCTGACATTGATTTGTCTGGCTTGGGCAGCAGAGAACCAATAATTACGGTGAGTTTTAATCAATCCCCCATCAATTCAGCTGCAGTTCAATTTGCGATCTGCCTTGGCAGTGACACAGGATGGGGGGCTGTGTTGGAAAATGATTAAAAAATCAATAAGCAACTCAGCCAATAACTCTGTCTGGGTGATCACGGGTGACACGTCCCTCCCTGATGGGAAGAAAGCTGGCGAGACGTGGTGCCACAGCAGCCCCCGGCCAACGACCTCTGCGCAACCCTCGTCCGGATACGGGATGGATCCATTTATCCAGGGAGGCAAAGGGACCCTACAAACTGTTAGTCAGCTACTCAAAAGAAAAAGCTGTTTGTGGTTTGCCACGTTAGACCCGCACTGCTCGGGAACTCGCTTCAAACTCCTAGACCATCCATTATCCATGGATCCGACAAGCAAAAACAGCTTACAGCTCAGGAAGAGGGTTTGGTACTTAATCCATGCTGTGGAGAGGAAAAAGGAGGTAAGGGGGAGACTCCAGCCATGGTCTGCTCCAAAAAGCCAGGGAGAAGCCGTTACCATACAAATGTAATCCCACTGCCTTGCAAATCCACTCCGTCTGCGCAGGAGTGAATTGGTTTCTCTGTGATGACGGCCAGCCCTGAAAACTGCTCTTGGGATTGGAAAAAGAAAACTTACTTTCTTATCTTCTCCTGCATTAGCACTGATAATACAGATCCTGCAGGCTAACCGTGACCCACAGCTACAACGCCCCAACCCTGCTGCCACCGATAGGTTTGTGAAGGAGGAACCGCCGCCAGCTTGGCGGGGTTTGGCTGATAGCACAGCCGGGCACCGGCTCCTCCCCTCCCAGCCACACCGGGCAGAGCACCCAGGTCTTCATTTTTGTGAATGCGGTCAGCAAACAGACTCCAAGTACGCATGGGGAATGGATATGCTGAATAAGAAAGTGCTATTTTTATCTGTTTTTTGGAGAAATGGGCTTTTTTCCCTTTTAAATGACATCTCCAAGGTGACATGGAGTGGCAGAGCTGGCAGGACCTGCTGCCACATGCCCACTGCCACCCCTGGGAAGCCACCAGAACCAGCCTCGCCGATGCACAGGGCCGTGGTCTGGAACGAATCGGGATGCCCGTGCCCACCACCGTCACCCCGGCACAGCGTGCAACACCACGTGGCCTCCTGCCACCAGGACTCGGCACAGCTCCTCCGCTCACCGCCACTGCCCTCAGCACGGCCAGAGCAAACGCAACGGGAGGAGGATCGTCTTCAAGGGAAAGAAAGCAAGCATCCGCTGAAACCCGTACAAGATTGTGTCTTAGGAAAAGAAGTACCTGGACGAGTCCCTGTTCATGTTAGTGAGCAAAGGGCCCCCCCCCCCCCCCTCCCCTTTTAAGGCCCCAGGGCCCCCCCTTTTTTTTTCCCCCTTTCTCCTTTCTCTAGCTCATTAGCAGCGAGACAGGTGAGGGGGTCACTGAAAATAAAATCCGAGTCTCATTACTGACACGGATCCCCCAGACGAGGGGGAGGGGAACCTCCCTCTCTCTCTCTCCATCTGAGCTGCCTGCCAGGGTTGCTCAGCTCAGCTCCTCTCTTCCGTTATTAAGTTTAAAAAAAAGAATATTTAATAAACTGTTTCTGTAGAGAGTAAACCACCCTTTTATTATTCTGCTCTGTTTTCTCAACAATAGGAGCCTTTTTGTCAGAGATAAAAGCCCAGACTTCTCCCATGCCAGGGTGTCAGAGGTGATGCTCTGGGTACAGACGAGCCCGGCTCCTCCCCGGCTCTTTAAAACCGCACAGGGAAGCTGCCACCAAACCCCTGCTCCCGGTGCCGCTCCAGGTACCACACATCCATGTCTGGATGTGTCCGGAGGCGAAAACCAGGACCCCGGCCCCGTGATCCTGCCCAGTGCAGCTCCTCCAAGCAGCATCCCCATCACCACCGGCCTGAGGCTGCAAAAAGCGCTGGTGGCTCAGTGCTGCAGAGGCACCGAGTGCAACGTCCGAAGGCCCTGATAACCCCGCTTTGTTTAGAGGCATCCTCACTCCTCACCGAGGAACCTCTTCAGCGTGAGACAAAAACATTAGTCTGAGACACTGCTGAGGTACAAGCAAGTGCCAGCATTCTAATGAACTCCAAACTATGCACTGGCATGTATTTTATTTGCTTGTTGGAGCTCAGAAATGATACAAACGCGTAAACTCCTTTCTGTCCAGAGAGAGAGAGAGATATATATATTCAGACAACTTTGGCATATTCTGCCTTCGCTTTCTTGGCCCAGAAGGCCCCTGGCGAGCAACGCTCCTCAGCAGCAGCAGGACCAGTCTGGCTGTACACAGCCCAGTCTTTGCGGGTAAGATTTTTCCCTCCTGTCCTAATATTTTGGTAAAACAGGCCAAAAAGCTGGTCGCTAAAGTGCCTGTTGGCTCCAGGCAGTCTCTCTCCAGGGCCACCCCTGCCTCGCCTCCTCAGGGCAGCGATGTCCTCACCACCACCCCAGCTGCGGCAGACCCTTCCCCAACACCCCGCTGCAGGGCAGCATCCTTCCCAGAGGGAAACTTTACAACTGTTTTCCGAAATAACAGTCATTATCTTCCCACTCTTTTTTCCCCTCCCTCCTTTCCCCTGCTTCCTCTTCCCTTTCGAGATCATCAATCATTATTTTAGCCTCAGAAAATCAAACCCATCTGTCTTCCAGGCTCCTGAGCACACACTGTGATAGCTCATGTCCCTCAGCTCGGTCCCCCCGTGGCAGTGGGCTGGGGGCTCCATGGAGGACACCGAAGCTCTGGGCAATGAGGCAGCATCTCCTCGCCTCTGGCCACCGCACAGCTCTCACGTGGACCCTCTCGGGCAAGTCACTGTGTGTATTTTTTGCATCTCAATTCAAAGCGGGATGGACTTGTTTGAAGCAGCTGGCGGGATGCTAAGTACATAGACGTAAGTGCTCAGAGCTCCTGGAGCAAGGAAATCAAGCTAGTGGAAATTCTCCAGCTGCTTTCCTTCCAGGAGTCACCAACAGCCCATTTTGGGGTGCGCTGGCATCTCCTGCCCATTGGAGCATTTCCCTTCCTAGCCACAGCTGAGGCTGGCACCTCCAAAAACATTTGGGAGACCAGAAATTCAACTCCTGCCCCACCTGACATCCAGGGTACAGCCCAGCCACAACACTACACGCCAAATCCTACGACCCAAACCAAACCCAAAGACCCAACCCAGCTGCGACCACAACACACGAAGCATCCCAGTCTGCTGGGGAGCAGAGGGGCAAGGGCTGGTGCCAGCCAAGGAACGCCACTGAAAGAGCCAACGCTGTAGAAAATGGGGCTTTTATCCCCCAAACTACCTCCTCCCAGTGCAGGCAGAGATCTTCAGCTCACCCCGGTGCTTCCTGAGCTATTCCACTTGCTTTTAGATTTGGCCACCGCTTGCCGACATGGTGCAAACCCCTTTTGCAGCACTGAAAGCAAAGGCAGGCGGGCGGCGGGCTCCCCACCTGCCCCTCCGCTCCCTGCCGCGGCTGGCTACCGACCCCAGCGGCTTTTCCCATCCTTTGCTTCTATTCCTTCCTCAAATCCCATTTTCATCACAGGTAGTTACTTGGCTTAACGAGACAAATCCGAAACCGCAGGCTCCCTGGGAGGGGGGATTGCTGTTGAGCTCAGGGGGCTTCTGCTTCCAACCATAATGTGCATAAGGAGTCATCTTCTGCTTCAAGGAGCCAGCTAAACTTTAAAGGGATTAGAACAGAATGGTTTCCTCCCCACCTCCCTCCCTTGCGTGTGCATCTCTAACATAATTAGCTAGGTGCCTCGTAAGGCAGGGACGGATGAGTTTTTATTTTTCAGTGAACAATTGTCTGTCAGAAAAATGCAGATTTGATGAAGCTTAAGTGCTTTGTGGGATTCCATCAATTACAGCTCAAAATTCATTGGGAAATTAGGAGAGCATTTAATTTTGACAAGGTTGAAGTGTTTTGGTTTCCACCGCCTAATTTTGTTTTTATTTCAGGCTGTACACTGGGATAACGCAATATATAACATAAAACTCCAGATGATAATGTTGGAATTAAATATTTCCCCCTCCTTCATAGAAAGGAGATGTTTCGAATCAAAATATTTTAGAATTTTCACATATGTGGGGAATTTCTGCACAACATTTTGGTGTGAGCTGAAACTCCCAAACACCTAATTTCCTCCCAAGAATATCAGTTCTCGGCATCATTCACTTCATTTCGAAGTACTTCCCCACTCCCCTTGGTCCCCAAGCCACCCCTGGGTGACTTGTGCTGGAAGGAGGAGACCGGAGCGGTAGCCACTGCCCCGTTCCTTCATTTCTAATCCTATTTCTCCCTGAAACGGTTACACTCTTAAATTAAGCTGTTTCTCTGCCCCGCTTTGCAGCAGCTAAGGAACAGCCCGTCGTTTTGATGTGGAAGAGAGCAAAAGAGAAGGATTAGCTCCAGACAGGCTGCGCTAAGGCTTATACGCCTGCGTGGACCACGCCAAATTTCTCTTCCTCCTCTGTCTAAAAAGGCCGGGACCGACACCGCACCGGTGTCACCGTCGGCCGCAACTTCGTTAAGAGACTCTGTAGCAGATGCTCTCCCTTCTGCATGCTGCTGAGCCTGACAAACTCCCTCCTGCCTGATGGGCTGACCCCCTGATCGGGAAGAGGAACAGTTCACATCATGCTTGGAGCCAAACTATACTTTTTTCTCATTCATATAAATAGATCTGTGCTAGAGGAACCCCAGCCTGTGAGCAGGGAGATGGTGAGGATCAGCAGGATTTCATGTCTCTGCAGATCAGCAGCGCCCGCTGCCTGGGCTCGGTGGGCTCTCCTACCTCTTGCCGACGCCTCTCCCAGGGTGGGACGGATCCTGGAGCACAGCCACACTGTGAGCCAGCCCTTCCGCATTTACCTGCAAAACATCTTTGGCCTCCGTGGAACAAGTCACCCTCTTCGGACTTAAAAGACTAACTCACCAACATCTGCAGGCATCACAGATGTTGCAGAACCATCAGACCACACCACCTGCACCCACCTGCAGCTGCGCCGCTGCGGTGAAGCTGCTCACTCAGCAGGGAAACAAAGGGCCTAATTCTGCCGCTACCTCAGCATGAGACCCCAAGCTGCCTTCCCCACCACCAGCTAGGCAGCTCGTGCCCTCCTGCATCTCCAGGAGGTCCTCACGGTGATGAGACCCCACCCCGAAAGGCACCACGGGGCTCAGACACACGCCTTCACTGCACGCCTGTACCTGCCGCTGCCTCCTCCCGCAGCGATGCCGAGGATGCCCAGCGTGCACCGGAGGGGCACCGTCCACCTCCTCGCCCAGCTCATGTGCTAAGACCAAAGCTCACTTTCCTTGGGAAAAAAACACCTCACCCCTCTTATGCCCCTGGGGCTGCAATTCTACCTCGCTGGGGCTCGCAAACGGGCACGGTCATGAGGCAGCAGATGTGAGTGACCCCCCTTCTCCCCAAGCAGACGAGAGGACTGGCATCAGTAGCAAAGCCAAGCTGAGAGACAGGTGGGGAAACCTGAATTTAAGCCAGGTTACAGGTGTTTCCTTCAGTCCCTCAGGGCTAATTCACAGGTTTTCATCTCAAATTATCAATCACCAACACATGAGGGTCAACCACTTTCCCTTCTTCAGCATCCTCCCTCCTGGCTGAGCAGCTACCACCGTGCTGGTAGAAGGTATCAGCGATATACATTCCTGTACTGGCGATAACCTGACTTATTCCTCCAGCACGGTTTCTCCTGGTTTGCTGTGATCCCTGCAAGATGGTATGAAACGTACACTAGACTCAAAGTGCATCTAGTGCGATCCAGAGCTCGCTGGGATTTTGTTTTCTTGGGAAATGCCCATGGCTTCCCCAGACCCGACAGCAATTCTGGGGTGCGACAAGGAAAAGCAGCACGGAAACAGGTTTTCTAGAGCTTGGGGACTTTTTTGTTGTGTTGCAAGGTAGGGCTCAAAGGCAAGACTCCCGTTAGCAATGCCAAGGTCTTAGCAAGGTTGCAGCTCATACTTCTTAAAATTACTCAAACAAAAAAAACCTCCGATAAGAAAAGAACTGCAGAAAACCTTTATGCACTAATGCCACCTACTGGGTACACGTAAAAATAACAGAAAAGCCATGCAAAGAGGGGGAAAAAGGGCCCCATGGGAAGTGCGGGATGGAAGCTGGGGAGCTGTCACCCCTCCGGGTGGGGATCCCACTGCAGAGCCTATGAGGTCTTCCAGGTGACACCTCGCACGCAGGATTTTAGGATTTTAACTAAGCAAAGGGACGGCCTCTTTTCTCCTTCATAAGCCCAAGCAGACCGCCCTCAGAGAGACTCCACCACCAGCTGCAAGCAACTGCCCTCGACATTTCAGCCAAGTCCTTTTAAGGCCAAACAATTAGGTAATGGCAGAGTCCACGCCGCTAAAAAGCCCGAAGCTAAATGCATCCCCAGTCCTCGCAGAATTACTGGAAGCTGTATTAAGGGCACGAAAGAACTGGTAACAGATGATGATTATACATAAAAGGAGTAAGAAATCTTTGAGATTTTTGCTGTTCCCTGGTTGAGCTGCTAGGCTCCAGCTCTGCTGCGTATTAATTACTTACAAGGTTGCATGTATATTTTATGCTCAGTACCTGCCTGGAACATTTGTTGGATTTAGCCTTGATTGATGAACCACTGATTATATACTTCTGTGGTCCTTGGCAAATTAATAAACTGTTGACTGGTAAAGATTAACAACATGTCATGATTTGCGAAACAGTGTCCAGAGTAAAGCTGAAGCAAACCTAGTGCTAAAATTAGTACGCGAATGCTCCCTGAACTCTATAAAAAGGGGATAGCTTAATTAAATTACATCCCGATATTGCCCACAGCACTTACCAAATTGGCAAATTGAGTTCACAGCAGTTCAGCTTTAAAAATAACTGACATCCCTGCAAATTTGCAGCAAATGACCCCATCCCTGCTGGCACTGGAAGCCCAGCTCACACCCGGCAGGCTCCGGGAGCAGGGGCGGGATGAGGAGGGGACGTACTGCCCAGCACAGGGGTTGGTGCAGAAGGTGCCGCAAGGTCGCACGCTGAGGCTGCGGCGAGCTCCGAAACTCAGCTCCCATCACCTGCGACCCCACTCAGTGCCACCAGCATGACCCGGGGCTGGGGGCAGCACTGCCTGCCCACCCCTTAGGCTTTTCCCCAGATTGACAGCCACGGACCATGGGCAGTGCCCCCCAGACCTCTGCTTGCACCCCTGCCATTGCTGGGGACCTACAAGCAGGTGATGAGCGTAAAACATCGCACGGGGTTGGGAGAGCCGGGAGGGATGGAGCACTGTTCCCCTGATGTCAGTCCGATGGGAAGCAGGGAGAGATGTGGACCGGAGGCGGGATGCAGCAGCCATCTCCAAACTCCCCCGGGGAAGCTCAGCTCTGCTGTCCTCAGATTACAGCTGGGACTGGGGAGCTGGGGGTCTTCACCCCACGACCGGCAGCTGCGGAGAGGGGCAGAGCAGCCTCACGCTTCTGCAGCAGGGAGAAAAAGGGGCGAAGAGCAGAGGGAGGAGAGACGGGCATCTCTGTGACCATCTCCTGTCCCCATGGGATGCATGGCCCCGGGAGCCCGGTGTGATGCAGGGGGACAGTGGGTCCCACGGTCCTGCGTGTCACCTCTCGCCCATGGCTCTCGGGGAGGGGATGCACTCCAGGAGAACGGCTCCCGCTGCTTCTCCTTTCTCCCCCTGCTGCCTGCTGTACGCCGTTCGTTCTCTTTACATAAAGCCTCATTTAGACATTACAGAAGCGGGGTGGGTATTTTCTCTGAGTGACAGAGTTTTCAATTTCTGCCTCTCCTCATGCTGGCGTGGCGAGAGCTAGGCCTGTAATTTATTGACAATTTCTATCCTAATATATCTTGACTTTTAAAAAGAGGCATCTCTTCCCAGCGGCATGGGGTGATCAGAGCCCCAATTGCTTCTGACAGTGTCCAGGAGGGACGTTGGCATTCAGAGCAAAATTACACCCCAAAAAAATGGGGAAAAACCCCCAAAAGATGAGAAAGGCAGCTACTCCCTGGAAAAGGGAACAAAAGGAAACAGCAATGGGAAAAGAAAGCAGGAAAAGGAGAGGAGCAGCAAGGAGGAGACAGCACCGGGCTCGGTGGGTAACACATCAGGCTGTCGTGCTAAATCGCCTTAACAAACAACCGGAGAAAGGGATAATGAAAACGCCACCTCCAGGACGGCACCGCTCCAGCCTGACCTTTCCCGGCTGCCATGTATAAACACCTTCAATAAATAAAGAGACACTTAACTCCCGCCTCTGCCGAGACGGGAGGGATGGGGCGATGGGGGCTCTGCCCGTGGCGAGAGGGCAGGGGATGGGGCAGAGGGGTTTCAGGGGGCTTTGCAGCAGTGGGCATGTGTTTGCAGGGCAGGCGGAGCGGGTGACGAGCTCTGGACCCCCTCGGGGGTCACCACCTGCTGCCTGGCAGGCAGACGGCTCCTACAGCAGACAGACGAGAAGGGATGCTCCAGGTTTCCCCCAGTTTCCCAAGGCTCTGCCCCCGTGTCTCTGCATGTCATACCAGACTCGCGCAAGCTCCACACGCAGGCAAGTGGCGACTTTGCTGTCAAGGCGAGATGGGTTAGAGCCGGGGGAAGTGCTGAGTTCTGCTGCAGCCCCCGTGGAAGAATGGCGAAACCCCTCTGTGCATCGATAGCTGGGAGTGATTCAGAGCCTCTGCTCAAAACTAACGGTCTAGGGTCGACACGGTCTTCTGGAGGGGAAATTGCAAAACCTGGGACTCAGTAGGTTGTCTGGCAAGACGTGAGCACGTTCAGAAACAAATCAAAACTCTGAGGGTGTCAGAGGGGCCCAGAGGGGGAGAGGATGGGGAGATGTTTCATCTTTCTCCCACGCTGGGAAGCACAAGGCAGGAGAAAAAGTGAGACTGCTTTCAGCCTGTGCTTTCTTGACAAGCAGGAAAATGACCATCAGCCTCAAGCATTTTTCTTCTGCTCATCTGAGCCCCCGGGCTCCTTCCCTGAGGTCCTTAAGGCATATGTGATTTGTCGCGAAGGCCCCAGGGGTGGGAGGAGTCCACCACCAGCACACACATCCCCTCGACCACATCCCCGGAGAGGGAGCAGGCAACATCCCCCTCCGGCTTGTCCCCAAAGCACACGCCAGCCCCAGGGGCCGGCAGCCACAGTACCTACCACGCAGCCTGTCGAGTCCACCTTGCGATCCGAAACGCACTTGAAGTTGCGGGTACAGCCACCGGTGTTGCGGGGGCAG
>NW_008795575.1:1903441-1906747 GCF_000699145.1 Aptenodytes forsteri
CTCGGGCTGGCCCGAAGGAGGAGAGCAAGTCATTGATGGTTTCAAAGTAGTGGACAGCATCGCTTTTTCCCTTGGAGAGAAAAGGCACCGTTAGGGCTGGCAGGGAGCTGGCAGCACATGGCACAGGCGGGGGAAACCACAAAAAGAGCTGCTCTGGCAACAGTACCTACCACGCAGCCTGTCGAGTCCACCTTGCGATCCGAAACGCACTTGAAGTTGCGGGTACAGCCACCGTTGTTGCGGGAGCAGTCTCGGACTGGCCCGAAGGAGGAGAGCAAGTCATTGATGGTTTCAAAGTAGGTGGACAGCATCGCTTCTTCCCTTGGAGAGAAAAGGCACCGTTAGGGCTGGCAGGGAGCTGGCAGCACGTGGCACAGGCGGGGCAATCCACAAAGAGAGCTGCTCTGGCAAAATCACAGCATTTTGATTAGCAAAACCGAGTCAAAGGAAGCTTCCAAGGAAAATTAAGGCTTCGTGATTACGCTGTATATAATAAATTTGCTGCATAACTTTGAGATCCTTGATGAAAACCAACCAGTTATGGGGTTTCAAAGATACTATCTACCATTTTCATGCAAACTGGCAACTAAGAGATACTTTATTAGTAGCCTGGAGCTGTGTGTGAATCCAACCCTACACTAGACAACAGCGAATCCACAACAGTGGATTCCTGAACGTTTCACCTCTGGGCCAAGCCTCCCTGAGCACCCACACCTTGTCCATCACCTGGGGACACTGCCAAAGCTGGAAAGCCGTATGAAACTTGGCTTTGCACTTGGTGGGATGTGGATGTGGAGAAGGCTCATACCTGTGCTTGGTTCCAGGGGACGGGGGACCTGGAGCAGGGGACACAGCGACGGGTGCAGGCACAGCCCTCTGCTGCACTGCTCCAGCCCGTGATGGCTCTGCAAAGCCCCGGGCACGGCCACATTGTGACCCCCCTCTCTTAAGCAAGCGAGAAGTGTAAACGCCTACAAATTCAATGGCCGTGTAAAGCCTTGGGAAGCTCCCAGCCCTGCCTCTCCGAGCTGCGCACACAGCAGATTTTGTCTGTGACAAAGTATTCAGGCACTTTGCTTTCTGCTGGGTTCCCGCAAAGGGAACGCAGATGCTTGTCGAGAGCTTTAAGCATCTCCAAGGTATTTTTCATCTTCAAAGCACAATTTATATATTAACCGATAACCCGCAACCCGTCTTGGGCAACAGATCCCATCACCCTCTTAACGACAGGAGAGAGACAAAGCAGTTTACCCAAGATCACAGAACAAGTCAGTGATGGAGATGGACTTGACCTCCACAGGCTATTTATTAGATCTTCATACACAGGGGGCTGCAAAAACACTGACCCCTCTGACCTTAAAATAACCCCCTAAGGCAACACCAGGAGTCACAGGGGGGTTTATCCCCCTTTAGTATCTCCCCTGCTCTCCCATCAGCACCTAAAAAGCTGCACAATGACTCAATGCCCAGTGCTAGCCTCCCTTTTTGGGGGGTTTTTAATTTGAAAACCGTGTGCTTGGCAATGAAACAGCGGTGGAGGAATATTCAGCAGCCCTTGAAGACCACAGCACTGCTGCCTCGAACCAGCACTGCATCATCTATTGGTGGAGGGCCCCTGCACGCACACACGCTGTCACACTCGCGCACACAGCCCTGCCAACACCAAACGCTTGAAAAAATCATGAGTCAGGCATTAAAAAAAAATAATAATGAGATTGGCATAAAAATGATGAGATTTTAAAAATAAATCAATCACTGGGTGGTTTTTTTTTTCCCCTCCCCTAAATTTGCCTTCTGCTTTCTGAGCTTTTAGGGCGTAATTGAGCTTTTCCCTGCAAACTTGAGGGCTAGAAACTACCCAGAGACCAAACCCAAAGAAATAAAGCCCTACGCAGTACTGAAGTCACGATTTTGCAGATTCCAGATTTCCAGGCAATCACAGGATTCCAGAAGCTGGGACTTTCAACAAGGAAAACACCATAAAACCAGCAAGGACTTGTAAATTGGCACGTCCCCGCTTGGATGGAGGTGGAGGGCAGCTTCTCCGCTACCGCGGGTCGGGGCGGACGAGTTATCCCAGCACTGGGGTAGCTCCATGCCCACCGCAGTGCCTCCGGCTGCATCGCTGCCCCATGTAGCAAAATCACGTCTGTGCTGCCCGCTTTCACCCCAATTAATACTTCCCAATTAACTTTTCCCTCTTGGCGATCATGCTTCTGATATTCCCCCTCTCTTGGCCCATCTCCTAGATTTTGCAGCATATTTGGAGCTGAATTTCCCTCTGTCCTTTCTTGGTCATGTTTCAAACATCTTTAGAGGCCCTTTTCTATTAGCACTCTGTTCCCACCAGAATTTGCAGCTCCTCCGAAGTGAGGGAGTGAGAAAGGCAGAATATATTGGATCAGGGCATCTATTTCTGCTGGAGAGATGCGGGGAGGGAAAGGGCATATTATTTACTAACCAAGAATGCTGTTTATTAACATAGAGAGAATTAGTTAAATAAAAAAACAACAAACCATGACAACTCCTCCACTGCCCACCCGGAAAGCTCAGCCCAATCTGGTCCTCCCAAGGGGTTTCTCATCGTAGGTGGACTGCAAGGAGAACCGTGTCCCAGTCCTCCCTCCTGGCTTTTCCATTTGGCCACCAAACAAGCAGACCCTCCTGCAGCTCCCACGTCCCTGAAGGGAGAAGGTGAGGAGCTACAGCTGTGCTGGGTGGTGTAAAGGAGACCCCGGGGCCGGATCCTCAGCCGGGGTAACTCCGGAGAGCCAGAGTGCTGCCGGGAGAAGCCAGCTGATCCCGCAGTGTGCTGTGCTCCTGGGCTGGGGCTGGCAGGGGCAGCTCGTCACACTTAATTAAAACCTGGAAGCACAAACCGACCTTCTGCCCTCGGGAGGGTGGAGGACAGGAACGTTGCTCTCCGAAATCATGCCTGGTGTAATGGATGACCCCCCGACAAAACATGGGCAGGGCCTGCCGAGCCGGAATGAGCCATTAAATGTATTAAAATATTAACCTCGCTGGAAGGTGGGGAAGAGGTGCCAGAGAGAAGTGTTCAAATGTCACCTGGGAGAGGAACGGGGTTGACGGTGCTGCCTGCAAACGGAGGGAGGCTGCTCGGCCAGATTGCTTCTGTGTTGGCTGTCGTTAGATTAGAGGAGCATCACTTCAATGCGGTGCCCTGACAAGGGGGATGTCAGCAGATGAGAGGGCTGACGCGATGCTCAGCGTGAGCTGGGAGCAAACTTTGCTTTTGTTTGCCTCCGGAGGGGCTGGCAGAGCCGGGCTCAGCGCAGGCACGCG
>NW_008795575.1:1906882-1919034 GCF_000699145.1 Aptenodytes forsteri
GAGCCTTTTGCCCTGCCAGCCTCAGTGGCTCCTTTTAATTTTAGGGGACGAAGAACAATAATTGATTACCCACCTCCTGCAGTGACAACGGGACAGGCAACACGTGGCACGGAGCAGATGATTTTCCACCCATGCAGCTCTGGCGGTGACCCCTGCCTGTCTCTCCCTGCCTGTCCCTCCCTGCCTGCTGTATGGGACCGCAGCCCCCAGCCCCCAAACCCCAGAGCTGTCCCTGGAGAGCAGGCAGTGCCGACAAGGCAGGAGACACTTGAGGAGCGATGGCACCATCTGGCCGCCACTGCATGGGCAGCCATCCCTCCCCACTGCCCGGACACGCCAGATTAGACCAGCCCTCATGGATGAATCACTTTCCCTGCAGTAACAAGCTGCCTGCAAAAGAACAGCTCTTTTCTCTTGTTCTCCATCTATCTGTATTGAATTTCACCGAGTGACCCTCGGGTCTGTTCTGACAAGGCAGGACGGAGAAGATGGGCTCTGCAGTTAACGCCGTGCCTGGAGCACACCGGAGAGCTGGGGGAAGCTGCCGCTGGCCCTGGCCGGACCCAGGCGCCAAAGCCACAAGGCCCAAGAAGGGCTCAGCGCCCGGCGTGCTGGGAGGACGGGGCAATCCCCCACCGCCCTGAAGCAGATCCTAGGTCCCACCAAAAAGGGCATTTTGGAGCGAGCGACCTAATTTCTGGTGCCAGATTCTCTCCACCAGCGCACGCATGTCTACAAACACAAGCACACGCTCTTTCTCTAACTCTCCCGCCCTCCCAAAGACACACACAGATGCCCAAATGACACACTTAAAAATGAAGTGCACTCCGCTCTCTATCAGGACCCGCTGATGATACACAGCCTCAGTAAAAGCCCCTTTTCTAACAACTTCTATTGCCACAAACGGTGAGTGCGATGGACAACAGCAGGGCTCTCCACCTGACTTGGCACAGCTCCTGCGGTGCAGACCACGGCACCCATCCTCACCCAGCCCCGTGCCACCTCCCATCACCCGCACTCACCTCGATTCCCTTGAAAATACTTTTCTCCATCCTCCCCCTTTGTTCCAGGCCCTCCTTAATGAAGCAGATTCAGTGACAAATATTGCTGGGGGTTATTTATTCATGAAATACCAACACCATGAAATTCTCAAAGCCTCCAAAGCACTCATCTCAGAATAAGCTCCTGAGCTTCATAGTGGCTCTTCTCTCCAGCTCATCCTGGAAGGGGATTAGTGGGTGTTATCCAACTCAGCTGCCCCTTTTTATTGCCTGCTAATGGTTAAAGACTTCGGTATCGTACAAAGTTAACCATCGCTGAGAAAAACAAAGAAAAGGATGCGAGCTGGGGACTAAGCCAGTGCTGCTCTACTATCTGCTCCCCGAGCTGTGTTTGGAGAAGGATCAAGGGGGAGATTTGGGGTTCATGAGTTTCTAGAGACAAGGCCCACTAGCAGCAAACTGTGTAACCTGCAGCTTCATCCCAAAGGCGGGACTGGTACAGAGCAGGGACCTAAAACCACCCGGCGCAGCCCAGCCAGGATGCCTCACGTCCAGCACCTCGCACTGCTTCCTACTTCCATTGGCAAGACCCCACTCAACAGGGAACTTAAGAGCTGATGCACTTGCAAACCAGGACAGAGCAATTTACACTCAGATTCTGCATTTTTCAGCCTGACAGCTGCTTGCCTGAGCAATTTTGACCAGCTCTGGCCACAAAACTTCTGCTGTGCTGCGAGGCTCAAGAAATGACTGGTCTCCTCATGGCTAAGAGCCCACCAGAGAGGTGTCTCCCTGTGCAGACTTTGCTCCCTTTTCCCATTATGCCCAGCCAGGGGTTAAACCTGGATGTCCTCTGCCTTTCACCGTTCTTCTCTGCCCCATCAGGTCATCTCACCCAGAGCTGGCTTTACCCGGAGGGACCCTCAGCTTTTGCCCCGTGGATGCTCATGTGGGAGCCGTGGCTGCTTTCCCCTTCTAGTCCCCATTACAACCCCATCCAGCCCCGAAAGCTCAAGCCGAGCATCTGTCCCTCCGGGGCAGTTTCCAGGAAGAGCTGGATGCCTGCCCTGGGGGAAAATGCCTCCGAGGAGTCCCCAAACACAGCCCCAGACCTGCAGCAGCTGAAGTCCCCGTCCACGTGGCAGGTAGGTTATTTCCTCCCCAGCAAATGCTCTGTCTGAGCATCACTTGTGCTCTCATCTATTCCACTCCTGTCTTCCTCCGCTCCTTTTCTCTTCTCCCTCACATCTCTTTTTCCTCCACTAAACCCCCGCCTTCCTCCGCTAATCCGGCCAACGCTGAAATCATTAGTGAGGTTGCCGAACTCTTTCTTGAGTTTCAGAGTAAACAACTCAAAGATGTTAATGGGATTGGTGGAAGTGAGAGCCGCACGAGCCTTTTTGCTGTGCAAATGGTTCTGCCTCTGTTTGTCTGCGGCCACGTGGGCTGGAAACTTCTTCACCAGCCATGAATTGCCAATGCTGGGTGGAAGATGGTGAGCCAGAAAGGGTAGGTGCTTTCAGTTGCAAGCTTGAAATATCAAATTGGAGGGGGAATTATAGACCGTAGCAGAAGCAAAGTTAACCCAGCCCTTTGTCCCCGGCTTCCTTCACTGCAGCACTTGGCTGTTTTAAGGCTGGGAAGGGCTCAGGGTGTTCACACAATGCTCAGCAAAATTCATCACAGAAATGGGCACAAAGGGTCTGCCTGCCTGATCGACACGCGTACCCCAGCTGAGGGTGCGCTGCAAAGCTGATGATCACATTTTTTATATAAGCATTACATATAAATGATAAAAAACCAAATTACATCTGCAAAGCCCAGCATTCAGAAGTGAATTGTCAGCATTTGACCAGTATGTGGGGCTGGGACCCCGGCTGCAGGCAGAGCCCTCAGGACCCCAAGGTACCACCACCCGCAGCCCCAGCCCCGCTCTCAGCACATGGCATTCCCTCTCACCTGCAAAGGCAGAGCCATCCCTTCCCCTGCCGCTTTCCCCTCCCGGGGACTCACCACCCAGGACCCCCAGCATCTCACGAACATGAGTTCATTCTCACAGCTTCTGTACACTGGGTATTATTTTCTTCACGCTTAAGACGGGGAGCCAAGGCAACCAGATTAAAGGTGCTCACCACTGTTGGATGTCCAACAGGAGATGCTTTCAAAATTATTTTTTTGTACTTTTAGCACTTCCCGTGCTCACGGTACAATTCTGACCGGGTTTGATTGCACCACAGGTTCAGATGTTCTGTACAGAGGGCCATGCAGTTAAACACCCAAATTACGATGAATGTATGGTCACCTCAGAAAAGTGGTCTCCGATTTAAAAACAGAATATGTTTTTTCCAGGATTTCAACCCTTTTCTTTCTTATTCTGCCTGCAGCAAGAGACCATTCTCTCTACAGCCCTCTCCTGCACCCACTACACCATTTACCACGTCTGTAGTGAATGCAGCAACCATCTCCCACAGCACCGAGCCATGACCTATCTCCTGAATAAGTTCATCCGCGCATTGACCAAGCTGGGATGCTCTGGAAAAGTTAATTTCCAGCCCTGGTGTTGGAGGACCCGACGAGGTGGTGGCAGCTTCTAACCAAGGGACTTCACAGTCTGAAACTCTGGCACACTTAAGCCCATGTCTTCAACCAGGTTTCTTAGCGTGGTGCCTGAAGATGTGTGTGCATGGAGCGGACATATTATTTTATGCAGAAAAACTGAATTTTTGCCCAGCGCACCGACAGACACTTTTCAGCCACTTTAATAGTGCTGGGAGGTTTCAAGAAAAACCATCATCCAGGTCCTAAACTGGGAGAAATCATCCTTACTGGAGTGATGTTGGAGAAGGCACTTCAATGGAGCTACGCTCACACACCACAGCTGATCAGCTGCTTACTTGAAGTTTTCCAGGTAGTCTCACTTGTGGTATTATAGACTACTACTACTATAATAAACACTTGCAAAAACGCTCTCGAAGTTTTCCGGGTAGTCTCACTTGTGGTAATACTATAATAAACACTTGCAAAAACGCTCTCCCAAAAACCTTGAGGTTGAAAGGGTGAAAAATTCCCTACCATGCTTCAGTAATTTGCTAGAGATTCAATAAAACCATCGCTCTGCCAGAGCATTTTGAAGCTCACCTCAGCAACCAGAAGGGCCAGAAATTTAATTACAGCAAAGCAAAGCAAAAACAAACACACCGGAATAAAAAAGAGCTCGGAAAGCATGCAGCACACGTCCCGGGGGATGCTGGGGCTCGGCAGGACCCCCCACCCTGCTGCAGCCCCCTTGGAGGCGGCACGGCTCTGCCACATGAAGGACCAGGATGTCACAGATGACATAAACAAACCAGTTTTAATTCTGAGCGTTTTTCCCCCGTTTCAGGGAAGTATCGCGGTCGCCACTTCAACCCCGCGCGAGTCAAAGGCAAACACAGGCGATGCCAGCTCAGTCTCCCAGGCAACCTCGGCCTTGGAAGGTTTAAGAAAAGGCGCACAAGCCTTAATAGGGATGATAAACCAAGGTCAGTAAGCGTGCTGGAAATTACACGTGTCAGTGCCCGCTTCACCGTGCCTCGTAATTAATCCCAAATTCGGCGGGTTGCATTTCCCGTGTGGCGATGCTATGGTCAGGACGCTCCCGTGTGTCAGGTGCCCCGACAGCAAAAGGTGGGATGGGATGGGGGCCTGGAGCACAGCAAGTGCCCTCGGTGGGAGAGAAAACCCAGACTAAGCACCTGGGGACACCAGCTGGGAGGAGAAACAGCACTGCAGAGCATCGTGTCCCACCCCGGAACGTCGCGGCAAAAGGGATGGGCATTGCCCTACATCCCCACCACCCCGTTCTGCATTTATTTAAGATACAGCTTTCCCAGCCATCTTCGAGGTCCCAGGCTTTATCCTCCTGTTTTATATCTTTTTGGAGCCCCAACAGCCATGTCCTGGCAGGTCGCAGGGGCTCAGCCCTGCCACACTGCACCGGGCAAATGTCCCCGCTCCTGCGTGTTTTCCACCTGCTCCTCACTAGCTTCATCAGGAGCTAATTCTTCAAGGCGGGGATGTGGCTCTCCTCGTTTCAAAGGTGTCCAGCACAGGCAAAACTACTTTCCCCCTTCCATGCAAATGCAGAGCCCTGGCTCCCTGCTGCTATTACCACAACCGCTCCTAACATCCCAGCTGATGTTTTCAGCTTCAAAGGAACCCGTTTCCCTCTGTTGGCTGTATCACCAGCCAGAGCCAGACATACCTAATTCAGTTTTATTAACTTTAGTTATTAAGTTGTTTACCTATGAAGCACACAAAGTTATCTGAGATGAGCCTGACCCATCCCTTTCCCTACACTGCTTCTCCAAACTTCAGCTGCAGAGAAAAACTTTATAATATGAATTCTAAAAGTTCAAAAAACGGTAGCAAACCAGAAGCACGGGAAAAGCAGTTTCAGCATTTTAAGACATTAAATAATAAAAAAAATATAGCATTTAGACCACCAGGAACAGAAAGCTCCAGGCTCAGTGAGGAGCCACCTGGCCCCTCACACCACTGCAATTACCAATAAACGCCTTTTGGCGAGGGGTTCTAGGCAGCTCCAAATATTAATAATTTAAACAGTTAATAGTAGTGGAATCTGCTTGCTCAACATGGAATCAGTAGTAGTAGTAGTAGTACGTATTAATTGATAGTAACTGAGCACTAATTAACTCACAAAGTAATATGTTTATCTAGCAAAAATGGATGATCACACTATTGGTGTGGGGGTTATCAGTAAAGGCAGCAATGCATAATTAAAAAATACAGAAATGAAAATTATCCAATGATTTCTCTCTGCTAATTAATATTTTTACTAGCTCAGTTTGCCCATTCCTTCCATCCCATCCTCTCAAAATATTATTTTCAAAATAGTGAACTTGTAAATACATTTCTGGCTTCTATTTAGAAATAAAAAACAGCTGGAGGGATATTTTTCACGCTCAGAGATAACACAGTGATAACAAGGAAGGAAAAAATCTGTGCAGAAGGGGAAGCGAGAGACCACAGGGAGGGCTCGTTGGCTTTCCACAGCGGAGCTGCTCTGAGCCGAGCAGACCTTGCTGATGCTGCTGGCAAGACCTGCTGCAGGCTGCCGTGAAAGGAGGCATCCAAAAATACTGCTAACACCCCTGCCAATGAAACATCGACCCCTGCACCGCGCAAGTGGCCGGCCAGGAGTCCCGTGGGCTTATCTGGAGAGATGGAGAGAAACACACCGTGCTGTAGGAGAAGAGAGGGGTGGGGGGAGAAAGCTGGTTTGATGTTGGTTAAACCCCTGGTTCTGATCCCAGAACCGCGTGCCGTGACCAAGGGCAGGGACCCAGGAGGACAAGAGAGGCCAGCCCGGAGCCAGATCCTCCATGGGGATCACACTTCTGCAGGAGCTCGGCAGGGAAGTGGCATGGGCTCTGCTATCATCCCCATCTTGCTCCTGCAACCAACTGCTTGGATGCAACCCAGCCCTTCCCGCAGCCCTGTCGCCCGAATCCAGAGCAGCTGCCAAGCGCAGTACCCCACAGTCACATTCACAGGGAGCAAAGCCCTCTGTGGTAGATGCCACGTCCAGGCTATCTCTACCTGGATGGTGGGATCTCCGCCAGTGAAAGGATTCTGCAGAGCATCTGCTCTGCAACACAGAGACATCGAGGTCCATCAGGCATCCCACGAACGGGAGCCACTGCCACCCGACGCAGGTACGCACAGGTCGGCGCACGCAGAAAAAGTATAATAAAGGAAATTATAAAGGTTGCAATGTCACATACTCAAAACTTAAGAAAATGTGAGATCTAAGGTTGCCTTGGCAACCTTAATTCAGTCTCTGGTAATTATGCATTCATGAAGGTGTTGATTGCAAGACCACATACAGGGGGGTTACCTGAAGGACCTATTGCTCCCCAAATGCCAAAGGTGATAGTGCTGAGCTGTAGCCAGGTGTCTCTGGGTGCCTGAAACAGTCCGGAGCCTGACATTTAGGCATCCCAAAACTCACCCTTGGGTACCTATGGACATCCGCAGGCTTCTCAGCGTCCTACAACTTCATCTGCAGCTTCTCAGTATCTTGTTCCCTCTTCATTGGAGGACGCATAGCTCCTACTTTATTGTACTCCATTCAGTTGCTGTTCTGCATGCACAATTTCTCAGCTCCTCGTGGGTTGCTTATCCTTTGCTCAACGCCAAAAAGCAGCAGTATTTCACAACCAATAAAGTGATTATGTTCCCAATCTCCCTGCTACCTTCCCCGTTTTACAGATGGGGAGCTAAGGCCCAGGAACGGTAATGTAAAAAACATCCACTACACTACATGCACCAAATTTGAGACATTTAGACTTGATTTTTCAGAGTGCTTAGCATTAAATGACACTTTCCCTGCTCAAAGCACAGCTCTCATTGACTTCGGTTGAAGTTTTTACAGCTCCACATTAATGCAGATCATTCCCAGAGCAGGTTCATCGGCTGTGCTGAGCTAGGTAAAGGTGAAAAACTAGGATATGATCATGCCATTAAAGACGGTTTCATAATGCATATGCACAGAGGGGCTGCCTGAAGGCTGCACAGCAAACTGACCCTAGCACCTCCCGGCTTTGGAGTTTTGCAAACTTGATAACGTTTGCTGAAGAGGAGCCTAATCGGGGTTTTATTCTGGGCAGGGAGGGGGGGGAAGGCGTTTAGTCTGGAAAAGAGGACATTTTTCAGCAGCAGTTGCAGGATGCAGCATCACTCAGCCTTCGGTGGGCAGAGCTCTCTCCGCAGCAAAATCGCCCCAGCAGGCTCCTACCTGCCCGCTCACCGTCCTCCTCCCCTCTTGTCCCAGTATAGCCAATTTCTCTCCCCCGTTCCCCCAGTTCCCCTTCCCCACTAGACCCAAACTTGGTATTTTTGGCCAGCTGCTGCTGCCCTCCCTCATGCCCTCAACCAGCATTTCGGAGCAGGGATGCTCGGCCATGCTCGGGCACGGAGGATTGCTGCCAACTCTTGCTGCTAAAATCAAACCAGACTTCACGCCGTGTGCAGCGATTCAAGTTTTTCAAAAGCGCTTTTAAGCTGGCCAAATTAAAGTGGTTCTTCACCTGTAAAAGAGAGACCCTCCACAAAACGTCTGCCTCAATCCTCTGCAACAGTTTTGCCTGGCAGAGAAAAAGAAATCTTAGAAAAACAAGCAATCGAGCAAAAGCCTAGACAAAAGGCCTGGGATCTCTCATCCTACATTATTAAAGGCTGAAAACATCATGAGATGGGTCAGGCCACCCCAGTACCAGGCAGCGATTGCAGCCCTGCCTGGGCTGGCTCAAATAAAACATAGATTCACATAGACTCTATGCGGCATGGTGAAAAATGCCATTAATCTCACTGCCATGATGAGCTCTGGGCACCTCCTCGCTACCCCACCTGTATTTGCTCCCAACATGGACCCGATCAGACACCAGAGAGGAACTGAGCATCCAGCCACCTTCCCCTTGTCTTTGCCCTTCAAAATAATCAGCTATCAGCAAACCAAGATTTCAGGTCACTGCTCATTCATCATCCCAAAGGGATGAGTCTCGGATGAGCTAAAGGATTTTCCCATTTAAAACAGACATATATTCTAGCCCAAAAGAGAGCTTGGCCACGGCCATTCCCATCTCTCCACCCTTCTTTCCCTGCCTAGAAATTGGGAATTTGCTTGTTGGTGGGAATTCGGAGAGGCCAGAAAGGCAGAGAGGAGCTGGAAGGACCCCAGCCCACATCCTAGCCCCAGGGTGGCACAGCCCCCCATGCAGCAGCTCATCCCCCAGCCCCGCGGAGGCAGAGACGACCCGCAGTGCCCCACGGGCACTGGGGACGGACCCGGCATGAGGTACGGCACTGGGGGCTGTGTCTGCCTTTGGTCATCATGAGCATTTTGCAAAGGCAAGCTTGAAAATCCCAGCTTGGGGCTCAGACTTCAGCATCTGCTTAGGCACAAATGAGTCACTGGGGTTTTCCTTCCCTTTTATAGCCTTCGAGGGTATTTTGGGCAAGTCTTCTGTTCTAATGGGCTCTTCTGGATCTGACTTGGTAGCAATTCATGAGGGTCACTAGGAGAAGTTGGACTTTGCAGGGAAACTGGGAGAGGGAGGGGGTTACCCTTTAGCCTGTTGTTTGCCTGCGCCCAGGCACCGGGACCAGCCACATCCCAGACTCGACCACTCTCATTACACAGTGATTGGGATTTTTTTTTCAAGAAACCTATAAAGTGCTTAGATGCGGTAGCGATAAGCACTTTAGAAATGCCGATAGAATTAGATTAGATAAATAGGAAACAGCCAGGGCTGCAGGATCAGACATCCACGCCTTGATTTTTCACAGATGCTCCTATCGATCCGCTGGGAACAGACAGCGACGAGCCCCTGGGAAACCGGGTGCCGGGGATCGGCCACCTCTGCACAGGCAGGGATAACCGTTCGGAGTGGAGATCCCTGCCCCGATGAGACGCTTACCGCAGGCAGGACGGCCCGTGGAGAAGCAAGCCCCGTAATGCTGCAGCAGCTCAGCGTCCCCATGCAGCTCCAGGGGCAACACTAGGCTCTGCAATAAAGCTCCATCCAGCTGAACCCCCCCCAAAAGCCAGACAACCGGGTGACCTTCACCAACCCCTCCACATCCCAGGGATCACCAGCCCCCTCCACCTCGCCTGCTCCCCACAGATGTGGGGAGCTGGGTGTGCTGCTTCCCAGCCATGGCACTGGGCAAACAAGCGTCCCACGGGGTGGGGGTATGCACGGCTGCACGGAGGGAGGGGTAAGAACCCATGAGAAGCAAAACTAGAGCTTTTTGGAGAACCAAACCCATGAGCTGTATTTTAGAAAACACCACACACTTGGGTCAGTTACCAGGGATGCATTTATGCATACATATACATATATGCATAGCTTTGCTGCTATATATAGCACCTTCTATCAGCAACGCTCCCTGGCTTTGAAAAAGCCAGGTGAATGTCTGCAGACAGAGGAACTGAGGCACAACTAGATTATTTACAGCTTGTTTCCAGAAGTAGTCTTTGAAGTTGGAATCCAATTAATTTTATACCTGGAGAGAGATTTGCATAGGGATTTTCTGTCCATATGGGCAGACTTTTCAAAAGGACTTGGCTCTTATCTAGGCACCCAATGCAGACTGTGTTTTCCAAGGTGCCCAGCATCCATTAGTGCCCAGGTCCTTGGAGTACAGCCAGGTTTTTCACAAGGGCAGCACCCTCCTTAGTAGGCCACCGGTCACCGAGCCCTTCCAAGGACACCACCTCCATGGGTCTGGTCTCCAGAGGTGAGGAGGACCCCGATCTGCTGCTGCCTTTGGTAGGGACCCATCTCACACCTGCCTGGAGATGTAGGCACTTGAGAGCAAATAATTTCCTGCCACAGAGAAAGAGAAGGCTTTTCTGCCGGTTTAAATCCCTGAACAAGCTCAGTCCAGGATCAGAGAGATGCCACCGCTGGCATGGGCAAAGCGATGGGCATCGGTGGCTGAGGAAGGACCAGGACCACCCTGTGTGGTGGCCACAACCCACTAGATCACCTTGGCTACGTCTTAAAACTGCACCCACACTGCCAGGAGGGTTTTTTCTTGTACCTCCCCTGCAAAGATGCCACACGCCCCACACCCCTCTCACCACCACGTCAGCGAGCGCTGCCTGGACAGACCTCAAAGCAGCCACACGCTGTCCCCAGCTTGCAAACTCTTTGGGACAGAAGCTGTATTTAGACCTGTGCGCAGGGCAGCTCTCTTCAGTGCACTTCAATGAACCTTTCCTGATTTGCAGTCTTACGTATACCCCTGTGGAGAGGCGAGCAAGCCTTTCCCCATCCCCTTTCACACCCCCATTGCAAACCACAGCTCCCCGGGAGCCCACAGCGCAGTGCTTGAAAATCTCTGATCCAGGCGACGGCTGCAAAGCATCGCCTTCAGACTTTTGAGGAAGACACAGAGCTCCAAATGCACATGAAACTCCCAGAGGCCAAGGTTTCACAGACAAACAGCACCCACTGGGAGGGTGGTGGGTGCGGGCAGCCCTGGCCGCAGCAATGCCTGCCTGTAATGAGCTGACCTGCAGGCTTCCTCCCAGCTCTCCAATTCGTGGGGTAATTGCTGTACGTTTTTAGCCTTGCCTGCAGCCATATCGTATAGCGAAGGCTGCCGAACTGTGTCCAGGGCCAGGTGTGTTCAGAAAAAACGATAATCAGCATTTAAAAAAAAAAAAAGGGAGAAAAATCTGGCACTGAACTCTACTGCATCCATTTTTGTTCCTGCTGAACCAAATTGGTTGCCATTGAAGCAAATGGCAGATGAAGAAACCATTGACTTTCTGCTTGGGTCAATAAACAAGATAAATTGAGCAGGGAGTTGAACGTGGAACAGAGAACGTCATCATTTACCTGAGGAAGAGAGAGGGTTAAAGGCAGAGAGGCTGAAGCAGGGTGCACGTCCATATCTCACGTAAAGACATTTCACTTGGGAGCTCAGCGCTGGGCGGCAGGAACTGTGCCAGCTCTGCCGAGGCTTGGGACTATGCTGTGGGACTGGGTCTGATGTGCTTAAAACAGAAGACCCCGGACCCAAATCCTGAGATAAGACGATAGGGGATTGCTTTCCTGCAACTGAGCATCTGCTGGTGCCAGTGGCATTTACCCGGAGCGGTCGCGCAGCCTGAGCAGGGCTGAGACCTGGCTGCTTCTGGTCCAGAAGTGGCCAGACCAACCCTTCCTGAGGTCTCATGAGACGCCGAGGATCGGATTCAGCTCACCCATCCCAAGGTAACCCAAGATACGCATAGGACTGGTCACTTTGGGCTCCTCCAAACTCACCGGGGGAGATCGGCTTATTCTGGGGATGATCCCCCTGCCCTAAGGTGGTCAAGGACTGCAGCAAGAGCTGATCACTGCCCTGAGCTCCACAGATCAGATTTCCGCCGATTAGAAAAGGCAGCTTTGGGGATGTCCTGGTTTCAGCTGGGATAGAGTTAATTTTCTTCCTAGTAGCTGGTACAGTGCTGTGTTTTGGATTTAGGATGAGAACAATGTTGATAACACACCGATGGTTTAGTTGTTGCTGAGCAGTGCTTACACTAGTCAAGGACTTTTCAGCTCCCCATGCTCTACCGACTGAGCAGGCTGG
>NW_008795575.1:1919152-1922880 GCF_000699145.1 Aptenodytes forsteri
ATTATTATTATTACTATTTTACTTTATTTTATTTCAATTATTAAACTGTTCTTATCTCAACCCACGAGTTTTCTCACTTTTACTCTTCCGATTCTCTCTCCATCTCACTGGGGGGGGGAGGTGAGCAAGCGGCTGGGTGGTGCTCAGTTGACAGTTGAGGTTAAACCACGACAGGGTTTAGATACAGATCTAGGGATGATCTAAGCTACTCCTAAGTGTGGTCAAATCAGTCCCAGCCTATGGCCCTTGGAACTACTTGCAATAGATGCCAGGGAGAGAAGAAGGAGCCTGTTATTGGCCTTCCTGAGGAAAGGGAAGGTCTTGAGCTTACCCATAGCATTAGATAGCTAAAACACCATTTGGGAGAGAGACAGAAAGCCTCAACTACGAAAAAAACTCCTTGCACTTTGCACTGTCTTAGACACCACAGATCTACCATGAGACACAAACCTGTAAGATGCCAAAATCCCAGTGCCCACAACAGGATACATTGTCCCTGCTGCGCTGTCGCGTCTTTTAGCCTCTTGACATTGTAGCTACCCTAGTGTAGATCTGCCAAGCAGGGCTATTAATGGGGCGTGTGGGTAGAAACGCAGAGGGCTGAGCGGACTCCCAGGGTGGCCACCAGTCCCAGACTCAGGTTTCCAAAGGAGACATCGCTTTGGAAGATCTACCTCCTTATTTTGTTGGATTATTTTTTTATTCACAAGCCTACCCTCTCTCAACAATAACCCACGACCCAAAGCACCTCTAAAGAACAGACAATGCATTTACCCAATGGCAGCACCGTGCTTACACACAAACACACTCTGATTTTGAAGTTTAGCTCAGAGCTCCTCTGACCTCACTGACACCAAGCATCCCAGAGCAGACATCCTCCCTTTATCTGTAAACCTTTGTGCTACTGCATTATTAAACAGCACATAAAGAATATATGCATTTATTAAAGGCAGAAGAGACGACACCTCCCAGCAGACTCTTCCCTGAGCTCAATTATTGGCACTAAGTGTCCCACATCAAAGGCGTTTAGAAGAGCTACACTATGGCGGAGGTTGCAAGGGATGCACCGGGGGCCCAAGCCCGCGGGCAATGACGGGAGCTGCAGGCAGGTGCGCATGGGATGGGAGCATCCCTCCCCTTGGGCCAGCCAGGTCTCAGCCATCAGGTTTGTTTCAGTTGTCAGGGTCACGGTGAAGGGTATTCGGTTTGAACCACAATTCACAAGAGCGTGGGACATGGTCGTCGCTACTCCTGCCTGATTAGGTCTGTCTTAGGGGGAAGTTTGCCTGGGAACCCGCTCTTCTGGCTGCACATTTAGCAACAGGAGATTGATGACAGGAGAAAAGGAGCAGCGGGGAGGGGAAGACAAGAGCACTTGCACGCTGCAGGACCACCCTCCTTCTCCTGCCCATCACATTCCACGCGACACCTTTATTTTAGTGTCTGTCTTAATTAAGGAGACTAAATGGAAAGGCTTCCAACCAAATCTAAGGTCTGCCCCGTGGGGCCGAGGAGGATGCCCAGAATACAATATGCTTCCTCTGAAAGGCACCAGAGACAGACATGCAGAGACATGTGGAGCCCAGGCTCCCACCATGGACCCCACGAACCCCCTCTGCCAGGGCAGGGAGAGATGGGGAAAGATCTTCTGATGGATGCCAGGAGCATCCATCAGAGCCCGTGGCAGCCGGTGACTCCGGGTGGAAGGGGGAGCTGTGAGCATCGCGTGGGCTCTCGGAGGAGGCAGGGGGCGAGGGAGGGCTGATCCCACCCCAACACCTGCGGCAGCGTGCACCCCGCTCCTCTTCCCAGTGTGACCTCTCAGCCTGACCCGTTTCATACTGCAGCTGCACAGAGAGCCATGCCGAGCTGATGCTGCATGCAAGGAGAGATGAGGGTTACCCAAAGCCTCTCAGACAAACACTCTCCCAAAATACAGGCAAAGGCTCCTGTTTGATTACATACACGAGCGAATATTGATTTTTTTTCAGCCAACAAGCAACAGCAGAAGCAAGCCTCTGAGAAATGTGACCCTTGGAAAAGAGTCAAATAGGAGGTTTTTGGAGGCAGAGCTCACTGGAGAGACAAACCTGGGGATTTACGAGCAAGAAAACAGTTGGTGGTTGTATTTTTACCATTTCACCCAAACATGCTTCTCTGTATGTATTTGCAAAAAGCAGGGATCACAGCAAAGACTGAGCTTAACTTATTTCTCCAAGTTTTTCCGTCGATGGAAGGAGCACCGCAAAGCTGAAACGCTGCCCGATCGCTGGCCCGAGGGCAATGCACTTGCTTTCAGCATTTGGCCTAATTCACATTAGAAGACTCAAATTGGACTTCAGCAATATTCACCTCTATCTACCCAAAACCAAACTCGGTTTAAAGAAATGAAGATGACCTCAAAACTCCTGCTCTGCCACCGGTAACGAGCAGAGAGCATTCCCAAGAATAAAGCCCTGAGCAGGAGCTGACATTTCGGGATCGGCCGCAGACTCGGATGGTGAATTACTGCACAACCGCGGGCAACAAGCAGGATGTGTCAATGCTCCAGACTCCTCATCTGTAAAACGGGGACAAAAACAGCTGCCTACCTCCCACCGTGCCGTGCAGTTAATTAATGCTCCTTTGAGTTGTGAAGATGAAAAGCAGCCTATAACTGCAAAATAGTGTTTTATTATTCTTGTGAATGAAACCTCCACTTGTTCCATCAGAGTGCACCTTAAAGCAGTGCTACTGTAGACACTGTGAATTGTTCCCAGCAGCTGTACTACCGCTGGCATTTGCAGGAGTTTGACTGTAGACTTGCACGTAAGAGCTTTGAACATGTTGGGGAAGAAGAAAGAGAGGGAGAACAAACAAACAGAAATTCTACCACATTTTGTGTTCAGCATCTGGAGACGATGCTCCCACCCTCCTGGGGGCTGGAACAAAACAAACCAGAGACAACAACATCTCTTCACCTCCTGTTCTTGCCTGTGCTTTACCTTCACGGGCTGCCGTAGCCCTGCATGCATAATGTCGGGACAGATTGTACTGCAAGGGCACTTAAACAGGAAATTAAGATTACAGGGCCACTTTAGGAAGTGATTAATATATCGTCTCTATTTGACAGGTGGGAGAAATGTAGCACAAGACACTGAAGTTGTCTGCTCAAGGGCACGCAGCAAGCTGGGGGCAGAACAGCATGCCTGAACTAAGCAAAGGCATGGGCAGACCCCCTGCTCCAGCTGGGGAGCGCCAGCTGTGCCCAGCCATTGGCACCATCCAAACTGCATCTCTATCCTCCCAGGTGCACTGGCAGGAGGGACCACGGGAGCACTCCTCACCCACCCACTGACCCCGGGGGCTCTCTGGCCCCTGCAAACCCTCCTTACCCTTACACAGGTCCACGAGGTCCCCAACGCCAACCACAACCCCTGAGCTGTATGCAGGCTCAGTCCCTCTCCTGCCACGGACGGTTTTGAGTTGATACCACCAGACTAGCACATAGCAAAAGAAAGTTCAGATCCTGGCTCAAGTACTTCAGGCAAGTCACCTTTTGGTATCTGCATTATTTAACATTATTTCCTTTGCTCCACCTTGTGTACCTAGCCTGCATCTCTCCGAGGCAGAAACCCCTCCTTTGATGCTTACGCAGCACCTGGCACTCCGCTTTCCCGACCCTGCAGCCAGCCTCTCCGTGCCCTGGCAACGCAACCCCAACCCGGCGGAGCAGCTTGCGGCTCTCC
>NW_008795575.1:1923237-1971487 GCF_000699145.1 Aptenodytes forsteri
GCGGCTCTCCATCACCCCGGCACCGCCACTCCCCCTCTGCAGGCCACCTCTGCCGTGCCCGGCTGAAGGACTAGGATGCTTGCAGCACACGGCGGCCACGCCACTCCCGATAGGTACCTTTCATGTTTAATTCAGAGGCTAATTTAGTTAATCTATTTTTTAATAATTCATCCCTTCCATCTTAATTTTGGTAGTTGTTGAAAATCCCTAATAAAACATTTAGGGGCTCTTTTACTGAAGCAATGGCGTGATTTACTTGACGGAATCCAGTCTTTGATGTCCTGTCTTAATTCCCTCTCTCCCACCGTGCCTCAATCCTGTTTATCGCTGTGCCGGAGGTAAGAGGTTCTTGTCGAGTTTTGTAGCACTTAGGTGCTTGGTCAGCATTAATAATTCAGCTGCCCCGCACGGCTTGGACAAATGATGTAGCACACCAGCCTCTTCCTTTTATCAACGATTCTCTCTGCTGTCACGGGTCCGGGCATCGTCCGGGACCGGTGCGGAGGGACCAAGCATAGCATCGCGACCGACGCAGGTCGGAAGCGTGAGCAAAATATTGCAGGTGCTAACTACATTGTTGAAAGAATATACACCCTTTTACAGCGCTTATATTTCATTCTCTACTGCCAGAATGGAGAAACATGCTGGGTTTTTGCATCCGTAATTGGGGAAGAACAGATGGTGGAGGCACAGTTGGAAGTAATACGGCCATTAAAATAATCTATACGGCTTGTAATTCTCCAACATGTGAGAAAGAGGAGGGCCTGCCTTCGCCCAAGTGCCCAGCCCGGCCACTCACCCTGCTGCAATACGGGCAGGAATATTGTTTTTGCAGTTGTTGGGATATTGAGGTGTTTTGGTGGGTTTGATGGGTTTTACCATTTCCCTTCTCCCAGGATTCTCCTCTTGAAGCAACCCAAAGAGCCAACAGCTGAACCAGAGCTGCTTCCACTGGGTATTTATTTGACCCCCACGTGCCATGCGGAGCACATCTTCCCCCCAAATCACCCAGTTAAAGCAACTGCTAGCTTTACATCTATTATCTTAATGATATAAAAAGAGGGGCAGAAAGTCCCAAGCACTTCAGGCAGGTAGGGTTGTCTCTAGTTAACTTAAACTTTAAATAGGGGTGACGGGAGAAAGAATTACGCAAAACCAACCCCACTGAGTCATGAAAATTGAAACTTCTCACGGGAACACACAGGCTTTGCCATCACCTCTATCACTTTCAAATCTCTAGAGCGCTTCTCTGTAAAAATCAGAGCAAGAGAATTGCCCAGAAAAGCCCAGACATTTAGCCGATATATGGAAATTTATGTCCTTGCTCTGCATGATTTAGGTCAGAGACCTCTACGCCCTCCAAACACCCCAACCACCACGCTGTTTAGTACCTCTTGATGGGTGAGGGTTTTTCTCTGGGCTTTTGTTACTGCTTTGTGTTGGTTAGTTTTTCCACATGAACATATTATAAAGAAGGTCCTACTTCATCAATATAAAATGGAGAAAATGTCTCAAATCCCAAAAAAACACATTGAAAGGAGTAATCATTTCCCACTCAAAGCCAGAGGCCAGCATTCCCATCCTGATTTACGGAGCAGAGAAGGAACGGGAATCACAGCAGCATCCCCTGGCCGGGAACCCAAGCACCCCAGGTCCCCCGGGCACCATGCTTCCCACGAACACCTCCCCAGGCTGGACACAATTATTTTCTCAGCCAGAAACCTCTCTGTTGGGCTTCAAATCTTCAGTGTGATCACACAAGCAAGTACCCCTCCAAATCCTTACTCTCCGCCCTGAACACACAGGAGCCAGCAGGACGTTACCTTGACAGCTCGCTTTGCTTTATGGAGCTGTAAATATATTTTTTAATAGGCTGGCGGCAAGAAAGATGTGTTTTCAGGCTCGACAGCATCCAAAATTAACTGCGATTCATTTCAAAAGGGGCGAAGGCGTGGAGGAAGGGGGAACGCGAGCCTGAAACCTGCAGAATATAAAAGCCTTGAAAGCAACTGCCAAAAAGCCCCTGCACAGCTGCCTTCTGGCTCTCGGAAAGAGATTAAAAACCCGAGCAGCATGAGGCTGAAGCAGACGTCACGGAGGCCACCCTGGGCCATGCTCATGCTCAGATAAGACTCTTTCTTATTATTTTCCCGGAAACGACCCAGCCTTTGCCAACGCACAGCTCTGCCCCGCTCCTCGCATCACCCGGCACGACGGGTTCATCTAAACCGAGGAGAGGTGAGATGTCGGTGCCTGGGGTGACCAGGGGCTCCCCCAACATGATCCCTGGGGACCTCGAAGGGATCCTGCCATGAACGTCAGCATCTCATCCTCCTTCAGCATCTCATCCTCCTTTGTGTGCTAGAGCATTAAGCCTTATGCGCCTTCGTTAGCCCCAGCGCTGCTCTGCGACACCTAATTTGACTAACCCTTTAGTGACTAATTTAATTACCCCGGCCCACAAACTGACAGACAGCTGTTAAAAATGGTTATTGCATTATTAATACGCTCCAGTAATTTCCCATTAAAACTATACTGTTAATAATTTTTTTCCCTGTATTTCTTCCCTCTTAATTAGTCTATTTAAAACTTTGAAGGAATATTCTCTTTATGGTAAATGGGAGCGTCGAGCAAATTACATTTTTGATTGAATACTTCTGTGATAGGCCAGCAAATAAGACCGTTGAGTTGTTAATTATTGTCAGAGTTTCACACGATGCCTGCTAATGAGGCAGTCAATCTTCTCTGCCATTCCTAGAATATTAATGGAGGCCTTTGGTATCGATTCTGTCACCAGGAGAAGGCAGGAACCCCTCCTCGGGTGGCTCTGGGGAGGGCACGGGGGGCTCCGTGCTGGGAGGGGACACGGAGGGGACCAGAGACCTTTGGGACGGGCTGAGCCAAGGAGGGCTTGAAGCTGGTCGAAGCTCGGGAAGCTCTTGGGTGTGCCAACGGCGGCTTGCACAGCTCATGGACTCGGTGGGGGAGTTGGCACATCCCCACAGGGACCAACCCCATCAACAGGCGTCGATGCACAACAGCCACGCCCAGGCGGGACAGGCAGCGGGGGGGGGTGTCAGTTCCTGCCAGACACACTGGTCCCTGTCGCCTCTCTCCCTGTCTACCTGTTGACTCTGCAGTGTATCAGATTCACCCCTTATCTTTCTGTGATAAGAGAATTTGTATTGGTTTTTTTGAGGAAAGGGAAATACCTGGCCTGTCTGGAATTCAACAGATAACTTGATAGAGTGATGCAGGGAAATGATTAGCAAAGCGACCGTGGATAAGGATTCACACGGAACTTCGAGGTGGCTAAGAGACCGTGCAAAAGCAGCCTTTGAGCTGTGCTGGAAGATGAGACAGGGAGCTTTCAGTACCGTTGCTCAAGCTGTTTGGGGATTGGTCCTATCTGATATTTGCACCAGGACTCTCATCAGAGGATGGAGGAGTTTGGAGCAAAGTCTGTCAGTGTCAAAGTCATAGGACTTGATGCCTCTTCCCACCCAGGCTCCCACTGTCCAGCTCAGAGAGCAAGAGCAAGTCTTGTGGGGCCATGCCCAGTGCAGTCCCCAAGCGTGTCCTCCTCTGCCTTCTGCAGCCACATCATCTCCTGCAAGAAGAAACAGCCCTTCCCAGAGCTGAGGCATTTCTACCGCTGCAGGTGAAAACCCCTCACTGCGAGACGCGTGGGGCAGATGCTGGCACGCTGCGTGGTCGTGCTGGCACGCCATGGCAGGAGGGACCGCAGCAGCTCCTGGCAGCGTCGTAGCTGCGGCAGAGGACGTGGGACTGACTTTGCCAGGACTCTGTGGCACCAACTCAGAGCAGAAACATGGATTCCCTAAATAGCTCACCCAGCACTTGGCGCTGGATTTTACTTCTCGAGGAAGCGCCTGCGTGGGCACCTGAGCCGGAGACCAGCAGGATCAATGCTGCACACAGAGACGCCGTGCTGGCCTTGCAAACCAGCTCAGCTCCCTCTAAACTGCTTGAGCCTTCCCAGCCTGAAACTCCCCCAGCCCCGCTCGCACCGGGAAACCCAGGAGAGACCAGATGAACCCTGCAAAGCTCAGAAAACCCGTTATAGCAGGCGACGTGTCGACGTACGTCAGACTGTCACAGCTGCCGCGGAGAGGCCAGAGCTCAGGGACTTCAGCTACCTGCTGCAGCTCCTCCAGCCGGGCTTTGCACAGCCAAATCCACGTGATCCCCAAAAATGAGACTATTTTGGGCTATTCTGGGAACACTCTCTGTCTGCCTGACCAAGTGCCGCAGGGAAAGGTTGGGGGAGTGCTTGGAGCATCTGTGGGGATGCTCTCAACTCTCTGCATGCCCTGTCACCCACAGCTGCACAGCTGGAATGACACCAAGGGACAGGGACAGGAGGAGGAGAAGAGCCTCCGCAGGAACAGCCACCCATCTGCTCTGGAAGCGGTGGTGGGGTCAGGACCACCATCCCAGCAGCAAAGGGACAGCAAAGCTGCTGCCACCTCCCCACCCCTGCCTGCAACCTGAGCACACGCAGTGTCAGGGAGCCAGATGTTTAGCAGGAAATATTTTCATGCTCCCCTAAATCCCTGCAAAGCCCCAGCTGATGAATCGAAAAGGCACACCACAACTGGGGCTTCTCCCTGCACCGCTCACCAGATTTGTACTCAATACCACCTGTTTCTTGGCCCCTCTCGAGGCCAGGCAAGGGGACAGCAGGAATTATTGTGGTTTCTTTTCCACCGTGGAGCCAGGCAGCAGATGAGCACAGCTGCTCCCCAAATACCAGCAGTGTCCCCCCACCCAGTTACCCCTGCTGCTTCTGAGCCCATCTGCTGCCCACTTGTGCTTTACAAGCAAGCCAGGCACTGTTTTTATTGCAATGAAGTTTTTCAGACTAAAAGCTTCTTTTTTTTTCTTTTTATAAACCAGGCTTCCATAAAAGAGGAGGTTTCCATTTATAATTAATTGCCTATGATGCAGCATATCCTGGTTTTACCAGGAAAGGAGGGGTCTGTAAGTCTCCCTGAGCTCCAAATGAGATGCCATGAAAATCCCTTCAGGTCAATGGCAGCCATTCTTGACTCTCCTCCTCTACCAAGATCATCTATTATTCGGGCACAAATTATGGCTTTCACCCCAAGAAACCCATGTCATCCCACTGGTCTGGCACCAAGCCAAACTAACACAAGCCCAGGAGGGCTCCTTCACCTGGACCCAGCACCCACCGCCCAGGCAGGAGGGTGGGAAGGGCGGGCTCAGCTTTGCCCATGGTCACATCAGGTAGGGATGATCTGCTCCTACCTTAAGTCCTCAAGAAGCTCCTCTAAGGGAGAGAAGAAGCCAAGTCTCATAGCACATCTAGTGCTGGCTTTTTGGCTCAAATAAGCCAAGTACCACACCCTGCCTCCCCCAGGTCTCCTTTCCCACGGGGAGATGCAGGATGATAACCGGAGCCATCAACAGCTCCCTGCAGGAACAGGGAACATGAGCCACCTTTTCAGAAAGGGCAAGAACTAAGGAGACAGATATCCTGGAATAGTCCATCCATAATAAATAGTCTTGCCTTGCAGTGGTGCCCATCCCAACTACCTGGAGCAGGTCTAAGGGGGCTCATTTTAGCTGTCAGTAAAACAGTCAACGTCCTTTGGACCCAAACAGAAGCCGACTACCAACTTATAGGTAAAATGCCACCACGAAGACTGGCTGTGGGCAGGAGGCGAGCAGAAACCCACAGCTTCCCTGAAGGAAGGCATCACCACGGAACAAGAGGGGGAAACGGGGTACCACCACTCAACACCTACCAAACCCCTACGCAGGGACCTCAGGCACGGCCGGGCTGCGAGCCGGGTCGGCAGCCACTACCAACGCTTGCAGGCTACCAGGCTGCCTGCCCAGATGTCACTCAGCCTCTGCAGACACTGCCGCCTGGGAAAACAGCCTTGGTGTTATTGAGCTTAAAGGTCATGCTTCAAAATAAGGGCAGGCTTTGAGTTAATAAAGGGTTAATGGCAGATTACGGGCTGTCAGCATGGGCACATATGGAAAAAATGGGGGGCTGAGATCAAGAACCTTTTGGCTGGTTAACTCCATCCCTTCCTGCAGGGTTTTCGGGGCATGCCCCTGGGGAGGTAGTGCAGAATAGCTGCTCCACAGCATTTACTTCAGTAGAAGAGCTCTAACACATGTCAGGGGCCTGTTACATGTATAGATCATGTCTGGTATGGATGGTTATAAGCAATGTATTCACCCCTTGGACTCCATGGGTCAAGGAGCCCTTTATTGGACCACCCACAACTTTATCATTAACGCCAAGCTGTGTCCAACTCCAGAGGAACCACATTTCAGAACCAACATCTTCAGCTCTGGCCCATCTGTGTTCGATACACAGTGATTAAAAAAAAAAAAGGAAATGTGGACTGAACTGAACAAAGAGACTTCTCACTGCAAAAGCTCAGCGCATATTTACACAGTATCCTGCCTTAATTCTCAGCTTCTTCATTTATGTTATTTTAAGCCCTCTGCAGTAGCAGGGAAGTTATTAGCTGGTGTTTAATTGTGTGCTGCCGGGTTCAGCGTGGCTCCCGATGAGCTGCTGCTGGGAGAGAGCCCTGCAGCAGGGCAGGGGCAGTGCCGGGGTGGACGTGGCGAGGCAGTGACACAAGGACAGCCCACGGCAGAGCCGCCAGCCGGGAGGGTGAGCAGCATCGGCGGACAGTACCCCAGCCTGAGCCAGTTTTGCCTTACATATAAGGCGAAACAACGTTGGTCTGCACCGAGCGACCTGGCTATGTGATGCCTGGGACAAACCCCCATGTGTAACTCCCAGACCTCCTGTTTGCAGGAGACATGAATACATTCTCCCTCAAACCCCATTCAGCTGCAATGCCAACAGACCTGAAAGTGCCCTAGATGCAACTGGGGGCTCTTCACCCCCCGATGTGCCTCCCCTCCAAAGCCTGCTCAATGCCAGCTGCTTTCGTTTCCTCCAGTGGAGGAGAAACATGCGCTAGATGAATTATGTACAGACCTTGCGGTCCATCAACACCATCATCCCCCCCCCTTCCTCCCAGCGCTGCCTTTCCTGCATCCACTCCGGCCACTGCCAGCGCTGCTCAGTCCTGCCGGAGCCCGGCCCTGAGCGCGGCGCAGCCTGCGGCACGGCACAGCACGGCAAGGCATGGCACGGCACGGCACAGCACGGCAGCAGGTCCCTAACTGCACCCATCTGCGTTATGATAAAAGGCACTTGGTTGCAGCCAACAGCACCTCATTATATCAAAAACACCGCAGGAAATGTCTACAGCTGAATTGATTATGGCACAGTAATTCTTCAGGCAGTGAAAGCAGGGCAATTCCCAAGATGGGATTATTTTTTTGCAAGGCTTCACCTAAATTTTCTTGGTTTTTTTTTTTTCCTCCTGCTCACTCCCCAGCGCTCCTTCCAAACCTCTCCAGCTTTGTACCACTCTTTGATTTAGTCCCTCAGAATAATATTCTGCTTAACGCACTCCAGCGTAGTGCCCAGGAAAGCATCACCGCCCACTGGACCTCCAGGCTTTAAACATGCAGCAGCAGGAAAAAGTCAAGAAAGCTTTTGCTTTTCACTCTATAGCCAGCAGCCAGATTTGCAGAGACCAGAGAAAGACCTGACGGGTACTTAAAAACATCTAAATCAGAAAAGCAGCAGCTGAGTAAACAGCAAATAAACAAACAAAAAGGGGCAATGATGTGAAACCTGGGCAGGGCGGAGGCAAAGGACAGAGCTGCATTTGCAGCTGACGCACGGTCCGGTCCGGCTGCGGTCCTGCCGGCCAACTGCAGCAAAGCACGGAAAGGTTTTCTGAGCCGATGGGCCACGCCAGAGAGGGTTGCACCATCCCCTGCTCTGTACAACACTCATGCTGCCTCTAAACCACGCGCTGAGCTTTTTGGTGCTTCTAACCTCATTTTTAGCTGCTTTTGCTCCTTTGCCTGGAGGTCAGGGGGTCAGGGAGAGCCTGCAGAGCACCTCTCCTGCATCTGGAAACTGTGTGGAATGAGAAGGACCAGCACAGCATGAGCAAAGTTACTCTGAGCTGTCTGAAAAGTGCTGCACTGATGGTTCCCTCAGCTGCCCTGAGGCCAGCGGGAGGAATGGAGGGCATTTTGCCCTAATAAATCACCCTGAGAGCTGGGGTGACGTCCCAGAGTGCAGCAAATCCCTCGGGGGCAGCAGCCGTGGCGATAAGGCACTGTACCAAGTCCACCGGAGCCAATGGAAACATCACCCCAGCTCTGGCTGCTCAGAAACAGGAGCCGAAACTAATTAACTTCATTTGTCTTCGGAGAGCGCGGCCATCCTGGTTCGCCAGCTGCGGCTGCCCCCGTGCCCGGCCCTGGCTGCCCACGCTGCTGGGTTTGGCAGCCGTGGTGCCTGCACGGTCGCTGCCTGCCCTGGGGTGAAAGCTGAACCGGAGCTTTCCCCCTCGGTTTTGTCTGGTTTGCACATAGCTGCCTTCCCTCGTGCCTCCACAGCAAGAACGATGTTCTTCTGCAGCAACGTGTGCATCCCCGCTTCCCTTCAGCAATTAAAAAACCCCCATAAAAATAAACCTAGGGGTCCATCTTCTCCAAGAGTCCTTCCCAAGCCTGCAAGGGACAGTGTCTTCTCGTGGTGCCCTTAAAGCAGAAGGACAAAGCTCCCCTGTTCGTGTCCACCTCCGTTCCCGTCGTCTCCGCCGAGATGATTTCTCCTCCCTGCGCCGGCTGCGGAGCCTGTCGCAGGTCCCTGGCGCGCTCCCAGGAACGTTTCGGCTCAGCTGAATTTTACTAGTTTTGTCCTCTGGATGAAGTGATCCAATGGTAGTTACGGGAGATAAAAATGAGAAAGGAGGAGCAGACACAGTCCACGTCGGGCAAGTTTAAGGCAACTGAAATCTCATCAGAGCTGGTTGGTGGATGGTGCCAGCTCTTTCTACTAAGCTGCATTAAGAAATAGCTGAAGAAAAGGTATTAACCCACTTCCAATGTCACTGCCCCACCCGGGACCGTATCTCCCGCTGACACAGCTACGCTGAAGGAGAGCTGCACATCCAGGTGGGACTGAGGCCATCGTTCCATCTTGCCCTGAAGCATCTCGGGGCCTTAAGGACAAAATTGCTGAGGACAGCCCTGGGCAAGAGGGCAGGGACTCGGAGCATCCTTCCCCAGGCACCCAGGAAATCCTGTCCCTCCTGCTGCTGCCACCATCCTCGTTCCTCTGCTGTCCCTCTCCTGTCCCCAGCAAGCGGCAAGTGCAGCTCCAAGCCCCAGCCCCGTGGCCGGGCAGCCACATGCTCTCGGCTGGCACCGGGTGAAGGTGACGTGGGTCAGCTCGCTCTGAAATGGGAGAGCTGACCCCAAATACTCTGCACTTGCTGGGGCTCAAGTACCTGCACTACAAACTGGCCTCGCAGTGCTGGCCTGGCACCACTGTGTCCATCCCCAGCGACCTGATCCTTTCCAAAAGCACCGCAGCTCCCTCCCCAGCACAGGAGGAGGAGGAGGAGGAGGAGGAAGAGGAGGAGGAGAGCAAAGGTTCCCCATCCCAAGCCTGGTGCAGGCCCCCGCTGCCCCAGCACGGCACTGGGGGAGGGATGAACCGCCTGGTCCCTCTCCCGCCTGCAAACCTTCTAGTCCCCTTCGCAGGCAGGAGATGCACACAAAGGTAAAGGTAATAAAACTCCGATGGGGGGCAGAAATGTAATTCAGGAAGAATAGTACAGACAGGCTGTATAAACACGGAGGCCACGGGGCTGCACTTTGAAAAGGCAGCTACAAAGCACGCTCTGGCCAATGTTTAACAAGAAGCAAAGGCAGGGACATAAAAACAAATAACACCATCAAACAGGGACGGGAGAACTCCTTTCACTGAAGAAACCCAAGGTCTGTTTTCACTGCCTTGCATCCCCCCTTCTGCTAAGCACGCACATCAGCACAGTGTTTCAGAGCCCCTGCCTCCCCCGCTAAACCCTCTGCTTGTCTCGGCACCGGCAGCATCCTGCTCCACCACGGATCCTGCTCCAGGCGGTTGGATGGATGGACACACAGCTACAGCAGCAGATCTGGCGTAAGGGGCGGCTGCAGAGCCCAATGCTAAACCCTACTCTGTGATAGGAGATCCCAGATACATTAAAGGGAATCATTCTGGGTGTGAGACAGCGTTTACAGATTTGGCGGGTGTCATAGTTTTTTAATTGTCTCAATAAATATATAAACAAAATCTGTTCGCTCGTTGGGTTGTTTTTCCCTCCTGGGCTCTGCAGCTCCATGGATGAGAGGAACAGCAATCGCTCAGCTGCCAAACTTGTAGCTGTTGCTGGTGCTCCCTACGATGGATTTGCCTACGAGCCACGTCCAAATTTACATCCACTACCCCTAACGGGTGTGATAATTTTCTGTGCAGTTTTACGGCCCAGCATCAAGACCTCAAAAAGGCAGTGGGTTCGCACAAAGGACAGGAGCACAGACAGAGAGGGAAACTTGGCATTCCCGTAGCAGGAATTATTAAAAGCCCCTGAAGAGGCAGGGCTGAAATGCCCCTCTGCTTCTGGGCATGAAAGATCACCCACGGCTGGTGATGGATCAGGAAAAGACATGCTGAGGGCTGTGAGGTCCCTGCACCCTCCCAGAGGAGCTGGGTGACCCACGTTTCAATTCTGACCTACCCTAGATACTCCCGGGGTGATTTCAGCTCGAGTTTTGAGGTTTTTTTTCCTCCCTTTCCTCTCTGCCCCTATTTCTTCATCTCACCACTCCTGTAATTCCTCTCATTTTGCTGCTCACACCCTTCGGTGGCTGCCGCAAGGTTACGTCTCTATTTAGTCACCCTGTAGCCAAGTGAGACGTACCTGACTCTTTTAACCTGCACTCATAAATCAAAGTGGGAGGCAGGGAGTAGGAAAAATCCCAGTAAGCAGCCAGGATGATGCTAAGTTGACAGATGCAGGGCAGGGACTGGTGGCTGCCTCTCTGTAAAGCATCTGTTCTTTCCCTCCAGAGGATGAGGCCAAAGGCTGCCTTTATCCCTGTGTTAAGCACTGCAAGCTGCTTCTCCACCACTTTTTGCAAGACAACGGCATGTTTGGGTGATAAGAAGCCCAGGCCAGAGCGGCGGAGACGTTATCTGCGGGAATGACAGTGTCTCTGTGATGTGCACGGTAATGAATTGCCCTCTTTGCAGAAATGAGTAAGTTGCGCCTGGTGATGCAATGATCAATTTGCTCCATCATGTGAAGCCGTCCATTTATCACGGGCACCTGCTGATAGCCGCTCACGGCTGCTTTACTGGCACCAACGGAGCAAGAGCCTCTGCAGGCAACTCCCCTGAGGAACAGCCCAAAACCAGGGTTTCCCCTCTTCCCCGACCTCCTGGCTGAGGGTCCCTCCAGCACCGAGCATCCAGAAATCACAGCCCGCTCTGTTCCAGGAGACAGAAAAGGGGGAAAAAAAGACCAAGTTCCCATGGCATCTCCTGCACCGAATGGCAGGAAGAGCTGACAAGGTGTCCTCTGCCTGCTCCTGCCCGTACCCCACTGGCATGCTGCCCACGGGGACCGGCCCAGCCCACCTCCTGAGCCTCAGTGGTGCTCACCTGCAGCAGCACCCATTTTCCTGTGCTCCTGCAGATAAGGCACGAGGCTAAGGCACAGGGCAGATGAGCTCTGCTGCTGCTACGACAGCGTGGCCACAGCAAAGCTGTTTCCCCTCTCCTGGCCCAGATTCCCTTTGCCTTTCTCATCCACTTTGTTTTTCATCCTCCTCCGCTCCCAGGGAGCCTGACACCGCCGCGCTCGGCACCGACTTGCAAAATCACGAGCACCCGAATCACTGCAAAACCCCTGTAAGCCTGGGGCAGCGGTGGCGTCGCAAGGGCACGGCAGGGCTGAGCCGGGGAAAGCCACAGGCAGGGAGCAAAAGCCCAGCTCCTGTCCTCGACACGAGATGGGATGCATGTGGGCACAGAGCTGGGGAGCAGAGGTCTCAGCCACCGAGAGAAGTGAAAATAAAAAACCAAACAAATAAAAAAATTTTAAAAATCCAGTTCACTGTACTTTAGCAAAGAATTCAGAGAGCAAAGGGGCTCACTTGGGAGCAAAACGAAGATGAATCGACAGTGAGTTCAAGAGAATTCATTCTGCCGCTGAACACTTGTCTCTCCATCAGGACATCTCAAAGGCTTGTCAAGTGAAGGCAAGGCTTTTATTTGTTTCTATGGTTGCCATAACGATAGAGCTATATGTCATGTCAGGCGGCAGCTGAGGCTCGCGCCTCTGATTTATAGCTGCTCACCAGAGATTATCAACTTTTCTGCAGAGCGGGTGGCACGGTGAACCAGGACCACCAGGCGATTGCCAGTGCCATGCTCTGCCCCTCGGGTTATCTCCCCTCTCGGTCCCCCGCAGCCGGCTGCGCCCCAAGGGATGCTTTTATTATCCCCCGCAGGGATGCTCGGTGCTGATGGCAGTGGGACCCGGGGGCTGCGAGTGCAGGTCCTCCCCGTGAGCTGCCAATGGGGCAGAGTGGTGTACGCTGCCGCAAGTAGAGCGATTTCTGGTCCCACAGGACAAGCGGTACCTCCTAAAGGGCCAAAAACAGATGGCAAGGTGTTCAGGGAAAGCCAGCAGAAGGATGAAACACCTAGTAGTAATTTGTTTAAAAAAAATATGGACTACTGTTCACCACCAGGTTATGGGAGAAATACAGGTAAGAGAGAGGGATGGGAGCAACGGGGAGAGGGAAGCAAAGAGAGGTCTTTGAAAACAAGCGAGACAAGGTGGGACTGGGAGGTATTTCTTGTCCTGGCAGCACATGTGCAACTGGGGCAGCCTGCCCAGCCCAGGACCCAGCCTCCAGCCCAAGCCGGAGGCTTCCCAGCGCAGGGAGAGCCCCGCAGTGCTGCTGGCCAACCCCATATGAACAAAGACATCACCCATAGCGTGACTGCCACGATCCCAGACGCGCGACCGATGTGATCATCGTGCAGAGGATCAGATTCTGGGGTCGAAGAGGGGATGCTCAATATGGTTACTGATAAATTATACATAGAAGTTTCATTAAGCCTAAGCACCCTCGTGCTTAATTTATGATGCACAGCCCTAAAACCTCCACCACCGAGTTCTGCATGCAAAGTCCTGTTCCCACTCATGCCCCAGCACACATGGGAGCATCCCCGCTGGGATGTTTGCACATAGACCTTTGGCTCCTGTCTATAGGAAGTTTCTTTAATGAGTTGGCTGCAGCAGCAGGAGGAGGCTTGGGCCCTTCGTTCCCATCCACCAACGCACTGCGTACAGCTTGTTGCACTGCTTAGCGGTGAAACACACGGAGAACAGCATCCCTCCGGAGAAGCAGCAGGGAGTCAGCATTTCTCTGGAGAGCTGCTGAAAGGCAGAGCCCCACCTGTCCCTTCCGCAGTCTCAAGCATCTTCATAAAAAAGCAAGGCCACGTTTGAACCTTTAACCCTCTGAGTTGTAAAGACTTCATCGCTTGTTTTCTCTAAACCAGGCTTTCTGCAATTTCCCTCCATTAAACTCTTCAAGACAAGTGACCCCGGAGCCAAAAGGTGTCAGGCTAATGAAAGGTCTGGAGAAACGCAGCACGCTCCTTATTAAAGACACAAGAAATACAGGACTAAGCTACCAGCACAGCGTTACAGGACAGCAAACAGGGTACTCCAGGTGCTGAGACACAGCCATGCTGCAGCTGGTGTGATACAGCCTAGGATCTGCCCCTTGGCATGGGGACGTGACTGTGTTAGAGCTCAAGCACTGCAGAACCACCTGCAGGAGCTGCCAGCATGGAGGACAGCAGTGTTACCGTGGTCCCACAGCCCGGGGAACAGGTTCCCCCCGCGCAGAGGGATAGCTGTGTTTGAACACCTACACAATGAACAGTACGTGTTCACCTCCAATGGTAGGTCTGACATCATGGGTCATCATCTGGACATCTGAACCACCAAAACTGATGCATTACTGCTCCCTTGAGAAGCTACCAACACTTGTCGCAGTCCAGAGGGACAAGGCAAAGAGGTTGCAAGATAAACAGCTCTAAAAGTACCTTTCTCATTGTGTGAAAGCACCCAAGAACCTCAGAGGAGGTTCTTGGAGACAGGCCAACGCGATGCCCGTGAGCACCAAACACAGCAACGTCCCTGCTCACCGACTGCAGTGGACCTGAACAGCCCCAGCATTAGCTCCTCCGCACCATCAGGCTCTGCTCAGGCGGTATCACCTTGGTTTCCACCCACGCCAGGGTGCTCGGGACCCCGAGCTTGCAGTCTGGTCCCTGTTTGAGAAGTGTTTAAGTTCTAATGCAGAAATAATAGATCGCTTTTTGGTTTTCACTGTATCTGTGAAACCTTCCATAATTCAACATCAAATATTTATTATTACGTTTATTAAAGTTTTAATAATTTAGCATCTCCTGTATATAACATACAAGCGCTGCGAACTCACCTCCCTTATTCTACCTGAGTCACTCCAATATTTATACCTGGGATTCTCAGTTCAGGTTCTATTTATGAGGGGAGCAGGCAACAGCTTCCGTGCCAGAAACTCCCCCCCTCCTGCCTGGCGTTCATCCACCCCATCCTCTTCCACGAGGATCAGTGCCCAGAGACAATTACTGCACTGGAGAAGAAAGCAAGCTTCCTAGCCTCTACTTTCACTAAGGTACTTTTAATGAAGATGTGAGGAGGCAAGAAAGAAATACTGTTCTCCTGGCATTTTGGCTTAGAAAATGCTAACATACAACAAGGCGACCCTTCACCTTCTCAAATTAAAAGCAGTAGTCTTCTGCAGACAAGGAAAACAATGCTCCTAAGAAAGCCATATTGTGACAGATTGTACCATCAGTCTCTTTTTGCAGGAGAGGGAACAAGCACTAATTAGCCACAAAAACACACTTGGAAGTGAGGACCTCTTGGATGCCGGTCCTGGTTCTGCCATAGGTTGTGTAGGCACTTGCTCCAAGCATAGCCCTGCCAAGACTCATGATGATGGGACAGAAGAATGGAAACCCACCATCCCATCGCCCTGGGTAAAGACAAGACGAAAGGGGCTGGGAAATATAAGAATCCTGCTCCTGCCCAGGAAGATGATTCGCAACACAGAGAAGAATTTGCAGGTGAGGAAATCATGTCTTGAGTCAACAGGAGAAGGCAGCGAGAAGGAAGGGAGGGAGAGATCATGGAGTCTCCTTGGCACCCAACAATCACAAGCTCAATCTTAATTTAATGGGGGAAAGGGGAACACATGCTAAATACCTTAGGAATTAAACAGTTAAACCTTATAGTTTACAGTTAAAGCCTTGTAAACCAGGCAGAGGAGGACAATCACCACCATCGCTCTTCTCTGAGGCAGCGGCTGCTGCTCCCTTTCCAGCGGGGGCACAGAGGACAACCATTTTTCCTGGCTCCTTTTCCAAGGGACCCCCCTTTTCCCACCCTCAGCCCATTCTCCCAGCAAACAGCCTCTCCTTCCACCAGGGCAATTCTCCTCCTGCAATGCCCTCTTAGGTCCCACTTCTGAACTAGACTGTCACAAGTCCAATGACATCTGGTTAAAATACAAGCTAGTCAAAATGGGGGAGCTAGAGAAATATCCGGGCATTTACTGAACTCAAGGAAGGAAAAAAAAAACCCTCTAACTGTATAATAATTGGACAGGCAACATGGCCTTTCACCAGGGTCTGACCTTGGCCCTTCATAAGCACCATAGCAGACTATCAAGGGCTGGGTGGATGTGATATACGTATGAGTTTCTGAAAGACGACAGCAACTCCGTACTGGTAAATGCATCAATTTAAGCTATGCAATCTAACATTAGATTTAAGCCACTTTAAAATTGCCTTGCCACAGGTTCATACCAATTTACCTGACTGGATTAGCAGATTTCAGAGCTATATACACAGGCCTGCCCTAGACCCATCAGGACCAAAAGAGCCTGGAGAGCTATCACATCAGATTTCTTACTGGAAGAAAATTAATCAAACTTATCATAGAAATTACTGCATCCTCAACAACAATTTAAAGAGCAGTGTGGTCACTCAAGCATGAGGAAAACGAGAAATTTGCTTCCTACCTGACATCTGCTGGATCTTCCGTCACCAGAACATCCGTCTTGCAGCTGGCGAGAGGATTGATGGAAAGCTCCACGGGGGGCACCACGAAGCTCTTACTGACAGGCAGCCACAGGCCTTGACCCAAACTATAGGTGGACCTGGAATAAGGACAAACGTGTCATATAGGAACAGAGTGTCCACAGCAGATGGTGGCCCTCTATTGCACCTGACCACTTGGAAGTCAGAGCAGTGGTGGCACCACGGGATAAGTTAGTCATTTGGTCTTGCCCTGAAAGCCAAATGAGAGAGGAATAGCTAGAGATGCGACAGGGAGAACATGGTGATGGTCGAGCTCTTTTTTTTAGTCCAGGGGGACTTTCTGTGCACACTGTCCTCGCTTTTGCTGAGCTGTGTCCAGCCGAGGGGACGAGAGGGAAACCCTTCCCCCTCTGCAGAACATGGACAAATCTTTCAGGTCTGTCAAAGGCAAATGACACTCGTGTCCCCCAGCCAGCACAACAAGACAGAGCCGAGAGTGACCAAGAGGTAGCATCCGCTGGGATGTCCTCACTGGCTCTCCCCTCCTGAATGTCCAAGCTGAACACTCCTTTGACTCACCTGAGTATCTTCTCTGGCGCCTGCTCTCCTGTGACCAAGTCATATCCCCGCTCAAGCGTCGTGTAGGGCCATGGCCTGGGAAGCAGAGAGGGAAAGAGCAGCTGTGGCACGTCGTTCAGCTGAGAAAGTGGCACAGCCCAGTCCCCGGGTCTTTGGTGCTGGTGATGGCCAGTGGGGAGGAGAACTGGGCTACTCACCAACATGGGCGCCAGGACAGAGCAAACGCACCATCATATCACCACTCACCCTTCGCTGTGTCCCCAGTCGCTGCGCACACACAAGTGGCGATGGACAGGGTCTGGTGCGTAGCCTTCATGGCAGCTGCATTCTCCTAAAAGAGAAGAGGGAAAGATGAGACCTCTCTGTCCCAGAGGCACGTCAGTGACTGCAGCATCAGGCCCTCCTCCCCTGCTGCCCATCTCTGCTTGTTCACGGTCAATTCCTGGTCCCTGCCGTGGATCTGGAACACTCTGGACTCTTCTGAAACCTCCAGGAGATGCGGAGGAGGAGATGAGGAGATGTGGAAAGCTGCAAGAAACCTGTAGCTCTTCTGGAGGGTGTTACATGATGTAGTACCCACAGTAGCTGGGGATGGGATTTCATGGCGCAAAAGGTCTGTCCTTAACCTGTGTTTCTGTGCAGCCCTGCAGCTCTCCAGGCTCAGCAAACCTCTGCCCAATGGCCTCACGTTCCGAATAGAGACGTGCCCGCATGGATCCAGCCCCTGCCCTGGTCCTGCTGAGCCCTGCCTGCACCCTTGGCAGAGGGGCAGCTCTGAGGCCAGTGGTTCATTCCTCAGCAGGGATCGTGACCTTGCTTGAGGAGAGCCACCGTCCACCTCCATGCACCTCCCAGGTGGGGGGGATACTCCCGACCCATCCTGGCCACGTCCGCTTCCCACCTCTGCTCCCAACGCCTCGCATGGCGATGGGACGGCAGAGTCTCCTGCAGCCCAAACTCCTGCAGGAGGATGCAGAAGCCCCCAACCTCCATCCTCCGCAGGCAGTGCCCATGCTGTGCCCCTGTCCCACGGCTAAAGGGCTCTTGGCCCCGCTCCCCTCCACACTCCCCTTCGCTCTCTGGGTGCTGGCTCACACTGTTACACCCTTTCGACAGCAGGAGAAGACATTTCCCACACCAGAAACCTGACCGTGCTTGGCCCAAATTGATTCTGTGTTTGGTAGAAATACATAACCTGGAGCAAGAAACAGCAAAATCAAAAGATTAATTGGATTTGCACATGGAGTTTCTGTTACGAGCTCCTGCCGATGTTTTTTTTTTTCCCCCTTCCCCTCCTCTCCCCACCGTGCCTGATGGCACGGCAGGCTGAGCTGTAAACACCGGCAGAGGTGGGGACCTGGGGAGGCTGCTGGGGGGGGAGTACCTGCATCACGGCGGTAACGCAGACTGGCAGGTACCCGCGTGCTCATCGGGATCCTAAGCAAGTTCTTAAAATGCTTTGCAGGGATTACAGTAAAGAGCTTTATTGTCAGGAGGGAGCGAGACAGGGGTTCAACCGCTGAGATTTTTGAGGAAGAGCCGCCTGGAAAGGGGGAGGCAGCAAAAAAAGAAAAGAGGGGAAAAAAGAGACAGCTAATGATGTGCTAAAATGCAACAGCACCTTCATGAAATATTCACTGCCTTAAACACGTCTAATATTAAAGATTAAATGTCCTGGGATTTGTCCTAGCGACTTCGAAGCACTGATTTATGATCTGTCAAAAGCTGCTAACCTCATGATTCATAACAGAAGCGGCAGGAACATTGCTTCTCCAAAGGGAAAGAGTAGGGAGAGAGACGGCGGCGCTAGCCCCTGCCCCGGCTCAGCTGTGCCTGGGGGCTGGGGCGGTCTCGTTGCAAGAAAACACGGGTCCTAATGGCTCCATCAGTGATTTTAAAAAAAGAAAAGTTATTTTTTCCTTGGGTGCTTAGTATGCTAGTTTCTCCAGCTGTGCTGCGGATCATTAATTCCTGGCGCTTATTACATAACAAATATATGCTCTGCAAATGAGAGACATCTCAAAGTGCTTGCGAAGCAGAGCTGGGAGTCTTGGGGCACCGGCTCATGCTCAGCTCCTGCCACGGAAATTAGAGCAAGCAGGGACAAACCACCTACAGAAGTTGGCATCAAACAGCCCGAACGCCTCCCTCCTTATCGATGGCTGGAGGTGCCGGGGTGGTGAACCCCCTTCCCGTGGCACAGGAGAGTTTATTTTGTTCGCCAGTTTGTTTACTGCTCTGTCAGTTTGGCGTCGGAAGAAGAAACTCTATCAACCTGCAGAAATATTGATTTTATTGACTCCAATCCTGGAGTTTCAACAGCTACAGCTGGTGCTGGAGGCTTTATTGGGAGGTTTATTGGGAGGTTTATTTCAGGTAAGGTAAGCGAGAGGGCAAACGGTGGCACCAGCTGGGGAGGAGATCCAGGGCGGCAGAGAGGTGGGACACTGGGGAGAGCCACACAGGGCATGGAGACCATGGGAACCTGCCCCTCACCAGGACCACTCAGGATCAGTTTTCCCCACGGAGATCTGCACACTTTTGGCAGAATTTTAGAAATTGGCTAAGAATTCTCCCAGCACGGGATCGGCTGAGCGTTGCAATCTGCTGGAGGAGCGGGGACTCCATCTCCGTGGGCCAGGTGGTTTAGGATCTGTTTCTGTATCTAGAACCACGAACAGGCAATTAGTGGCGTTTCCAAAAAACCTCAGCAGAACCTGCTGTGCTGCTACAGCTTTTCATGAGCTTTTGCTCTCTCCCCATGAGCATCCACCCTCCTTCTTTGGCCCCCTGAGCTACTCTGTTATTTTCTGTCTGTCCCCATCCTCCCCAGGCGCGATGGTGAGCCAGGGAGGATGCTGAGCCAGCCAGGCTAATCCCCATGGACAGGGAAACACCCGGTAAAGTCCCTGGAGCGGCAGGAACGGGGGTTCCCATACCTCTAACTCCTCTTCAGGGTAAGTATATTTTCTAAAGAGCAGATTTCAACGTGCAGTTAAAAAAACCAAACCATCAAAAGCCAAAACAACGCCCCTGTTCAGAGCTACTAAATCCCGCGTGCTTCTGAGACGAGTGAAGTTATCCGCTCAGCATCGCTTGCGCTGTTAGGATTCAACCTGAGCTTAAAGCCAGAGTCAACCAAAATAACCAAATTTGACAAATAACGGCACCTGAAGCTGGATGCAATTTCCGCAGGTCCTGCACACGCCTCCGCGCAGCGTTCAGCTGCTGCGGGAGGCCAAATGAACCAGGATCTACAAACCGCTGTGACAAGCATCCTATTTCCGCAGCCACCAACCCGCACCCTGCCCATGGTAGAAACACAGGTGTGTGCGGTCCTTCCTCCTCCTTCAGATTCATAACCCACAAATTGCGTCGGATAATCCACGGCAAATTTTGAACTGTTACAGCGAAAGCCAGGATCGCTGCTCACTCAGCTCTGGAGGTCCCATGTTATATTTCCAGTGTGTTATTTAACAAAACACTTGGGGGGGGAGGAAGCACCTCTGCCATTGCAGAGACAAGGTGCATAAACCGGGAAATGCAACACTGCAGGTCCAGCAGGAGGCTCAGAAAACATGTTATTCATGGGACACGTGCAGCTACATGGAAGGGCGAGGGGAGCGCTGAGGCCATGGGAACACAGCAGCACCCACAGCACTGCTCTCCATCCTCCCCTGCTCCCCTCTCTCCACTTACACAAAATCTCATCAAAGGCTGCGCTGCCATGACTAATTACAGGTGACATGGGGTCTCCATGCTGGTTTCTGCTCAGGGAAGGTGAACCTGAACCTCTGTCTGAACCAGGAGGACACATCCCCAACCACGTCTCACCTGCAACCTCCCTCCTGCTGTGCCTTCATCCCCATGGAGGCTGGTGGAGGACACTACTGGCAGCTGAGCCCAAAGTGCCACGCAGAGCCACACGCAGCAAGGCAATGGGCGGCTACGCGGGCAGGAGCGGGGAGCCCAGCCTGTGGCACCTGGAGAAGCGGCCATGCAGCTCGAGCTCCCTTTGGCCCCACGACATTGCAGGCATCACTCCTGCCCTCAGCTGGGAAGTGAGAAGGAGCTGGAGCCTGACCTGGAGGAACGGGGCAAGCTAAGGGCACATCGACCTGGTTTCCGTGTGCAGACATGACCTTCCTCTGCCCGTTTCTGAGCAAAGGGCTTCTCGCATTGCCCATGCTTCACACCAGCTTTAGTGCTGGAGCTGCAGAAGGGCAGGGCTGGAGCAGTCTGCAGCCATCATTAGCATTGTTAGCATCCGTGGCTTTTGGCTCAGGGTTGGCCCACGCTGAGGCTCTCTCATGCCTGAAGGAAACGAATATAACGCAAGCCACATTCGAGCTCATCATCTCCAGTGACACAGGCACGGTGCAAAGCAAAGTACGTGGAGGAAAACAGCCCTCCAGCCCCTGCTGCATCTCAACCAGCACAGCTGGAGGCTTTAGTTCTCTTTTTTTTTTTATATCTAAGCTGGAAGTTGCAGAACTATTCTTCCATTTTGCCCACTGTACCGTGCTGCTGCTCCTCCTGAAAGGGGAAACGGGGTCTCATGCTGCATCCGCATCTTCCTGGCTGTCCCCGTGCTCTGCCTGGGGAGCAGCAGAGCAGGGCTGTGGAACGAACCACCAGCGTGCCAGGGTAATCCTGTTAGCCTCGTTAGGGAGAGAGGCAATCTGCAGTGATAATGCTGCAAGATCCCCCTAATCCACACGCCCAGTGCGCAGCACAAAGCGGAGGCTCCCAGAGTCCCTGTGCTCTCGGGGAAGCTGCTCTTTGCTGTCATTGGCATTTTTATTTAAGGAGCCAGAGGGGCTTTGGCAGTGGTGGAGCAAACCTGTGGCTCATCAACCCTCTCCTGGCACTGCCGGTGTCCATGATTCCCTTCTCCACGGCAGCACCTCCACCCCTGGCATTTGCCTTCATCCCGGAGGGACGCCCTGCTGTGCTGGGGCCATGCCCCTGCCATGAAAGCACAGTCCTAGGGACAAGTCCCAACCCCAGCTGGGGTGGCAGTTTGTTCCCGGAGGCTGCAGGGCTACAAACACGTGCCTTTCGACCTGCGTGAGCATTGAACGTACATGCTCACGCCTGCTTCGGGGCTGCCTCTCCCACCCCAAGTGATGCACAACCTGGCCCCAGTTTTTCAGATCAGCACCCAAGGGCGGACCCTCCTCTCTGGGGACACACACCAGGGGACACGGCTGCCCCAGCAAAGCACCCTCGGTGCCAGCAAGCCAGGGAGCTGCAGCACCACTTCCCCAGCCACCCTCAGCTCCACAGCCCAGCTGGGTCATCCTCCCCACAGAGTCGCCATCCCAGCGGCGGGGCGAGCTCCAGCACAGCTGTCCCTCCAACACCATCTCTTGCTTCTCCTCCTCCCACCCACCGTGGCACAGGAGGAGAAAGGGTCTGCAGAGAGAGGTAGGCGCCGGGCGGCAAGCCGAGGCCGAGCATTTTTTGGCGAACAGAGGCAGCCGTTGAGTGCAGCGGCTGCCTGCCCTGACTGCACCAGTGTTTGCTGCGGGGCTGCCGCACAAAGCCCCTCTCTTCTGGGCAAGCACAGAGCCATCTCCAGGGTTACCAGCTTGCTCCGAAGCGGGAGGACTGGAGGGTCCCCCTCCTTCCCTGCTGCCAGGATGCAAAGCCTTCGCCCCCATCAGCAGCTCGAGCTGCATGGCCCAAATCCCCTCGCCAGGAGCAAAGGCGGCTGCAAACAGCATCTCCTGCCCGGGCGCTGCTGTCCCAGCCTCCAGCTTGGTGCTTGGTGAGGGCCATGTCCCCTTGTCGTCACCACTGCCCACAGCAGGAGCTGCTGCCCAGGAGCCCCCGCCAGGGCAGAGGGGACCTGGGTGCTCCCACATTGGGCTCATGGGCTGCCTCCTGCCACCATGTGGGACACCCCGTGCTACCCCCAGCTCTGCTGTCCCCCAACATGTCCCTTCCAAGGTGGTGGCAATGCCCAGGACCACCAGCAGCAGCCCTGAGCACCAGCTGTGTGGCACAAGCCACCAACAGATCAACACAAGTCACCCCATCCTTCCAATGGCCATGGCCACAAACCTCCTGTAATGAAGCTGTCGAGGCCTCACAGTCTCGTCCAGAGGAAGCACTGCATCGATTTATCCTTTGTGAAAGGTTTCTGAGCTCCTGGCGGAGGAACCACCTCTTCATCCAGCACCCGCAGAAAGTTTGACAAGGGCGAATCAAGCCCCATGTCCTTCAGCCATCTGAAGCGCATGCTCTGGCCCCATGGGCATCTCTCACAGGCAGAGAGCCTCCTCACCACTGCGGAGCACCCCGGACCCTCGGTGTAAGAGGAGGCTGCAGCGTTCCCTCGGGGGCACAGCATGGCCTGACGGTCCCCGCCGCTGTCTCCAAACCACGTGCGATGCTCGCTGCCTTGGCCCGTGTCCCTCCCTGCCTACAGGAACCACCATGCAGGCAGATTTGGCTGCAGCCCTGCACCCCACCCTAGAGCTGTGATAACCCACAGGGAGGTGCCTGTGTGGGCCCCCCACAGCAACACCCCTCCTTGCTGCCAGCCCTCCTGCCCAGGGATGATCACTCTACCAGGGAAATGCAAACCCTGGGAACTGCACGAGAAATCTCAGCCACCAAGTCCTCCCGCAGGCGGGAGTTTCTCTGCCTGCAGTCTGGCCTAAATAAAAACAATAAAACACCAAGCTATCTGCTAGCAGCACTCCCCGTGCTGGCCTCAAACTGGCTGCTGGGGGTGCAAGCACAGCATCTCACAGCTGCTCAGGTGCCCCGCTGCAGCTCCCCCGGGAGGAGCAGCTCCCAGCGGTGCAATGACAAGGGTGAGCTCGCCAGGGACGGGACAAGACACACATTTGCACAACGGTTGGCACCAGGGTTTCCCGTCAACAGAGGTACAGATGAGAGGAAAGTTAAAAAACCCTGCAACAAAACCCATCCTTAAAGAGTTTGCTGTGCCCCTGTGGGATGGCAGAGCAAGGGCCTCTTTCGAGAAAGAGATTCGGAGAAAATTAAACACAGGCGAGAATGAACAAGGGTCTTAATAGTTCATTAAATTCCCAACTTCAATTAACAAGTGAAGCGTCTTCAGAGAGCTGCTCCTCTAATCAGGTTGGCCCCTGTCCGAGGCCGTGGCTCCTCCAACAACCACAGCGGCAGCACCAGCTCCCGGTAAAGCTCTCTGAAAAGTTTCTCTTCTTGCCCTTGCTATCTGCTGCTCCTGGCCTTTGGGGATGGTGCTTTCCAAACCTGGGTCTCCGCTTCATCCTGACGAGAAATGCAATTTCAGTAAATGCAGTTTAGCTCTCAAGGAACGAGACAGGGAAGGTGGCTCCTGCCCGGCCAACCTGGCACAGAGTACGGAGGGAAAACCTGGAGTAAATTTGACAGTTATCCCTCCTCTCCCCTCGGTGCAAGGCACCCTCTTCACCCAGATCCATCACAGCACTTAAGCGCAAGCTTAACTTCTGAGGATTGCGTCTGGGTTTACGCTCTGCACGGATGTTATTCTCATTATCATCTGCTCAGCTGCCGAGGAAGCTCTCCCTGGGCACAGTGTGCGGCTGATGCAAGGAAGCAGCGAGAGGTCCCGAGGGTGGACAGTCCACAGTGCCATGGCTGTCATCTTCTGGGGTGACTGCTGTCCCAGAGCTGACCATGGTGGGGTGAGAAGCCACCTCCTGCAGCACTGGTGGGATGGGTCAAGCCGGGGAGATGGGCCCAGGAGCAGCTCCGTACAGCAAAACTCATTCCTCTTCCCCCCTCTCCGTGGTCTTTAGACAAGCACAGAAATGCCATTACAAGAACATTAGCAGCTGCAGGATTAAACACTCTACTGGCAGAAAATAAGAACGTAAAGACAGTGCAGATAACCTTAACTCAGCCCCCTTGCAGGCATGCATTTTGATTGCTGTTTATGTATAACACTTCAGCCCAAAGCTTGGGAGTTAACTGCCTCCTGCCCTGCTTGGTGCACAAGGCAAGCTGTGCCGCCACAGGAAAAGAAATCGTATATTACATGGTTTTTGACCAAGTTATTAAACTACATACCTTAGAGAGACAGAACCTCATCTTATAAAAGTCTAAGTCAATAAAGACACTAGGCTCCTCCAACAGCAAAAATAGCAGAAGTGCGCAAGAACAAACAAATATTACTTGATGTGCACAAAAGCTGCATGATATTAAATTGAACTATCGGAGAAAATGGTTGTTTTCATAAACATGAATACACCCTCACCAAGGTTGGTCATCTCCTGATTTACATGCTCAGCTCAGGAACCTCCAAATCCCCTTAACAGGTTGCCTTTAAAAAATGGTTCTGTTTAAAAATTACTTTCATCTGTCTCCTGCCCGCAAGACCCCTGTCCTACCCAGACAGGATCACCATCTGCGGCTCTGGTGACAAACTAGCCCATTTGGAAGATGATGGAAACCCTTTTTTTCCCTCCTGCCAATTTCCAGAAAAGACCCTTCGCTACCACATCTCATTTGGTCCTTACAAGCGTGTGCCTACTGCTTTGGGGGGTGCCATCAATTGTGGATGCAAAGGAGAGAATTTCAATGGAGAAGTGCCTGATTTATAGATGGGGAAAAAAAAATTCAACACATTTGCACCTGCTAATCAAGGTAGCTATCCATCTCGTTTATGCCACTGCTCTGGCAAGCCTGACAGCACAAAATCAGAGGCTGTTTTTTCCAGCATTTGGCCCTAAGGGACTGATTCTCCAGCAGGTCTCTTAAGCGATGCCCACAGAATGTACATGTGAATCAGTTTTGTGCATACAAAGCAGGTAATTGTGCTCACAAATCAGGATTTGCATATGTCGCTGAAAACGGAGGCTCTCATAAATGTTACCGGTGCTGGTAAAGGAGGTCAGTGAAACAGCAGCGCTCCTGGATTTTACGCAGAGGTATCCCAGCACATGGTACGAGTGGCGGCGCTGGCAACATACTCCACATCTGTCCAAAACACGGAGAGTGAGGAGAGTTGACTGCAAGTCCCAGAAGATGAGAAACCTTCCCCGTTCTTGCTTCAAGCAGCACAGTCAGCACCTGCCAAGAGGATGGAGAGTTTTGGCTGAACCTCTTCAGCCGAGGACTGCATCCTGACCCCGGAGAGGTACCTGTCCCATCCGACGTGGCAGCTGGGGCACGGCCACCGTGTAGCGTCTGCAGCGGGAAGACCCTCAGCAGCATCCATTTACTTATGCATTTGCAGTCACGTTCCAGACCAACCGGCTTGGCCGTTTCCAAGGCAGGGGGGAAGGAGAAAGGTGATATTTTGCTCATGTGCAGATGTTGGTGCTCCCTCTGAAAAGCTCTGATGAGCTGGTGCTTTGCAACGCAGGTTTGAAATTTGTCAGGGGGCAGCAATCATTTAATTAAAGAGTGAGTCACACGGCAAAGGCACAAGGGAAGGCAAATTAAGGTCAGGCAAGCAAAATGTATTTTGGCATTTCCTAGTGTTTCAGAGCCTCCGTTTTCAGTGTGGATTCTTATTCGTACTGAAGTAGTACTTGGTGGCTGGAGTCACGAGCCAGCACATTGTACGGACAGATCCTATATAGAACTCCAGCCCAGAAGAGGTCCTTCAGCGCTGGGAAGGGGTAAGAGCTCGAGTCTCACCAGACAGAGCATACGTGACCTGGGGGCCTCTGTCCAAACATCTGCCAGGAACCCGTGGCACTGCCACTGAGGACGAGTCCTGCCCACAGAGGTCTGCCTACACCTAGGGGCAAGGATGCTTTGGGACAAGGCTGTATCCACACTGCCACAGAGAGTGGCTCCAAGGGTAAGGCTGAAATCAGATTAGCTATAAATGTGCTGTAGGACCTCAAAGCTGGCTCTGCTGCTCTTCACAGGGGAAACCTTCAAGGCTTTCATCCTCCAGACAGGACAAACCTCAGTCCATCCTCCTCATGGACGCTTCGCCCAGCCCGAGAGAACAGAGGGCAGGGGAAACCCCCAGCACCCATCGCTTGGGATGCTCGCAGAGATGATAAAATCCCTGACCTGAAAAGGTTGAAATCTGGGTAGGATTTATGTCCCATAGTAAAACCACAGGCCTGCCTCTCTCACGGTGATAAAAATAAATCACCCTTAAAAATAGAATGACATTAATAAAAATAAATCTAAAAATACATGCAGTGCATCACGGAGTTACATCCTCCTCCCAGCCTGGCATGGAAACTTCTCACCAGCTAAAGGCTGGTCAACGGTGATGAATGTAAGTGGTGCCTGGGGCTATGTCCTGGGGTAGGGTGTCAAATAGATACTTCCAAAGGCCTGATTTTCAGTGGGTAGTTGCTCAGCTCTTGTGAAATTTGGACCTCTTAAGGGAGTCCTAGATTTAGGCTCTGAAAATCAGCAGCCCCACCCGCCAGTCCTGCTCTACCCCTACGGATCCAACTGGCATAGACTGGAGAAAGGTTTTGCTTTATCCACGTGCAAACTCCCAGGCTGGGGAGAGAGGGAAGAAGCCGACTGACAGATTTCAGATGAGGAACCTGAAGGTTCAGGTCAAGGCTGCTCTGCCCTCACCTTCCACCATGGGTATAGCAGGGAGGATGGGAACCAGGGACAGGAGCTGCAGAGCAGCTGGCGAGGTTAGGATCCAGCGCGGTGCTGGAGCAGAGCACCTCCTGGGCTAACGAGCATCGCTCCCTTCCCTGCAAACGTGATCTGACACATCCTGCTCAAGCACGGGGCATCCAGCGAGAGCGACAAGCTGCTCTGGCAAGCTGGGGACGCAAGGGGAGCAGCAGCTGGGCCAGCTTGGGAAAACAGCCGCTCCTCACAGCGGAGGCCATGCAAGGATTAAACCAGCTCTGCTCGGTGCCAAGGATGGCATGGGGCTGGCGAGCAGAGCCACGGGGCTCTTCCAGTGGGGAAGTCACTGTCTGGCTTCACATGGTCTCCCCGCGGTTTCTGTTGGACACAGGTTTTTTTCTCTCCTCTTCCCCTGAACCAGGGGAGAGCTGAACGCATCCTCCCTCTCCTGCAGAGGTGGCTTCATTTCACCAATGCTTGAAATGATCCTTCTGCTCTGTGACATCTGGATGAGAAGAGCCTCCAGGAACCTGAAGCTCTGTGACATCTGGATGAGAAGAGCCTCCTCCTGCATCATCTCCATCTGCCAGGGTGGCTGCTGCCACCTCCCAGACCTCCTTGGGACTGTAGGTGATGACCAGGGCTTGTCTACATGGGGAATTCATCCAGGTAATTATCCTGCTCCAGCGATGCCTGCCAGTGCCTCCGTGCAGACAAGCCTTCAGAAACAGGAGTACTAAAAAAGAACGTTGTCTTGACCAGGAAAATGGATTTTTGAGACCAAGTTCAGTATTTGCATCTCAGCTGAGCAGGGAGGGATGAGAACAGGGTCACCCTCGCTAGTTCATAGTGTGTTCATGACCCAGGAGGGTTTCTTCCTCTCAAGGTGCCATGTATTAACAGCACAGTTTGTGGCAGTAGGAGGCTTAGAAAAAGCCTTCTCCTCTGTGAGCCATCCCTCCTCAAAGCCCCTGGCAAAACCAGAAACCAACATCCCTACTCGCAGCCACGAGTCTCATGCACAAACACAGGTAGCAGAGACTCTCATTTTCTCATTTTCCCTCCCTTAGAGAGGAGGGAAGTGGCTCACACGGAGAGCCAGGGCTAACCTGGGAACAGTACTTCTCTGCAAGGAGACGGGGGCGTTGCATGCTCCTTAGATGCAGAGCACCACAGGCGCAACAGGGCCACTTGTCTCCGTACCACCAAGAAGGCGTCCCACCCGAGGCGAGGCACTGGGGAGCAGGAGCAACGCTCACTGCTGCAGAGGGCATGGCACACTCTGTGTTATGAAAAACCAGCACAGTCCCCGAGCCACCTTCCCGTGCAAGGTCCTGTCACCCGCACCAGCTGAGGAGATGTCGCTTCCTGAGGGCCAGCCGTTGGCTGGGGTCACATACTTATTTCCCACCCACGCAGACCCCCTGCCTTCATTCACTCGTTGCACATTTGCTGTTTTCTGTGTTCCCGGCTCACTGCGGGATCCTCGTTTGTCACCCAGGAGCACGTGGGCCAGAACGAAAGGTGACACTTCTCCTTTGCCCGGCCCCACATCTCAGAGTCCCAGCAGGGCTGGCTGCTGCCTCACAGAGGCAGCCTTCGCGTGCAAGCAGAACATGCTCAGCAAAAAGGTCATTTACAGATGAGGAAAGATGGCAGACTTCAGAACTCCACGAGGACGGGTTGGAGGAGAGATCCAACCTAGGTGACCATCAGGCAGGAGCACTAATGGGAAACGTAGTGCTGTGGTGGACTGGTCAAAAAAAAAAAAAGGGCTGGAGATAGGGCAAGCTCACAAGTAGGTGTTCCAGACCGGACAGCAAAATAGCACAACTTAGAAGCAGATAAACTCTACGTGCCTGCAACTGCCACACCAAAGAACTGATAGGTCCACCATTTTGAATCCCCATCCTTGTGCCCGCCTTGATACTTTGCTGATGGGGGTCACCGCTGTGTAACCCTGCTCGTACCTCTTGGTCCTCTGTGCCTAACACCAGGCTAATGCAGAGGTGAGCCGAGCGGGCATTGAAGTACCCAGAGAAAAACCTTCTCCCTTACATCTCCAAGTTTTGCAAGGTCTTCACTCTTCCCCGGCCTCCCTTACCTGTCTCTTGGTCACACAGTTGTTCACAGGCATCAGTGGTCCTCTGTCCACAGAGGTCTCTCACCCAGGGGGACGTGGCGTTGATCTGATAGTACAGGGACAGCTTGGCTGGATTAAGCCAGTCAGAGATATCCAAGTAGCTCCCCTCGCTCACAACGAAGCTGCTGCCTGGAGGGTGGGAAAAAAGTGCATTAAGTGAGTGTAAAAATTAAACAAACAAACAAACATACATGCGTTTTGGCCCAATATCAGAACACTCTACTCCTCAGGAGCTGCTGTGACGTCAAGATCAGCAAAATAATACCAAGTTCACCAACACTTGGACCCAAAGAACTTCATTTGATCATTCCTCTCCATACAAATGTGCCCCAACAAATGGTCCACCAGCTGGAATACTCCTCTGTCCAGACACTCACCTACCCCTACCCCTACCCTATTCAGCATCACGAGATACTGGATTTGATTCTCAGATCTCTGCAGAAATATGGACCAATGTAACGATTCTGATCCGTCAGATTGGAGCATCGCTTCCCCAGCTCATGCAGGTGGTGTCCACGAGATGCCTGGATGCCAGGCTCAGGACCCAGATGGGCAGCAGCAGCACGGGCTGTTCCCACTTCAGTTCTTTAGTTGAAGGTGAGTGAATTGGCTCAACACACAACTTCTCATATGAGTGGTCTCGTATCAGAGACACTCCCTCACCCTCTCCCTTCTGAGAGTTAGAAGTGAATTCCTGCCAAAAATCTTTTCTTACAAAATCTTGTGTTTCTTTATTTTGTGAAACGTATTTTTTCCCCACTGGCATCTGGGAATATGCATCATCTAATTAGCCAAATAGATTTTCAGTTCAGCCCAATCATTTCCTTATCTAACATCTGAGGCCCAGCATCGCTTGGGGGATTTTGCAGGCGCAGAGGTCCTCATTAACTCTGATCTTCAATTACATTGATTGTAAGACTGCCTCCATAATAGTGCTGCACAGATCAGAGGGGAGCCAAAAAACCTCTGCCATTAAGTGGTGTTTTGCAGAAGTTACCAGGGTAAAAGCCTCTAAAAACAGGGGAGAAGAAACCTTCAAAGAGGAGTGGGCAAGGGGAACTGCCAGGTAGCCCAGGAACCCACAGCCATCCTTCCACTAAGCGCTAGGACTTGCAAACGTGAGCAAAATTTGCAACCACTATCTGAAGATTCAAATCCTTCTTAGTGATCACCCAAGAATGGCAAGTCTATAGATCCAGGGTGTATTTTCATGAAACTTTTGGGCTTGTATCACTTAGAAAAGGACTGGGACATCATTTTTCTAAGCACTGCATAAGATCTTAGCTCAATGAAAGCCAAGCAATTAAAAAAGCAGGACAAAAAAACCATAGCAGCAACCACCCCACGTGAACCTGCTTGAACACAAACTCCTGATTTCCTTCTGAAGAGAATCACTGACACTTTAGCAAGAAGGATCCCTTCTAAACCTCATCCCATGCCACATTATCCACGCAGAGGATTAAAAAAAGCAAAGCCTGAAGTCAAGCACCCCAGTGAGCGACCCCATTTTGAGGCATCCTGAGATCTCAGCACCATACAAATCTGGGCCCTAATTTCACATGAATTCAGATCTTCGACACTTACACCGTTTATACACCATAAACATATTGACAGACGCATCTCTACACTCCCAGCCAATGGAGGCTGCCAAGCTACTGACTGTTCAAGCAAATGAAAATTAGACATCCAGGATCCAGCTGCTCTGGAGACACAGCAAGGCAGGAGCCTGCATCACCAGGGCTGCAGGATACATCTCAATCAGACACACGGCAGCAGTGAATTGCTGGGTAAACTCCACAGCACCAGTGGAAAGCATCGAAACACTGAGCACAAAGAAGTACCTTACAGCCCCGTAATTTTATTTCTAATTATCATTCTTTTCCATGAATATTTAAAGATAGTTTTAAATACCAACGATAACTGTTGCTGGTTTATCTTACCAACCAGAAATGCATCATGAACCCACTGGGAGTGTTTGCTATGTGTACGTGTCTATACAGTAACCCGTCAGTCTTGCTTTCTTCCTTATTTTTGTAGTTCCCTAATAAAGAGCGAGGCTTGGGAGGCACGTAAGCACATTTTGAGGCTCAGCTACAGACAACTCCCTCTGCACCCGAAGACTGAAGAGCCCTCGATTAAATCCCTACGTAATGAACCCCACTTCTAGTTAAAATACAGCCAGCCTGAAAGTAACGGAAGCAAATCAGACGTAAAATAGTCATATAATTGGTATTCGTAAAGACGAAGGTGACTCGAGCTGGCAGAGCATCCTGGCCCAGGAGCTGCTACACGGCGGGGACGCCATGGTCGGGGTGGGCGATGGAGGGGTGAGTTCTGGAGCTCCCCACCAGCCCCACGTGCTGAGCTGAGGAGGAAGAACATTCATGGCCTTGCTGCCAAATTTTCATCTTCTTTGGATAACCCAGCTTGTTTGCTGCTGGAAGTATAAAAACCCAAACCCTATCTATTTATGGAAGTACCTCCTAAATCAACACCGAAATGTGACACCCAGTGAGGAGCCAGTAACTTCTCTTTCAGCAGAAGTTTGGTGTCCACGTAAAACCACAAATTTGGGAAACTTGAAATAATTTGCAAATTGATCAAGCTTTGCCATATTCTGTACAGAGAAAGACCTTCCCAAATCTAATGCAACTGTAACTTAAATAAAAAAGTCCTGGCATTTTCAAGATTAATTACTTATTTTGATTGTAGTAAGTCTGATTGAGAAATCATCCTTAATATCAAAAGTTTAAAAAAAAAAAAAAGCAGAAGTGAAAACATTTGAATCCAAAATCCCTGAATTCAAGTTCAGTCTAAAATGGAGGCTTTTCTACTTCAGTCTAAGAAATAAAAAAACCCAACCTGGAGAAATTAAAGGTTTTAGTTAATTGTAAACACTTTCCTTCCTTCCTAGGAGGAAGGAGGGGACAACTCCAGCAAGGAAACTTCTCACATCTTTGAAGCTGAGTGTATCACAGCTCAGCTGGGTAAGATTTTTAGAGATGTTCACAAACACTCTCATCACCTTCACTCCCATTGAAAATACAAACAAACATCCCAACCTTGATCTCTTTATAGCTTGCCTGAGAAAAAAATAACAGGAAAAGGCATTTTACAAATATTTTGAAAGCTAAAATTCTGAAGATTTCAAAGCCTTTTTCACACAATTTTTCTCTTTATTTTCAAAGAATCCACACATAGAAAACAGTTTTCAAAAGTCACCAGCGCGCACTTATCAAAACCATCTTGAAAAGCTTGGAAAGGGCAGGTTGAGTATCAAATCCTTTTAGAAGCTACCGAGAACAAACATTTTCTAAGCAAGAGCCGTTTCAAACATCTTTAGCTTGCCAGGAACATCAGCCAGGTTTGTTTTCACCAATGTTTCCTCAATGGAGGGAAATCAAGGTGGAGGGAAGGGGGGTGACAGGGAACCTGAGGGGCTCACACAGCCGGGGCAGCGGGGGGTAGACCCCTCTCCAAACCACCCTCTGAAAACCTGCCTCGAGGACCTCAGATCCCACTGAATCACCCTACACCCGCACCCAACCTACAAACCTACCTGTAGGTTTGATGCACACCTACAGTTGCTGCCTGTGGACCCCGGGAGCAGATCCCAGCAGAGACACTTTCCAAAGACCCAGAGAGACTGTCCACCCTGCTGTCCTCTACTGCTAACCCCGTCCCCCCTAGGTGTCCTCCTAGACACAAGTTTTGAGCTTCCTACTCAAAAACTTGGTGAACCCCTGCTTAAATGGAGACATTTAGGCCCCAGGGTAAAGCAACCGTCAACCAAACAAGGGAATACAACAACGAAATGGCAGCTCTCCACCACCACCACCTCCTCCCAGGAACCCCCATTGTAGGACATGTCCCTTGAGTGCTGTTGGCTTTACGAGCCAGTCTATGCGGTAGAGCAGCATTGCAATGCCATGGAGAACATCCGTACATGGCTACACAACTGCCTCCTGGCTCCATGAGGTCCACCAGCACTTCGGGGGATTGATTTGTTTGGGTTTTTGCATGCATGTGTTCTCCCCCGATTCCTTCTTCAACGCTGATCAAAGCCAGATCAGTTAAGGCAGCAGCAAAAGTTCACGTCTCTCGTGCTGGGGTCTCCTTCAAAGTTCAGTGGAACTGCTTAAGCCTTGACAAAAGAGGCTTGAAGTTTTGACATTTCAAAAATCATTTTCCAGAACACAACAGGATAAAACAGCTGAGAAGAGATATCTAACAAGGGAAAAGAACAAAGAGCCCAAAAGGCAGCCAAAAGGGTTTGGCTTTCCCTTTCTCTCACTCTCTCTTGTTTTCAAGGGAAGAGATCAAAAAATAATTTTTTTGAAGAATTTCTATTTCTTCCTCCCTCTGCTCTTTTTGTCTTCTTTGGTCCATTCGCTGTATCTTGGCCAACGAAACTCCCTTTCATCTAAAATTAGTATTTTGTGTTGGAAAGCCATGGGAGGTCATACTACAGGTTGCTATTAATGTATCCAACCCTATACTATCGTACAATTATAATCTTGTTACAGAATTTTTTTTTCAAAATGCTACAGGAAGGATTATCCCTCTTGGTCCATTCTATAGGTACAAAGAATAACCCTGTTTGATTTCTTTAAAGACCTTTTTTTTCCCCTTGTTAAACTTGAAAGAACATTTCCCAAAGAAAAAACTCCTGCCCTGTCAGCTCCTTCCATGGATCAGCTCTCGCTCTCCTGCCCTGGTCCCAGGGAATGAAAACTTCTGCTTCTTAAATTTCTGTCAGAAAATGCAGAAGAGCCAACCAGACGTTGGATTTCCAGGACACACATATACTGACCTAAGCAAGCAAACCGGGCTGGGTGCAGGATTGCACCCACAGACTAGCGCGGTGCTCAGCTTTACCACCCCTCTCCTGCTCAGTGCAAAACTTGGTAATTTTGGAATAATTTAAATTCTTCAAAGTCGAACTCTTAATTCGTCATTCTAAATTGAAACCAGGGACAGTATCACACCGGGTTAAAATTCAAGCTATCCACTTCATCTTCCTTTTCAAATGGTTTTGCTCTTGAACAAGATGAAATGCCTAAACAGAAAGTTACGATAGCAAGTTTTTAAAAAAGCAAAAGCCTATAGACACGCCTTTCATTTAGTTTTCCATCAGCCGAAATGCATACAGTTTATATCGCACGCAGTGCTTGACTCCAGGATGTATTTTCAGCACACGAACTACTTGCACCGCCGCCGCGGGCTGCTCGTGCCAGCGCTCCCCAACCCGCTGATGATCAAACCCAGAAACCCCCATCCCTTAGAAACACTGTCAATCCTGCCAGAGCTTTTTCACTCTGGCAAAGCAGAAGCAAATTAGTGATACAAATCTGTATGTAATTACAGCTCAGACTAGAAGCATCTTTCCTGTGGGAGGAGCAGGGTTACATTTTAATTGTTAAATTGCACTTTCTTGATCATGCTGACAGACTCTTTCTTTGGGTTTTCTTGGCAGTCGGTCTCAATTTTGCCAGGGCTGAACTTCTGACAAGCAACGCACAGATTTAACTTTATTCAGCAAGTGATGACTTGGACACCTTTTCCCAAACCCAAGGGAGACAGCATCTTCCCACCCCTACCTTGTGGTCAAGCTCACGCAGCAACAAGATCTCCCATGACGTAATTAGACAATATAATTGTGCAGGCATTAGTAACAGCACATCTCCGTCCTCAGTAGGCATCTGGGCCAGCGATAACCGAGATGGAAATTAGACTCCTAAAGAAAAGCTTCTCCTTAATGCTCCATATCTCCCAACTCCGATGCTCCAGCCTGGGTCTCTTTCTCAGTGATGTTCTCTAGATATTGGACAAGGATTTGGGGGAATCCAGACTAAATCTAATCACGCCATGAAGTATATGACAGATGAGTTATGATAAGCTTTAAAAAACATAAAGTGTGTGTGTGAATGGAGATTTTTCAGCCAGCACCAAGACCCAATGTCCTCCCAGGATGGCAGAAAACAGAACCAAGAGGCAGCATGTGCAAAGTTAATACGCCACAGGACCGAGGAAAGCTACCACCCGCTCACCGAGAGACTGCACATCAGCAATGCTACTCGTTGGGAGAACGATAATGTGAAGTAGCACGTTCTTATAGCTATGCAGCCTCCAAAAATCCTCACTGCATTGCTGCATCATAGCTGCTGCAAGTATCCCATGAATTCTTGTTCGAAAGCAAGCGTGGCCTAAGCCAGCTTCCCGGGACTGACCCACCACCACGCCGCAGGCAGGCAGGGTCTCATCCTGCAGATGCAGAAGTCAATGTCTGCATCTCTCCACCTGGGAAGGGAGCAGGTTAGTTGGTCAAAGATGCTGTGCCTTACTGTAGTCTTCCCTCACCATCCCTCCTAAATTAGAGGATAAATGGTGTTGGTAGAAGCTCAGCAGGCGCTGGATGCCACCTCCCCAGTGGTGGGTGCATCCTGCCTCTCTCAGGACGCAACAACTCCCAGCTCTGAACTGGCCCCTGCTGACACCATCCAAATTTCAACACCAATCCCCCCGGCTTTTTTCCGATGAATCCTGCAAAGGAGAAAGGAAGAGGCATTTGCCTCCCCTTGCAAACCAAGCTGCCCTGGCAGCCAGGCACGCTTGCAGCAGGCACGTGGCCACGGGAGCCAGGCCGGCACAGGGAAGAGCCGAGCACAGGATCACAAGCCCATCAAAGGCACGATAAAAACATAATGTACTTCAGCCTCCAGAATCTTATTAGTTCCTCATGCAAAGAGCGTTTGCGCCATAAAACTGTCTTGGAATCCCTTTGATCCACGCTGATACAGTTTATAAATTGATGTTAATATTTAGAGTTCATGTCTGGTAACGCTGCAGCCATTTGCTCACATTTTCTTGCCAGCCAAACAGGCACGGGAACAGGCGTGAGCTGTAATGCAGACACGGAGGTGACCCGGTGATTAAGAGCTGATGGAATTAAATGCAATCTGTAAAGCTGCCCCCAAACATGGCCACCTTACCAGAAACATGCGGGGTCCGGGGCAGCCAGACCTGGCACCAAGTCTGCAACAGGAAAGTATGGCTTCTGCCGAAGCCCTGACCCAGGTCTCCATACAGCAAAACAGACACCTCTGCAGCAGAATGACTCCAGGGGGAGAAAATAGCACAAGAAAAAACTTCTTTTAAGCCAGCCAATTCCCTCTGCTGATTTCAGAGGGGGCTGGTGGGGCTGGGACCAGCTGGAGAATGTGGGGTACCCCGATGGCAGCATCCCTCTGAAAGCTTGGAGAGATACCTTTGAGGTCAGATTCCTTTCTCCATCCTTCTGGTATAAACCTGGGGTGTTTCACGTGTAAATCAAAGAGCGTCTCCAGCTTCTCCTTGTTGTAAAACGGGATGGGGAGGCAGCCGGTCCCCCACCTCCCGCTGCTCATTTCTCTGCAACCGCATGTGCAGCACGTGCTGAGCACACGTGCAGGTAAGCACCTGAGGACACAAGCTAATGCCTGGTCACCTCTGAGGGCTGCAGAAGATTGAGCAGGAGATGTCAAAAGCAAACAATTTAAAGCAACGCATTTAATTAAAACCAAAATGAGAAGTTGTTGCGAGTCCAACAATTGAAGTCTGCAGAGCTCCGGCAATCTTCGGGGAAAATTAACACAAGCTGCTAATAGCAGCATCCAATTCCACTGGCATCTTGGAGGAAACAGTGGTGGGGGGAAGGTAGGAAATAATCTTCAGATGAAACAATTACCGATCAGCTGCGTGACAAACACAGAGCGTCATCGTTCAGACAGGCAGATGCAGACACACGAAGCTTAAAAGAAAAAAAAAAAAAAAAGAAGCCACAAAGAAGTTTCCTCCAACTCTGCCATCTTGTCAGACACTCAAACCCAAAGCATGATCTTGACCGGCAATTCCACCTCCTACTGCTCTCCTGGCTTTGCACAGGGTGGGACTGGATTTGCTTTCCTCCCCCCGTTGCTTGCAGGGCAGCGTTCATCCTGGGGGAATGTATCCACGTTTGCAGGAGGGCTGAAGCAGAAACGCGGGCAGCTCGGAGCAGAGCCCACCGCGAGGACAGCACCTGCCAAGCGGTGCCTCTGCTCCTGACCTCCATAAACCACCCAGTCCGCAGCTCAGCGAGGTTTGAGCCCGAGGGATTACCGCATCTTCTCTGGCACGCGTCTCAGAAGAGGAGGAAAGGAGGTTGCGAATGCTCTGAGATGTCTTTGAAGTGACAGAAACCTGCTTTATGCCCTTTATTTTCACTTATAAAACAAAGCCCTACAAGCCCCTAGCTAAATGTAGCTCTTGCTTCCTTCTGTACCACTGGAGGATCTCACCTACCTCTCCCACTAAAGTATCCAGATACAAACATCCACCCACACCATATATAACCTCTTTGCAGGCTGTAAAAATGGGAAGCTTTAATTGATACTATATTTCAAACTGTTGTGCAGCAAGGACATACTCCAGGCTGAGTCCTCTGGGGTATCTTTCTCCAGCCCTGCCTTCCCTGCAAGCCGCTCCCATTGCTGTATCTCTGCTTTTTGAATGATTACTTACAAGAAAGAAAAAAAAGCCCAACTACTGAATGTATAGAGGTGAGTGGCTCACGTATTCCTAAGGCGTTTTATTACTTAGATGGAGGGGTTCTCTTTCCTTTCTCCCCTCTTTGACACTGTTAAAGGGTCCTCTAAATAATGCTTTGCATTTCCATATCCTCATAAAAGCCACTACGATTCCTTCTATAAATCCGAGCCATCTCCAAAATTGGAACGATGCCTTCTGCTCAGCACGGGCAGAGGCTGCCCCAAAACACGATGCCCTCGAGCAGCAAAAGGGAGGAGAGGACGCTCCAACCATCGCATCCTAAGAGAAGATTTAGAGGGACCGACCTGTTTCCCGGCGGCCCCCAGCCTTCCCCTGGCAGCCACGGCAGCTTCTGCCGGGCTTTCCCGGATTTGGCCGCCCCGCGAAATGAAGGCAGAGCAGCTGTACAAACCAGGCAGTAATTGCTCAGAGGGGAGAGGAGCTGGGGGGGGAACCCCATCAAATGAACAAAAGGAAGAAAACGAACCGAAAGAGAAATAAGGGCAATAGAGACAGGCTGGTTATTAACACTGCTGCTGGAATATATTCTCCCAGCCTTCGCTGCCAGTTGGCTCCTGGTCCCAGTCCTTCCCCCGTTCCCATCCTGCGACTCCAGTGGGCTCGGGAGCTTCTTTCTCTAACACCGTTGCTCACTGCAGAGGGGGAAAGCTGCTTTCCTCCAAGGCTGGAGACATTTGGTGGGGCTTTTTTCCCCCCCTTCCTTTTCCCAACTTGGCTTTGGCTCCTGGCGCGCTGGAGCTGGCTGGCGTCTATTTAAAGTTTCCTTCAAAGACGAGTTTTCATCTGCTAGCAGAGGGATTTCTTTCAGCCTCTGTCTTTGTTTGGCTTTTCCTGCAGAGGTGTTGGTAGCTGCTCCGCTTTAAGATTTTCCTTGGCTACCGGCGTCTATTGAAATACCGCATTTCAAAAAGGAATGAGAGGGCACCCTTCTCTCGCACGGGAACATCTCCCGTGAATGCACCAGCCCTGCCTTCTCGCAGAGCCTGCCTTATCGTCATGCAAAATACAATAGAGAACAGCTTCAGGAACCAGCCTATTTTAGTGCATAGCAACATTTACGAGACACGGTGTGCACCATCAGGTGCCACGTGAGAGGCTGGTTTAAGACTGATCAAAGCTCCCAGCCTTGGCCAGGCCAAAGACATCAGCTCCGCCGCCGCTTCGCTCACGTGGCGATGCCCACCCCAACCCTCTTTTGTACCCAGGCAAAAAGCAGCTTTAAACCCACCCAGGAGATCGCCAGGGAGGAGCAAGTCCCCTATTTTCCACCAGCGTAAGACTCCGGGTGCCAAGCCTCTGCAAACAGCCAGCTGCGTTTTCCTGGATATCATTAAAATTTCCCAACCCGGCTCAGTTCTGTGATGTCTTTAAATATTTTGTAATATTTTTCTGCCAGTTGGGTGCTGCCATGGGATTTGTTGTTATTCAAAAAGAAGGGACAACTTTAAGAGCTTTTCTCTTCCCAGGCAAGGGACTCTGCCATCGCATGAAATGATGTGATTTCAGTAAAAGTGATAGCCGCTGCAAAATGTCTTGGCTGCTTCTGTGTGAAGAATTTGACTGTTTCTTATAAAAAATATTTAAAAATTTTCACATGTTGTAATTATATTTTACAGTTTCATTACAAAGCTCATTTTAATTCTTCTCCAAACCATTTTTACCAGTCCTCTTGCCACTTTCTCTTTAGAAAAGTCATTAAGTCGAGACTGGAGATCATCCCATTTCCCCCAGTTTCAGGGATATTAATCTGTTTTATTGGTATTTCATTGTCATTTCCATTTGAGTGTTCTCCGTATTTGCATAATTTGCATTGCCACCCCCTTCCCGGTGACAAGCACAGGCTCAGCGCTTTTCACTTTCATTTTACGGAGTCACATTGCATTTTGTTTTATTTTCTTTTTCGAAGACAGGCTGTCTTCCCCAGGCCAGAACTCTACAGGCCGGGAGCAGGATGGCGAGGTCCTATCTCCATCGCTGCCTTCCTGGCTGACCTTCAGCAAGTACCAAAACCAGCTGTGAACTCTTAGCCCGAGTGATGAACTGGCCGGTGCCCATCTCAAAAGGACATGAGTTAACACTGGAGCAACCTCATTTCCCAAGTGCAAAAAGAGTTTCTGTTCTCCAGCTACTTGGAATAACCATCAGTGAAGACTTCAGAATATTTATGTGCAGCCTGAACAATCCTTAAAGCCCTTTAGAAACAGGTCAAGGCGCAGACAAGTCCCTTGTTTCAAGTTATGCCTTTTTCCTATCTCCGCTGATGTCCAGTTCCTCCAATCTGAGACCACAAAGTAGATGCTCTCCTCCTCTTGCCTTGAAGGACCAAGCTTTGACCGCTGGGATAGCCCACATATCTGGAGACTGGGTTGTAATTTCCAGAGTCAGCAGCTAAGAAGCATCCTTGGGGATCAGAAGCAGCCTCGCACGCCAGCACGGGGGCATCGACCCACTGGCTGCACCCAACACCCATCCCATAAGCATCGTTAGATGCAGACATAGAAGTGGGGTTAACGAGGCAGCGAGGGTCAGCGGTGGGGCTGGGAAGAGCACGTGCTCTGTCGGTGTTGTGGCGCAGGTAACGTCCTACTAATGCATGTCAAGGCCAAGAAGAAACCACTCTTAGCAGGGCTGAATCCCACTTCAAACACGCTGGTGAGTCCCTCCCAGCCACGGGGTGATGGTTTAAGCCCCTCTCCATCACCCCCTGCTGCTGCCATGCTGCTGCACCTCTTTAACCATCTACCTCTCCCCAAAATATTAATCCCCCCAAGAGCTGCCCTCCATCCCGGCCCCCAAAGTGGGGGGCTGTACAGGAGCTGGCCGCGCTGGGACGCCCCAGCAGCCAGCGATGCATCGGCTCCGTGCAGCACCTTTCTGGCAAAGAAAAGGTGCCCTCTCCGCATGCCCCGAGCAGCGAGACAAGCGCAGGAGCTGAGGAATTGGAGCCAACTGAATAATGGGTCCCATCTGCTGGAAGAAAATGATATTTGCCCTTGTGTTACCGAAAACTTGCACTCGATGCTCACTGCACATTATAAAGAAAAGGTCAGTGAAACACAACAAACGCAAGGAGCCCAGTTGGAGAAAGCAATGAATAGTGACAGCAGCCCTCATCTAATTTTTCAAAGCATCTCTGATTTTGCTCAAGTCCTAGCAATTTCACTCCGCACTGCTGCAAGGGGCTGGGACGAGCAGCTTTACTGCTGCAGGACAGAAGGACGTCTGTCTGTGCAGGCTCCTAGGGCTCGTCAGCGAGTTCGGAGGAAAACAGGAATATCCATCAGACACCATTAGTAGTAACAACAATAACAATAACAACGACAACAACAATAATAATAATAAAGACGCGATTGAGAACATTTCGGCTTCAGATGCACTTTGCTCCTCTGGGAAGGGGGATCCCTGCAGCCAAACACAGCCGGGGCAATTCCCAAAGAGAGGGACCCCCACGTCCCAAACACACCCGCTGGGGCAGCGGGGTTCTGAGTCCCCAGAGGGTCTTACCATCCGCGATGAAGTGCTCGGGTACGTGAAGCGTCACCTTGACGGTCAGCGGGCAGGAGAGCTGGGAGCCGCACACCATGGCCAGGACGCAGGAGCTGACTGCGATCAGGGTCAGCGCCGTCTTGTTGACGGGGCTCTTCATGGAACCTGGAAGGCAGAGAGAGGGGTGGGTGGCCAAAAGGCAAAGCTGTACCAGGGGCTTGCTCAGCCTCCCCCAGTTCCCTGTGTGGATGCAGGAAAACCCCAACCCCAGGGAAGGGCAGGCATTGAAAACAAAGACATCAGCTCAGTAGCGCTGGAAGAGCTCCTGAGGTCTGCAAACCCAATCATTCCCATCACACCTTGTTTGGCTGGGTTTTTAACATTCGTGTTCTTTCACTCATTGAGTTACATCCGTCTTGGGGACTACATTTTCCCAGAGGAGGGAGAAAACCTGCTCAGAGCCCTGTACAGACCCTCTCCCTGGGAACCCCCACCCCCAGAGCCGTTCACCGCCCCTGCCAGGCTCCCCTGGCAAAGCTGCCGTCATTTCTCGTCAGCCTTGGTTTATTTGGCAAATCTTGTCAAGTCAAAAAAAAAAATAATCAAGCCATATCCAAGGGCTGCCTGGACCATGGCATCATTTGCTTTCGCTTAACGCCAGGAGGAATCTACACCTGTAGATGTTATATAGCACCAATGAACGTTAATTATTTACACAAATATATATAAATATTCAGTCATCACAGGGGGACTACGCCGAACAACAAAGCGACCTACAGAGCCAGCCACTTTTGACAGGCAGGAGATATTACAAAACAAGTTTTATTTTGTCAGGCACAGAAGCTCACAGCATGTGCCACAAAGCAGCTCAGTATTTTCCAACACACAAAAGCCAGCTGCCGAAGCAGGCACCCAACCCGCGCGGTGCCCACACGGCTTGTGGGTCACTCTCAGACTACCATCCCTTGTCTCGAAGGCCACGTGCCTGGCACCAGGCTAAGGGATGCCTGCACCGAGGAACAATCCCATGAGGCTGGGAGGATCCCATTGCCCCGTGGCTCCGCTCAGACCCGCACACTCGGCCAGGCTTGGTTGGTGGGTTATTTTATTTGGATTTATTTGAAGCATTAGGTGAAAGCCAACAAGCCAACAAGGAGCTCGAGCATCCACAGGTCTAGAGAGGCCATCGGGAGGTACAAACTCACTGGGAAACCCTCATGGAGCAGTGCGGCGTTAAGATGACTGAATCACTGTCAGCTACAGTTGGGTGGGACAGAGCAACCCCCAAACTCCGCAGGGAAGGGGGTGAAGCTGGGCAATACAGAGTCATCAGGAGAGACCTGGTTGCCCCAGGAGATTCGGATGCTCTTGTTGGGCGCATGCCAGGGGCACACCATGAGTCCAGATGAGACACCTTCCACTGATGGAGGTGACCAGGAGAAACTGTCGCTTGGCCACCACTACTCCATCAACAGGTCTCCACTGTCCGAGAAGGGAGCGCCCTTGGGGCACCACTGGTCCCCTCCCCACCCAGCCTCTCCGGCGCTGGGGGCTGCCCCACTGCTGCTCTAACCGCACCGCATCCCCCACGGCCACCTAGTCCAACACCTCGCACCAGCGCTCCGCTTTGCTCGAAGCTAACGACAGATGCCTTGCAGAGCAGCTGGTTCCCTTCTCCGGTGCTTGGGATGCTGCTTAAACCCACTCGGGGAGTATGGCAATGCCAAGGAGAGGGCACAGCCCGGCGCTGAACTCCAGCCGCTGCACAGTCTATTACGGTGCAGCTGAGATGACGGAGCTCCCAGCAGACCTGACCGCGTCCCTGCTCAGGATTCAGGTGAGGACACATTTATTTTTGGAAGCTAATCCAGCCTCTCTTCCCTTGCTCCCCAGCCTCGCCATCTCATCAGCAAAGCGAGATTTAAAAAGCATCACTTTGAAAATTGAACGGGAAATAGATCCAGCAAGTTAGCACTTGCACACCCTGTAATTTGACCGAAGCTGCTGTTAGAGATGCTGGTGCCAGGGCAGAGATCTCGTACTCGGGCTGAGCCCACGGCATGACCTGCGTTTTCCAGGCAGGGCAGCATGCTCCACCAAAGCATCCCCTGTCGCAGGATGGAGCCTGCACAGTGGATGCTCCAACCAGCATTTGCAGGACAGGAGAAGTGGCTGATCTGCTGGAAAAGAACCCCATCACTGCGGCCAACAGGAGTATGCAAATCGATTATTTATGAAGCATCTTTTACTTTCCTTATGCATGCATCATCTAAACAGCCTTCCCACCCCTATTTTACAGCTTTATTGCCAAACTCCTGCACCCTTCACCTTGCGATCCCCTTTTTTCTTCCTGATCTTTATTCATATCGTAAGTTAGCACCTCCTTTGGGAGGCAAACTCATCCTCTCACTGGGCATACTGTGCCTGCCACAAACCCTGCATTTGCTTGGAGTTACAACATGAATGCAAAAAAGAAAAAAAGGGGGGGGGAGAAAAAAGGAAAAAAGCCTCCATCAGGATAATTGGACACAGCCAAGTATACAATAGACCAGAGAACACTGGATTTTACTATTATAAATCACCTTTCAATTCAGGGTCTTAAAGTGCTTTGCAAATATTAAATCACAAATCCCTTATGAGTTAGACGAGTATTATCCCCTTTTCACAAAGAGCCTGAATCACAGGTACGATGGCAGCTTTCACCATCCTGCAGCCAGAGTGGAGCTGGAGGAATTAGGATCTGGGAGCTCCCATCCCCATCGGTCCACGTGGCTTCTTCTTTCCCTGTGACTAAGAAGAGAGGGGCACAGGAGCTTGAAACAGCAAAAAGCCCATTACACTCAATGAGTTTGAGCTTGGCTGCCCAAGGAAAGGGACAATGTGCTACAAGTCTCCTATAACTACCCTCCCTGCTCCCCTGCCTCCCGCTCCCCGCTCATTTCTATCATGGTGCTAATTATTGACCTCTAGAACTGCCTGACGTTGGCTTTGACCAACTGAACCAAAACAGCGGGTCTTCTGCTTGAGCAGAAATTGGATTTCCAGCTCAGCTCTTTATTGCTCACAGCCAGTTTGCTGCCAGGTCTGATGGGAGGCTGCTGGAAAAGCAGATCCTTCCCTTGTTCTTTAAAGAGAGGGATGTGGCTCCCGTTCTCCACCCCATCACCTGCTCTTCAGACCACTGATGCTCCAGCAGAAGCACTCCTGTGCTGCGTTTAAACACCCATCTGGAGATAAACAGCTTCAAGCCAGGACTTTAAAACCACAAGCAAATGTATTCCTAGCAAGCCACTGCTAACCAAACCAACCTCAACGGGTTCACCGAGGCTTCATGCTCCTGTTCAAGCAGTGAGACAAAATGACCCGTTCCTTCTCTGGGTGTCCAAACCCGCTCTGTAACTCAGGCAGCACCAGCATAAACCACAACTCTGGAGATGGGAGCTCTACCTGGGTGAAGCCTGCTCTTTCCCTCCTCTCCTTATCACCTCCAGGCTTCCAGGGAGGTGTTTAAAGTGCAGATTTGCAAAACCCAGGTCCACTGGACAGGCTGGTATCAACCTGCTTTACCAAGAGGAGGAAGCTTGCAGGGAATGCAAGAACTTCATGGACAGCTGATAGGACTCAGGAGCCCTGAGAGCCTCAGCACCCAACACAAATCTTCGTTTGGGTCTTGTGGGTCCAAAAAGCCCAAGAGGAAGGTGGCGACCAGGCACAGCTGAGACCAAACTGGCTCCCCAGATTCCTCTGCCCTAATAAATCCTTCATATATCGAGAGGACCTCTCTATACTTTTAATTCAACACATTTCTGTTGCGTTTTGGATGGTTGCAACAGAGTGAGCGGGTGCCCGAGTGCTCAGCCAGGCTGTTTTAGGGGGAAAGTGATGGCCCACGGGGGCTCCCAGGGGAGGCAGACCCAGGGAGCCTGCACCCAAGGAGCGGTCAGAGGACACACGCAGGGCAGGCAGGACACACGACGAGGATGAAGAATAAGAAGAAAGGACTTCTTCCCCAACAGGAAGAAATAACCTCTCCCCCTCAGCCTGCGAGAGCAAAGGAGAGAGAAGTAGAAAGGAAAGGCAAACTGCTCCGTTTCAGGGCAGAATCATACCTGAGATGCTTCCTGCTAGTGATCCAATTAACGGCAGCTTAACTAGACTGGAAGACAAGAGGAGTAGCCAGGACTGTGGTCAGAGGGGCTCCTGCCACCACCACCTTTCCCACCCAGGATTTTTTCCCCCGTTAAGCACCGGTGCCAATTAGCCCGGCTCCGGCCTCCCGAAGAAGATGCGGGTCCCTCTGCAGACAGCTCAGAAATAGCTTGCAAAGCACCACATTCCCCTGAAGATTTTGCACCTGCTGCAAGATGAAGATAAATTCAAAGCCACTGGTGTAAACACTCTGCAAACAGCCCCTCCAAATGCACCATGTCTCCTTTGAAATATCATTTCCTCGTGCGGTTAATTACTCGCTGCTTTGTACACTTTCCCTTGCCCACCTAAAGGACAAGGCTGGAAAAAACCTCAAAAAACCTCTGAGCTCATTTCTTTTTAATATTGGCAGTGCTGCCTAAATTTAAGAAGAAAAAAAAAGGCATGTTCAGAACACGTATGAATTTACGAGCAACACAAATATCCCGTGCTCTTGGTAATATGATGTTTCTAAATCAGGCTCATAAATACATGCTTGGGAGATGCGTCTATAAAGAAATAAACTTTAATTACCCCATCTTTATCAGCACACAGCCCATGGTGTTAGCCATATGTGGGTGTTAAACGCCAAGTGCTTTGCAATCTTCACCGCCCCCCGGGAGATAATAGCATAATACAGAATGTTTCGCGGCTACTCGGATATTAAAATGTATTTCTGCCACCCGAGGAAGACGGGGATGGGGAAACCGAGTAGGAGAACAGCAAGTGCCTGAACTGCTTAGCAACGTGCGGCGCAGCTGCCAGCACCCGGCCGCCGTGCCGTGCCGCATGCAGAAGTGCCTGGCAGGGGCAGGGATGAGCAGGTCCTCCGGCACTCCCAGGGACCAGCGAGCCCACCACAGCCCATCTCGCATCCCCGGCATTCCCACGCTGCTCCCAACACATGCCGCTGCTGCTGGCATGTCAGAGGAATTGGGCGCTCCTAATGATCCTTCTTCATGTTCCAGCAGAGGCTCATTAATACGGTACAACAGCGTTTCCAGGACACCCTCACACACAGAAACATCTCAAGGTGTTTTACAAGCGGGAGATCATGTCGAATCAAATCAAATGCCAATTAAGATGAGCAGCGGTGTTGGCAGGTGGCTCTTGCCACGGAGCACCCCCGCTCCGGGGAGCAGCGCTGCCCATCTCCCCTCCCTGCCCTGCACCTCTGCCCCTCGCCACGGCCTCCCCACCCCTTCCACATCAGGATGGTCCCTCTTTCTCCAGCACACCAGACACACGGGATGGGATGGGATGGGATGGGATGGGATGGGATGGGACATCCTCCTTCCAGCCAGACACAGCTCTCCCGCACCATGGTCCCCACCCAGCCTTCATGGACCACTCTGCCCCAGAGCCACCTCTCTCAGGAGGGGATGGATGTTGATGCCAGGCAGCATCTGAGCAGCCAGGTGAGAGCACGAGCAGGCGTTTCATTGCATACCCTCTCTACAGACACAGCTCTCCTGCACCATGGTCCCCACCCAGCCTTCATGGACCACTCTGCCCCAGAGCCACCTCTCTCAGAAGGGGATGGATGTTGATGCCAGGCAGCATCTGAGCAGCCAGGTGAGAGCACGAGCAGGCATTTCATTGCATACCCTCTCTACAACTCCTGGCCTCAGCCTCTCCTTGAGCTGGCACCTTCTCCATCCCCGCCTTGGACAAATCCCGAGTGAAGGTGCTCACACCTACAGTCTGGATCTGGGTCAGGGTTTGGGCACGGGGCTGTCTCCGGCCTCATCCCCAGAGCCAGCAGGATGGGGATCAGCCCCGAAGCAGTGGCTTCGCTCCCCCCCGTGCTGGGGAAGACCCTCGGGGAGACACCTCTCACCCCCAAGAAGGCAGAGAGGGCGCAGACAAGAAGAGACAGGGGGGAAGTGAGGAGGAAAGATGGCTGCGTTGTGCAGCAGAAGGGTGAGATCAGACACTTCTGGATTTATAGAGGATTTGATCTTGCTAATCACACACTCAATCAGATTAATACTATTATCATTTATGAATCACCCACTAGCAATTAGCCGAGGCGTCCTCCGGTATGGCACGGGGGGGCTGCAGAAAAGACAGCCCTGGGGTGTGGGTCAGGGAGAGGAGGATGCCAAGGGGTGGCACGGCCACCGCAGGGAGGTCAGGGTCAGGCTGCCAGATCCCACGGCGAGGTCAAGGGTTCGACGGCTGAGCTCTGGTGTGCACCGCAGCCTGCACCACTCGCCCCGGCGAGCTCTCGCGCTCCTCCAGCCCCCTGAGCCTCGGCTCTTTACGTGCTCCTGGAGTTTCAATGCCTCATGTACTGAATAAATGTATTCACTTCCTATTTATACAGTTGCCAGTGGTGCTCTCCCTTTGCTCTAAAACACTGTGCCTGCAGCTCGCAGGGAGACACCGCCAGGAAATTTCAATCAGGAGGAGGAAGGGGGGAGCGGAGGGAAAGGAAAAGCCCTGAAGGCTGAGCAAGCAAGGGGCAGCGGAGGGGAGGGGGGAAATAGAGATGACCAAGGTGGCACAGGTTGAGATGCTGGTCTTTGCTGATCCACCAGCCCCATCACCACCAGGGTCACCACCTCCAGCCCCACCACCACCTCCCGCACCACCGC
>NW_008795575.1:1971694-1991415 GCF_000699145.1 Aptenodytes forsteri
TCACCACCTCCAGCCCCGTCACCACCTCCAGCCCCATCACCACCTCCAGCCCCGTCACCACCTCCAGCCCCATCACCACCTCCAGCCCCGTCACCACCTCCAGCCCCATCACCACCAGGGTCACCACCTCCAGCCCCATCACCACCAGGGTCACCACCTCCAGTCCTAGTCACCACGGGCAGGGTCACCACGGGCAGGGTCTCCTGCCTGCAGGTCTTAGACCTCCCCTGACACAGTAAAGGGGGAAGAATTTGTGCAAACCCAATTTGCTCTCCTGGCGCTGTTACATTTTTTGCATTTCTCTGGGCATGGACAATTAAAATCAATGAAGTCAGTTTTGCTTTCATGTTCTCAGTGCTGAATTGGTTGAGATAAAATCACATTAAAGAAACAGTTACATATTTAAAGGCCGAGATTGCCTGCACTGGAATTTTCTTTCACGCAAATCAACGGAAACACTTCCCAGAATTAAGGCCTGATCTTTTTTTGTTTTAAACTCCAAATGAGTCCCAATTTTACAATATACAAACAGAAAGGCAAGTCTGAGTGGAAGGCTTCATTTTAAGGAGGAGGGAAAGCAATTTTCAATACCATATAGTGAAAACATTATTCCTACAGGAAAAAAGAGAAAAAAAAGTAGTCATTATCTATGAAATAGCTCATGTTGAGTCACAGCCCAGGGAGGATTGCACTTGGCAAGCAAACGCTGGTCAGACAGCTGAACTGATTTTGGAGACCAGGAGGGAGCCGTGACGGAGGCCAGGCTGCCGGGGAGGGTTCAGGACCCGGCAGGAGATGCCCCAGCACCCGGCAAGCTGCCCATTGCTGCTGGACCTCCACCACGCTGCCCATCCAGGCCCTGCCCGCTCCCCCATCGCCACCCCGCAGGCAGAGCGAGGCTGCTGCCTGGGATCTGGGAATTGGGCTGGGATCTCCAAAGCCAGACGTGAAAAAAAAGAAAACACAAACAAAAAAAACCCTAAAAACATCTTTTCCCTCCCTCCATTATTTTTGGAATAGATGCAAAATGGCCCAGCAAGGTGGGACTAAAAATCTCTGCTCTCCAACAGCTCCCCAGGGTTGGGGCACATCCCCTCCGTGCCTCAGTTTCCCCCGCACCCAAGCACCACGCAAGGGTGAGCTTCACCAGTGCAGCGTGACGTCCACCACCCTCTGCCTCCTCCCACTCCTCCCCCTGCTCCCTCCAGGAGACAAATCCATCCCGTCACAGGCGTGCCAAGCATCCCTGCCGAAACGCGTCTTCATCTTCCAGCCCGCGTTAACCCTCGCCCTCCTCCCGCCCGCATCCAGCACCGTGTTTATGTTCTGCTTCCTGGGAAACAAGAGACTCGTTACCATGCGGAGGGCGACAGCAGAGCGATTAGTGAAATTTGTTACCCACATGCTCTGAACAAAATTAAATTAAAAGTGCTGCTTTGCTGTCAAGATAAGGGCCAAGCCAGAGAGATAATTTTTCACTCTCAAACACTCAATTACTCGCTGAGGCTGTATCAGATACAATCAAAAAATAAATAAATAAATAGAAAGACCCACACTGCCTCCAGGAACAGATGTAAAAGCCGTTATCTCTAGCATAGTCCAGGGAAGTTAAAGAGCCTGCGGCTGCCGCGGCACCACGACCGCTTTAATTGCAGATCCCACTGCTCCCCAGCTCACGCTCTGCAACCAGCTTCCAGCAGCAGCCCCCCTCCCCAGAACCTCAGTACCCCTCCGACATGTGCCCAGGCACAGGCAGGAGCATGTGTACACCCCCATACCTACAGCCACCGGGGACTTACGGGACCAAAGAGGCTGATGGAGCAACCCCAGCCCAGCTTCCCTGCACAGACGGAGTCTAACAGGGATGGAGAGGGGCTCTGGTGGGTTTCATTTGCTGATGCAGCGCCCGCTTGCTCTGCGAGCAAAATAAGCCATCATGCAAAAGCACCACGTTTGTTTGCTCACTGGAAAAACAGCATCCATGACGGAGCTTTTGAGAGCCGACAAAGGTTGGAAAGTTACAGCATCCCTCATCAGCACCAGCGCCCTGGGGCACCGCAGGGGTCCGTGCATGGGCTGTGCTGCAGGGGTGCAGCAGGGGGGTGGCTGTACCCCAGTGCTCTGGGAGGTAAAGACAAGACTTGTACCGTGAAGGTATCTCATCCCCAGAGATCTGGGGATGTCCAGGTCGCATGGGACTCTAGTTGTCCCCTCTGGGGTGCTCTTCCCCGGCCTCACAGAGAGCAGCACAGCTCCACGTGCCACGAACCAGCCGGCTGTGTGCCAGACACCAGCACTGACCCGTCCGTCTGTCCCTGCAGTGAGTGGCTGCATGTCCCCTTCCCGGGGAAGCCTGCTGCCCTGCAGCGTCTCAGGGGCTGGGGCACGGCTGGCCGCGCCGCGGGCTGACCACACGAGGAGGGGACGGGCAGCAGCTGAGCCGGCACGGGGCTGCCAGCGCCAGCAGGGAGGGATAAGGCTCCCTGAGTACAGCCAGACAGCACAAGGCACGGACAGACCCATTACTCCCTCTTGCTACTGTAAGCAACACAAATCAACATGTTTGATTTATTGCCTTTTGTCTCCCATTCAATTCCCGACGGCGTCTCCCCCAGTTTGAAGGCTGCCAGCATGGCGAGACGAACCCGGTGCAGACCCTGGGGGGGGTAGGGGGGGTGATACCCCGAGGACCACGGCAGAGACAGGGCGACGCGCTGCCTGTGGCGTTCGCTCAGCCCCGGCGGGGCCGGGGGCACTGGCAGAGCACGGAGAATGGTACCCAAATTTCATTCTGCGTTTCGTTTAGTTCCCCATGAAATAGCAAGTGTCTGCTGCCTCCGGAGACAGGAGAGGATCAAAGCGAAGCTTCCTCATATGTAACAGACTCCGAATACCTAATATTCCCTTATAAAAGGCCTTGTTTTAAACACCAAATACAGAGGCAGATCAAAGCTCAGCTTCTCATTTCTCTAACAGCCCTCGGAAGACTTCGCCAGCCAGCAAGGCACACACATGCGCGCACACACGCACGGCTGACACCAGTCCAAGGTACATAATTGGACTCTGCTAATTTGTCTAAACCATCACTGCATGCTATGGAAACAGCCAGGTGCCTTGTTCATGGAGACCTCAGCCGAGGAGCATCCCAAAACCACGTCCTCCCTTCCCTGGGGTGTTGAGGAGCTCTTCTGGGATGGGAGCAGGTTGCTGGGATGGGAAGGTACCACCTGGATGCAAGCAGTGCATGAAAACGGGGTGGGATATCTCCCCCCCTCCTCTTTTAAGAGGCTGCAATAGAGGCGATGCCGAGAGGGGTGAAGCGATCCCAGACCCAAGCGTGGAGGAACAGGCTCAGGGTGGTCCAGCTCGGGCTGAAGCAGATGCCAGAGTCTGCTTGAAGAGCAGCAGCCAGCTGAGGACGTTCGATGAGAGATCCCAGCTGGGTCACTGTGCTGGGCGCCCTCCAGCACATCTCAACCATCACGGTATCGATAACATCACTTTGCACTTGCACCCAGTGGTCCGCTTTGTATCTGGGTTTCCAGCAACTCTCTGTACCTGACCTTTCGGCTTGACAGAGGGGAGCAAGATCAGCCCAAGCCCTGGTCCCAGGGGCTCGCCAGCAGCCGCAGCAGCTCCCAGCAGATCCCAGGGGCTCAGACAACGGCCGGGCTGCAGGAGGGGCCAGAGGCTCTCCAGGTCTCCGAGATGAATGGGGTCGGGATGCTCAGCCCCTCGCAGGGTCTCCGTACAGTGCTGTCACTTTCCCTGCCTCAGTTTCCCCTAACCCAGGAAGCTGCACAGCATCTGCCCTGCAGACCCGATGCAATGCTGATTTACTCTTCATTTATCCCTTAGAAACCTTCTCCTGGAAGGAGCTTTAAAAGAGCAGGAACGTTTCTGTGTTACAGAGTAGCTGCTCCGGGGCCCGAGGAAGCAGACCGAGGTGGGAGAGGCTCGCTCGCGCCTCCCCCCTCCCCACCGGCGAGCTGGAGGGGCTCGTTAGACTCACCGAGTCCTTGATGAGCTGTGCAGCTCAGAGCGCAGGGGCCGGCCCACCGCTGCAGGGAGCCTGGTATGGCCTCGGAGTTACGATGCTGCTTCCCTTCTCCCCACTCCCATCTTTCTCTCTATTTTAATAGCCATCGGGCAAGCACCGCATGCGACCTGGGGAGCTCGGGGCTGCAAAGTCAGACCCGGAGCTGAATATATTTTGTTGGGCAGGAGACAAGCACCCCCCTGGAGCAAGAGGGATGGAGCAGGAGCGATGCACCGTGGAAGGCAAGGTTTGTGCACGGGGCTCTGCCTCCTTGTTTGGGGGGGGTTGCTACTAATATTTCCCTCTCAAACTCAGAGGGAGACCTGACTCTGCTGCTGCTCAGGAGAAGAGAGGAACTGAGTATGTATCAAAGCTTAATATCGCCCGTGATGGGTAGCTGGGGATGTGGATTAGCATCTCTACAACACTGGCAGGTTCTCTCTCACAGAGACGTCAGCGCTGGTGAAAGATGTGATGACTGACAGCCCCGGAGACAAGAGCCATCCGTGTACCACAGCTGGCACGCAGAGAGGTTCCCACGCTTCCCAGCTCTCCCAGGGGAGTGGGAAAGGGGAGAGCCAGCCCCCCCAGCAAGCACAGCCCTGGAGTGCACAAACCTGTTGCAAACAGGTTGCAAGAAAACCTCATTTCTGGAAAATCTCATGCAGTCAGTAATGAGGGTCAGCAGGAAGGAACAAACCAGCCATCCCCGGCCCCAGCTGAGGGCCCCTCCAGCCTCCGAGCATGGAGCTCCGCGTGGCCTGACAGCCTCTCTCAGGACTCATTTCACTTGGAAAAGCAGGACATGAAGTCCAAATCCCAGCTCCCTCGACCGCACGCCAGCCAGAGGGGAGATCACACTGGTCCATCAAAAAGAAGCAGAGGGCGGAGAGCTGGTGCGGGCACAGGCACAGGGCCGTGGTGAAGAAAAGGGATGCCTCGCTGAAGACGGGTACGAACAGAGCACGTCTTGGTATGAGCCAGCTCCCCAGAAACACCGGTGACCAGCATTGCCTCTCCCAGCTCAAGTCCCAGAGATGGGGCTGAGCCCAACAGCAGACAAGGACCAAGGCTCCATGGGAAAGTCTCTTCTGCGTCATTTGTTATGCTCTACCCCTCTCTAACTTCTCTGGAGGCTTTCCAAAGACAAGGGAACGTAAGTATAAGGACTCATTTCACTTGGAAAAGCAGGACATGAAATCCAAATCCCAGCTCCCTCGGGACCGCACGCCAGCCAGAGGGGAGATCACACTGGTCCATCAAAAAGAAGCAGAGGGCGGAGAGCTGGTGCGGGCACAGGCACAGGGCCGTGGTGAAGAAAAGGGATTCCTCGCTGAAGACGGGTACGAACAGAGCACGTCTTGGTATGAGCCAGCTCCCCAGAAACACCGGTGACCAGCATTGCCTCTCCCAGCTCAAGTCCCAGAGATGGGGCTGAGCCCAACAGCAGACAAGGACCAAGGCTCCATGGGAAAGTCTCTTCTGCGTCATTTGTTATGCTCTACCCCTCTCTAACTTCTCTGGAGGCTTTCCAAAGACAAGGGAACGTAAGTATAAGGGGATCCCACAGACCCAGAAGCTGGGAAGATGCGTGGTGCGGCGTGCTGGGACCGCAGAAGGCAACGCCTCGGCCGTCCCTGCCTCTGTGCCCAGATTGATCAGATTTACTTCTCCATGTATTCCAACATTGAAAACCAGATATCGAGTCTGCTGCTCCTGAGCTACCAGAACAAGCTCTCCCTCACTCAATATTTACCTGTAGGAACGTCCCTCTAATTTACCTTGCCAAGGCACTATGAAACCTGCAGTCTTTCTTCTACAGGAGACAAAGCAAGCCCACGACCACTTAACCAGATGAATTCAACAAAGCTCAAAGTAAACCCAAACCTACACGCCACCTAAGTGGGAACTTCCCATCACAGCATTGGCTGGGATCGATGCCTTGACAGTATCAGTAATTAGGCTCAATCCTGCAAAACCTAATTCAAGGAGAGAAACCCTGAGGAATCTCTCTCCTTGGACCTGATAACTATCTCATGGCACCTGCAATGACACGCAACCATGACGAAATCGATACGGGAACATCATTGTAAGAATTAACTGTATCTGATGATGTATCCTTCTCTATTAGAGTTATGATCTCGTCCAATTATGGATCTTTGCTGAACTTGTAATTATGAGTGTGGTACTGTGACTTCCCACTAAGCTATTGCTTTCCTTCCACGAGGGAGAGAAGAGTCAATGAAAGGATAATGGAAAATTCCTTTCAAGGACGCAGCGATGGCAAAATTTAGCTAGACAGGAGGGGAAATACAATGGGGACTTTATGCAAGACAATTCCCTCAGTTAGCCACCACTGAAGACGAGCAAACCAGGTTTTCACAGCATCACTCAAACACTAACGTAAATCTAACAGCCAGCTCTGTGCAACCGTGCGAGGCAGCTCTTCCTCCTGGACTCCCTTCAAACCCAGCCATCAAAGCTGCCCAGGTGAACACCACCTTATTCAAAGAAAAATAAAGGAATTCGTCCTTTTTATCTATTCCTTTATGTTTGCCCTACAAGGAAGCTTAAACAAACAACCCAAAGCCAATGTATATATCAATAAGAGTATCTTTGTACCCGGCATACAGCGCAAGCGTGTTTCAAGAGACTTACAGAGCATTGACCTCACGGGGAATGGCGTCAAGGCAGCGGGAAAGCAAACATTTATCTGCTTTTCATTAAAACACTGTTTTCCACACCTTGCTCACATGCCGTCTCCCCCTTCCCTTGTGGTAGCTGAAAAAAAACCCCTAATCTTCAGTGACTTCTCCAAAGTACCCAAGGACTTTCACCCAGCCCAGTATTTCAGAATAAGTTATTGAAAAAACTACTTCAGCATTTGGGAAATTTTCCCCCTGTGCCACTGATTTTTTGGGACCGTTTCTTCTGTCCCTGTTTGCAATGCAACCAACTTCTTCCTTCTCTCGCAAATCATTTTACCCATAACACAGCTATATTCATACTGCAACAGGTAACTTTAACTCACAAATTCTCTCCCTACTTTTCATCAAAAGCTCATTTTAAACTCAGTGAGAATATCTCGCGTTTCTAAAACACATGGAAAAGGAAAAAAAAAAAATTGAATACCCTGCCTTTAATAGGAACAAATGCGATACACCCCTGTGCATGCGTGTGTTTATTCCCATGTGCAATCATCAAGCTGATCAGAGGTGCTGAAGTAATTTCACATTCAAATAAACACATTGTGAGCATTTATCGGAATGCCTAATCATTGAAACAAATGGGGCGGCGTTTGCTGTGGTGGGCACAGGCATCTATCTGGCATGCTGCGCTCTGCCGATGCCCGGCTTAATACAGAAAACAAATGAAGGGAGTAGACCCACTGTGCAATTTTTAAATTGCTTCCCAATGTAGTTATTTCCTGAAGGTGATTTTTCAAACGCAGCAGCAGCAGCAGCCAGGCTCGCCCTGTCCTCCACCAAAGAGCTTGGTCCAAGGGTCCCAAACAAAAACAATCCAGTGTGATGTGACTGGAGGAAACGTGGACACTAATTTCAAACTGCAGATGATATTTCAGTTTCTCAGCTCCTCTAACTCACAAAAATGCCTGAAGGGACTCTGGTCTACAAATCCCTGCCCCAGCCCTCATTTTGAATTTGTTCCTTTTAATTGCCTTTGTGCTGAGAGGAAGACTGGGAAATTTCCATCCGACGGGTGCTTTGCATGGGAAATAAAGGGCAGAAAACAGGAGTTTGGAGCAAGGAATTGCCAAGGTGACCATCCCCGACAGCTGCACTGATGCCAGGGCGATGACAGACACAGTCACCATGTGCCGGTGCAGCTTCAGGGAAGCGCCAGGGCACATGCAATGTAACCGATACTACAAATCATCAAAGAAACCCCGAACCTCAGCAACATCACCGGGAAATGCTATTTATGGCTCCTGCACGGTGCTGCATCACACAAACAACACATCTTGGGATGTCCTTACCACTACAGACTGGTACTGCGGTCCTTACCTAGACTCCTGCAGTATCAGACAGCATCACCCACGGAAACAGTCAAGGTGCTCAACCATTTTTTTTCCTCTTACACCCACGTGCATCACCAGTGCCTATGTCATTTTGTACCTTTGCTTCGTCTCCGGCTCCGATACTGCTCGGTGTAGAAGGTTAGCTGGGTTTCATCATCCGCCTCGGAGCCAGAGTTTCCTTTGGCACGTCCAAACCCGATCCCACCTGCAAGCAATAGAGAGGAAAAAATCAGTCCTGTCACCTGGGATGCACAGCAGCAGGCGGCAGCTGGAAGGTCCTCGGCAGAGCTGCCGGATTTGGCCGGCATCTACCGTTCCCAGCCCAGGTGCTGTGCTCGGGGTCACCAGAAGCAACCAGGGACTTTTACCACTCATGATTTTGCTGGTTCCTTATTGCCCTCATCAAAAATCAAGACCCCATGGTGCCAATTGTGATGTAAATGTAAGAAGATGCTTCCTACCCCCAGGAATGTATTTTACAAATGCATTGCAATGTATTTACAAAGAAAACCTCTGAATGTAGAAGCTGCTCTCCCCGGGGACACCCGTACGGTGAAGTACAGTAAATTTTATGTGCTTGCTTCAAAGCAAACGCAGCTGAGACAAGAGGCATGGGGGGAATACAGCGCTCAGGACCCCACTGCATGGCGAGGGTCCTGTTTCCCTCCCTCAGCACCCACTTTGGCCCAGCTGCTCCACCAGCTCGTTGCGATGGCCAGCAGCATGCATCCCTGCAGCAGCCGGCACCGACAGCCGTGGCAAGGAGCAGGGCTGGCTCGTGGTTTACCCAGCATCTCCCTCCTGGAGTGGGGAGCCGGTGCGGGTGCCGGAGGAGCCCAACTTGCTTCAGCCGCCAGACCCACCGAGGAGTGACGGACGCTTAGAAAGCAACACAGGCTCTAACTGGCAGAAGTCCTTCAATCCTTGCAGAGTTTAAAGCAAAGAGGCCTCTGGGGGTTGACAGTGGCCCTTTAAACTGCCATTAAAATATTTTACTGTTTTTAAAAAATCCTTTATTCTAGGCAGAAGCACAATTTCCCCACTTCTTGGCAGGAGAACAGAAAATGAGCGGTGCCTTCTGTCCTCTGAAATCCTTAATCACCGCAACGAGAGGTGGCTGGCAGGAGCCAGAGGGATGCCGGGAGCTCGGCACATGGCTCCTGCCCCGTCCATGCCCCAGCCTGGCTGTGCAGTGCCCTTGGGGTGGTCTCAACAGGGGGGTAGGAAGAGGCTCTGCCAGCTCCTTTCCTCCTGAAAGCAGCAGGAGAGGTCAGTCCTTGCACACAGCAGCATTTAGAGCTTGGACATGGGGCCTGGGGGGTTTACAGACTCACACCCCAAATCAGTAACCCACTGCCGGCCCCTATTCAGACCCCCGTATCACAGCGAACATCCGATGTCATGATACACCTGCACCCAGGGACTGCGGTTTTGAAGGGCACGGCAGAGTGGTAAAACCAATAAAGCTTATTCGCATCAGCGAGGAAAATCTTAATTAACCTGGGCTTCTAACGCAGGCCCTGGGGCGACCGGCCAGGACTGCAGCTCTGCCGCACGTCCCCTCTCCCACCGAGCAGGGGCTGCCCTGGGCTGTTCTGCTGCAGGCAGTGCCTGGTGCTGGGAGACAGACACCAGCTACGGGAGGTTTTCCCTCCAGAGCTCAGCAGACCTATCTCCTCTGTCCGGGAGAGGGACATGGACACTGCCCACACAGGCAGGACGTGGCATGTCCCTCTGCCACCTTCCCATGAGCCAGACCTAGTCCCTTTTGGGCAGGCAGATGGCCGGGGGCGGACAGAGGCAGCGATCTCCGGTGCTCGCTCTGCTCTTGCACCCCACCGAGGTGACCAGGCAGCTGGTGCAGGCAGCAGGCAGCTGGTGCAAGCAGCAGCCACTCCACCAGCCACCGTCCCAGCCCCCTCAAAAAATTAAAGTACTCAGGCGGGATGTCTTCCGGAGAGCTGTGACAGCAATATTGCATTTTCTGATTACCCAGCACTGCGCAGGATGTATAAGGAGTCAGGAGACCCGGCGCGGCGCAGGTCCCCAGCCCGCAGCGGAAACGTCTCCTTCTCCGTGATGGATGGCGCTGACATGTTAAATTACTCAGGCTGGATGTCTTCGGAGAGCTGGTGACAGCAATATTGCATTTTCTGATTACCCAGCACTGCGCAGGATGTATAAATACAGGAGTCAGGAGACCCGGCGCAGGTCCCCAGCCCGCAGCGGAAACGTCTCCTCTGACCCAACACGCGGTGGCAGAGGTCAGCCTGGAAACACGAGCCCAGGGCAGAGAAACGGCTGCAAGGGATGTACTTTCATCCCTTCACGCTATCAAGGGTGCTGGAACACATCTTGGCAGTGGTTTTGGGGGTCCCGGAACCCAGTCGAGGCAGCCTGTAGGATGCAGGAGCGCTGATCCTCAGCTGACCCTGCCGTGAACCTGATTTCATGTTTAACTGTCCCCAAAATCTTGCCGAAGCATCCCTGTGAGATGCTCGCGCTTGGGGCAATACCTCCTGCACCAGCTCCACCAGCCGGGCTCGATGGCAGGCTGCTCGGCAGGGCACAGGGCTGAGGATGCTCAAGACGGAGCTGAGGGCGCTCACGGTGGGGCCGAGGATGAGTAGATGAGTAGAGCACCCATTTGCAGCTGCTGATGGGCAGGGAGAACACTCAAAGTCAAACAGCCCTGCCTGGTCAGTGCTCTCTTTCTCTTAAAAAAGGGGGAGAAAAACACTAAGTAACAGGAAAAAAAAGATCCCGATCGCTGCGACCGATTACAAAGCAGAGTAAGATGCTGAAAAGACAGAGGACAGGGAAACAGCAGCTTCGCAGCGCTGGGTACCCGGAACGCACCGGCAACTCTTTGCAGCGGCTCCCCCCGAGAAGCTACACCCCCTTTACACCCAGTTTACTCCTGCCATTTAGATTTTGAGAAAAACCAAAGCTCCCCCACCTCGCCCGCGCAAAAAAAAAAGTGGGGCAGGAGGCGGGGGCGCGGGCGGGAGCTCAAGGAAGATGCTCTCGCTTCTAATCCTGTTTGCAGATTTACAAGCTCGTTAATCCGTTCAAACAGATCGCAGCTCAGCCACGCGCCGGGGCAGGGCGTTCGTTTTGAGCGCGACATTAATTTAGCGGGGAGCAAGGCGGGGTGCCAAGGCAAACACCTCTCGTTATGGTATAATTAAAGATGGTAGCGTTAATGCTAAATAGGGACCAAAGAAATAAAATTTGGGAATTAGGGACTCTGTTATCCCCAAAGACTTTTTGTTAGCCAAAACCATGTGTATTTTTTAAAGGCGCGTGTCTGTCATTAAAAAAAGCAAACCTGACATTTTAAGTCCCTTCCCCAAAGCCAGGAGGTTACAGAGCACCTCAGGGAAGCAAAACGGATGCAAAACAGATCAAAACCGAGTTAAAATAGAAAAATAAGTAATGGGAGCTCTTTGGATAACTCCTGTCTGAGACCAGATTGACCTCATATCCTTAATCCCTCCAAGCTGGATGTTATAATAGAAGTGGGAGCTCGTATTTGTCCCCAGCGGTGTCACCCTGGCTGATACCAGTGCCCGTGCGTCCCTGATGGATGGGAGGCTGCATGCCCGCAGCCACAGCCCCACCGGCGATGCAAAAGGATTTTCTGCATCCCTTCCCTCCAGAAAAAGGGCCAAACCCTGCACACCACAGCGTTCAAGACCCACGACCTCCCTGCTCGGCTGTGTTCAGTTCATTCCACCTCCACGCTCGCTTGCCCCGTGCAACGCAGTCTCCTGGGTGTTCAACAAGCCCCTCTGCTCCCAGGTTTCCCAGTAAAAACCAGCTGACGAGACCCCCTCCCCACTCCCCAGCGTTGCGGCGAGGTCCGTGCACCGAGGACTGTCAGGGCGATGCGGAGCCATACAATTAGCTAAGTGGAAATTTTCAGTTTAATTCATTTACCCCCAAAAAGCACACCAGTCAACTGAAAACACCAACGTGGTCAGAGAAAGGTAAATTAGATGCAATTGTAGGGAGGGGAAAAAAATACACAAACATTTTCTTTTGAAACTTATCCAGTCAACACAAAAAAAGGATAAAGAAAAAAAGCCCTTTAAAAAAAATGAAGCGCTCTGCTCCGGTTTGTCCTTGCAGCAGGGGTACGCGCTCACACCCACTGGCTTCAGCTGACAAAAATTCTTCCTTCTCATTGATCTTCCCTTTTTTTTCTGCCTATGCCCAAAAAACCCACACCGGGGCGGGTGGTGCAACAACCAGGTGACGGTCCCACGGCTTCCACTATGGAAAACTGGGATCACACTGATCCCAGACCGCAGCCTTCGCACAGCTGTGAAGGGTTGGGTTTTTTTCCACCAAGGACCAACTCATGGAGCTGGATGTGATGCTTTGACTTGGATGAGGTGAAAGCTGAACCCCCAAAAAAACCTCGCCAGCAAAATGTGATGCTCCGAGGGCACCGCGGGACAGATGGATGGGGCGAGGTGGGAGGCAGAGGTGTCCTGGCAAAAGCAGGGACCATGGATGAGCCCGGCCGAGCCGCAGCTCTCCTCCCTAGGGAAACTTTGGATAAGTTATGGCACAGCCAAGACCTCTAAAACACAACAAGCTGCAGCCCCGATCAACTGCCCGTCTCAGGCAGAAGGATCTATTAATCTCTCATTTATTCTCAAAGCCAGGGTGCTTTTAAAGGCCTGCCCCAGGAGAGGGCACCAGACCCCCTCTCTGCACAAACTGGCCTCCCCCAAGGCCACCTCCCACCTGCACCCCGACATCCCACCCAGCCCTTGGGGTGGGCGCGCAGGGTGGTCCATCGGCCAAACCCGCATCCTCGGTCCCTGCACCACCGCCGCCTCCCCCCACGTTTCCCAGGGCATCGCTTCCTGCTTTAAGTCCCGCTCCAGTGCAGCTGGGTTGGGATGCTCCGGGTACCAGCCTGGCTGCATTTTGGGAACCAGTAAATCCAGACCCTCTCAGACGCAGCATCCTTCCCTCCCCCACTGTCAGCCCTCAGCGGAGGCATCCTCCTTCCAGCCCAGCCCTCCTGCACCTCGGCTCTTATCATCCTTGCTCTCCCTCTATTATTTATAAACTCTAAATGCACTTCACTCGATAAAAGCGTTTGGGGAGAAAGTTTGTATGAAAAAGGCATTAGACAAAATAAAGTTATATGGTACTGTAAATGGAGAGGGTGGTGTGGTTGTTTTGTTGGTTTTTTTTTTTAAGTCGATCTTCTCGGCAAAATACGACCTTTCCCAGAGCCGTTACAAACACTTAGCGCAGAATCAGATTTAATGACAAGCCATAGGCAGCAGTTTAAATGCACTTAGTGCAGGGAAGCGAAGCAAGGCAAAGCTTATCCCAGATTTGTTTTTGTTGGGCTGGGGTGGCGGGCTGTTTGTTCTCTGGTTTGGTTTATCCCATGCTTCTGCAGGAGCGCAACTCGGAGCCCTTTCGGAGCCCTTCCGTAAAGGAGGAAATCCTTTGGCTGTGCGCGGTTCCTGCGGGGAGAGCGCTCCAGCTGTAGGGCTCTGATGAGGTTAAGCATTAATTAAATCAAACCGCGAGAAAATAATTACACACATGCATCCGTCAGGCCGACTTGTCACTACCCAGTAACAAAGTCGGATGCAAACTCCATCAGTGGAACTGTCACACGGCTGTTAGAAGGAAATAAATGCATCCCAAATGGACAATTTCATTTAGGGGGAGGAAAAAAAAATCCCACGGATTGCAAAGGATTAATGAGGCGAAGGGTTTGTGTTTGCAATTGGATGTACAATGCAAACATCGTGAGTTGTGATATCATCGTTTAACCTTAATGTTCGATAGCACTCCAACCACTCGCCCGCCGGAGGGACAATTAACCGTGGGCTGTAAAAACAAAACCTCCAGCATGGGAGAGGCGCAGGGAAAGGCGTGGATAAGGCCTCAGCAGCAGCGCCCGGCCATGGCTTTCACAAGCAAAAAGAAATTTAAATTAAAAGAGGACAGGACGGGGCCATGGGGAGCGAGATCTCCACTGGAGATGCTGGAACTAGCTCGCTTTTTGGAGCTGCTCGCTGATTTCTGGTGATTGAGACCTTAAAAATCTTTTTCTAGGGCGTGCTGGTGAGGGCTCCTGTAAGTGGAGACACTCAAAGTCACAGTCCCCTCCTGAAGCCCGTGGGTACGAGCAATTGAGGCCAGACACAGCTCCCCACCATCTCCGAGAGCACACGCCACCATCCGCAGAGGAGCTACCGGGAGGAACAGAGACCCAAGGAAACGACGGTAGGTTGGGCACCGACACTGTGGAGATCCATCCTGCTCCCGGTGCAGACAAGGGAACAGCCACGGCAGCACCTTCCCAGCTAACCGGGGCCCTTCCAGCCACCCTCTTCACTTTTACCAGGGCTGAGCCCTGCAGCACAGGGGTGAAGCAAGACATCCCCTCCCACCTTGCAGCACCTTTAGTCCACTGCAACCAGCTCAGGACCAGAGCAGCTCGAGGTGCCGGTGCCCAGCTCCTCCCCGTCACCTTCCCTCGCCCGCATCCTGCCCCCAAAACCCTTCCCCAGCCCCACAGCTCGGGCATGTGAGAGCCTGCCCTGCACGGGGCTGCTGGAGCAGGCGTCCCGGCATACCTGAGACACACACCCAACACCCCGGGAGACAGCCGGAGAGCAAAATACAGCAACAGGCACAGTGGAGAAGATTTGTGGCCAGGCAGCTGGGCATGCTCTGGCTCCCAGGGGGTCTTCCCCGCCGGGAGCGACAAGACCAGCGCAAAAGTCCCAAGGGAGACAATTTATTTTCTCCAACACGGGTCTGGCCGAGCCTGCTGCTGCGGACCTGCTGGACGGCCCAGCTTTAATTGTGCGCGGCTGAGGACTGCCTGTGCCGGCAGCCGTGGCAGGGAGGAATGGAGGGTGACCTTGCCGAGCACCATGAGTGGGATTGCCAAGCAGGGCACGGCAGCTGGAGGGGAAATTCAGCTCCCCATCCCAAGCAGAGATGTTGGGCACGAGCTGGTCTCCAACCCTCGTATGGAGGAAACACAAGTCTGGGCAGAAACGGAGGGCAACGAAGGGCTCTCTTGTCCTGGTATCCACTGACTATTCCCGTGGCCACCGATGGGCAGAGGGATCCTGGGGGGCAGTGGTGATGGGGTGAGGGTTGGGAAGACCTCCTCCTGCCTTGGGGCATGCTCTGGCATGGTGCAGACGGGGATTTGCAGGAAGGCAGAGGAGCTCCAGCCCGGGGAGGTGGGAGGGATAGAGGGATAGAGGGTGCGTGTCCCCAGAGATGGGGAACAAGCCAGGCTGGCTCGGGGCCACACTCTGCTCCCATGCAGCCAGAGGCTCTGCCTGCAGCCGGGCATCGTGTCTCCTCCTAAGCTCGACTGCGAGGATTAATTGACTTGCTCCATTAGTGACCACAAAACCTCTTGCCTTCAAGGCAGTTTAAAAGTGAAATAAAAACAAAAACAAAAAAAAAAACCACAAAAAAAATGAGGCTGGAGCAGGGAGTCAGGGAAACTTCACCAGACAGTCACTGTGGACCCCAAAGCACCCACACGCATGCATGCTAAAATCCAGATACACATATTTGAATAACTACTAGAAAACAAACCAAATAATTTAAACCAGTTAGAGTCAGAACATTTTCTTCACACTAAGTGAATAATTTATGGGCAGAGCTATAATAAAAAAAGCCCTCTCCAGGCCTGTATTGCAGGAAAATGTACCCAGAATAAAAGATCACATTTCAGACTCATAAATAAATGAAAACCAACAGTAAACAGAAATAAAAGTATTTCCTTCCCGGTTCCTGGCACTTCCAGAGACCTGCAGCGCGCAGGGTAGACCATGGCCAAGGGACCTCCCTGCCCATCATCCCTGGAGGGACCCCGACGCCTCCTCCTCCTCCCCAGCTGGAAATCTGGACCCAAACCCTCCACACAGCCTCAGCACTCACCGCTTAACCCACAGCCATTACTGTTTTAAGCAGCGATAGCAATAGGAGGAGGTGGTTTCCCTCGCTGAGAGGCAATGCAAGGACCAATCCTGCTCACGGGGCTGTTCCAGCCAATCTCCTCCTGTTGCTCCAGCGTAGCTGGCAATGGCCATCAAGGCTACAAATAAAACTCAGCATCCCTCCGGCACACTTTTGCACGGTGCAGCCTTTAGAGCCATGAATGCTGCTCCCACCCTCTGTGTGGCCCCTAAAAAAAAAAAAAAGTCCAAAAAACCCCAAGCACTGGGAAAGTGCAATGAAGAGAGGTCCCAGTGATGCGAGTTACAGCCAAAATGAACTTCACCCCTTCCTCTGAAATAAAAACTTGCCAAGAAACCGTATTTCACTCCCACCAAGCCTCGGTTAGCCGGGGCAGCTGGCAGGGACCCTGGATTTGCAGCAGACCTGGATAAATCCCTGGGGCGGATGCAAGGTGACACCGCTCCCAAGCGCCTCCACCAGACCACCCAGAGGATGCTGAGCGGGGTTTGCCCCTCTTCCCCCCGTCACAGAGGAGCTCCAGGGTCCCCACACTCAGCAGTGAGGATGAGGAGTTCCTGCCTTCATCCCCAGCCAAACTCCTCTGGATGTGGCCACATCCAGGGCACTGGAGGAGCAGCTGGTGACCACGGCAGCCTACCTCGGGGCCGGCTCCGGCGTTTCCGTCTCCCCACGGACGTGCTGCGCAGCGCGGGCTGGAGCTGCCCGATCTCAATGGGTGTGTTGGTGCGGAAGCTCTCCTTGAACTTCTGCATCAGGGACTCCACCGTCTCCTGCGTCACCTCGGGAGCTGCAACACCAGCAAAGGGACTGCGGTTAAAAGAGGACCAGGCCACCACGTCCCCACTGCCCGTACAACCCCTTCCCAGCAGAGCACAGCGGGAGCTGGAGCTGAGTCCTGGGGCAGGAGCTCTGCCAAGTCCCTCCGAAGTCACCCACGGGGATCCAATCCAGCACTTTCCAAGTCTTACCAAAGCCACAGAAATTAGAAAGTTGTGAGATTACGGAAATTGCATTTTTCACGCTGCTTTCCAGCATTTTGGATTATTCCTTGCCTCTTCCCCCATGTGCACGCAGGGCACTTGGAAGCATCATGCCCTTATCCAAGTTACAGCCTGAAGGGTTCAAAACACACAGGAATGCCTCAGGTCGAACCCTAGGCTTGGCAGCCTTTTGGGGGGGTCAGGCACTCCCCGGCAGGCAAGTTTGGGATTACGGAGCGATGGGCAAGGCTGGGGTGAGAGCCAGGCGAAGGATGTACAGCCGGTCCGGGCATGCTCCGAGCTGCAGCAGGAATCCCTGGGGTCTTCCAGGGCCTGCGCTCACATGCTGGGCAGCAGCACCTGAGCTCAGGAAACAGCTTGCTGCAATGCCCCACGGCACATCACAGCTTGCTGATATTTAAGCAACTCCCCTCCTTGCTCTCACACACCTCCTATCCAGTAATGCCAAAAAAACCCCACCCAGAATTGTCGGGGTGAGAGCGGGCGAGGGATCTCCAGCCGGTCCGGGCATGCTCCGAGCTGCAGCAGGAATCCCTGGGGTCTTCCAGGGCCTGCGCTCACATGCTGGGCAGCAGCACCTGAGCTCAGGAAACAGCTTGCTGCAATGCCCCACGGCACATCACAGCTTGCTGATATTTAAGCAACTCCCCTCCTTGCTCTCACACACCTCCTATCCAGTAATGCCAAAAAAACCCCACCCAGAATTGTCCTACGAAACTCGCCACCCACCCACACAATGGGCGGTTACGGGAAATCATGAAACCACTCGCAAAGAGCAAAGATGAAATTCAGCATCAAATTGTCCTCCTGCAGGCCAGAGAGGTCTCCCAGGTTTAACAAACGGTTTGGCCTCTGCCAGCTCCTTGAATTAGCAGAAACTCATTAGCAGAACATAACCTCTGTCCTGTCTCCATTTTGAGAGCCGCGAAGTCCCTCCGATTAGCTCCTGAAGCTCCCCCTGCCCGCAGCGTGCCCATGTGGGGCTGGCAGGGATCACTGGCCCTGTAGCCACCCTGCATCCCGCTCGGATAAGGGATAATTGAGCACCCTGGAGCTCCCCAGCCTGCCAGGAGTTACAGGCTGATGCATCACCCCGCCGCATCTCCCGGGTCCAGAGACAACATCAGATCTGTATGGAGTTCCTTGGGCACCCGGCAAGCTCTGGGTGCGTAACTGCTCCGGACCATGGACTCTAATTCCCTTCGCAGCGTGCTGCAGGGGCCATTTTAGTGCGAAATGAGAAGCTGGCCATGCAGGACGAGGCATTTGTAATCCTAGACAAGGACTTTGCTGCAGACTCCGCGTTTTAAGTTGACTCCTCTAACAGCCACCTACGCCGCAGGGAGGGGAGAGCCCCGACCACCCCATGCCGCAGGCAGTGCCACACCAGCCCACAGAGCAGCTCCCCCCTTCCTTGTGCCCAAATCCCAAAGGCGATGTCGTCAGCCTCTCTGGGATTGAGAGGCTTTAGACCACCCCAGGGTGCTTTTCTAGCCCCGCAGGCTGCAGAGGAGGTACCGAAATCTGCCAGGGCTATTGGGAGGGGGAGCACCGAAGAAGAGCAGACCGGCTGCTGTGCCCATGGGCGCAGGCACGTGGGGAGGGCTCGGGAGACGATCCATGCAGCCAGCGCTGCCGCACCAGGCGACGGAGAGACAAGGATCAAACCCGCTGCCTGCGTAAGCACCAAAGGTGGGAACCATCTCGGGACAGCTCCAGAGAGAGGGTGGCCTAAGGGACCAGCGATGTTACATCTTCCAGTTATTCAACATCAGGCTCCTCAGGCACCATAAATCAAAGGCAGAGCTCCCCAAAGGCCCCTCCATTTATGGCAGGCGTGGCCGGATCCTGCGGTGTCGGATGCCCCAGCAGGCAATGTCGCAGGGGAAAAAAAAATAATCAGGAGTGGGGAAAGGTCTCCAAAGAGCATCTAGCCCCATCCCTGACAGCATACATCCAACCCCCTCTTGCAGGGCTCCTCTGAGGCGCCAGGGAAGGATGCTGCGGCAGCACCGGTGCGGCTCAGCACCCTGCCGCCGTGTCTGTGGGGGAAAGCCCGTCCTCGCAGCTCCTTCACCCAGGAGCAAGTATAGCAGGGCCTCCCTGTGAACAGATGGCAAGTTATTTGAACCTCGGGGCTGTGCGATATGTAACGTGTGCAAGTGGAGCAGGGAGCTCGGGAACCATGCGGCTGACGCTTATTTACTGAGAGGAGGCCATCAGGAGAGCGCAGGAGGGGAGGAGGAGGGGGCCATGCCTTCAGTTAGTGATGAGACACGTCGAGGTCACGGCGCTCTCGTGGTCCCTGCTTGGCTGATGGGAGTAATCAGCGCTGCGGTGATCGTACCCCATCTGGCCACCATGCTCAGCACATCCATCCAGAGGCATCTGCTCGCACGCTCGTCAGTGGAGCGAATGCCAAAAGCAGGGGGGGAGCATTACCTTCGTGGGGAGAGGGTCCCTACAGTCGCCGGCTATTTGCGATAATGTTACAAATACTTATTCCAGGAATGGGAGCAAAAAGCTGGTGCATCTCACTGCTCTGCATAGCTCGTGTGCATCAGCACATCATTGGCCTCTCCATGCCCCTGAGTTCAGGGGCTTCGAGCAATGGGGGGGGGGGGGGGGGGGGGGAAGGAAAAAA
>NW_008795575.1:1995849-2013643 GCF_000699145.1 Aptenodytes forsteri
GGTGGTGCGGGCGTGGGGGGGGGGGGGAGGCGGGGGGGAAGGAAAAAAAAAGAAAGAAGAAAAAACCCTTGTCAACATGATCTCAGCAAGGGGAGTTCGACATGGCCAGCAAGGAGAAAACCCTCGCTGACAAATGAAAGATAGCTGGGCTTCAACCAAATGAGCATCAGGGGTCAAGGATGAAGGAAGGACCCTTCATGCACTGCCAACCGTGATAAAAAGGAGAGAGAAGAAACCAATGCACCATAACGTAATGAGGCATGGCACTCACCGAGGCTGCTGGGACCCTGTTGACTATGTCCATCACATCCATAAAAGAGACACAGTCCGCCACAAACTGCCACCTGGGCTTTGCCACCCAGGGATTTCCATAGTCAGCCACCCGAGCCTGGACAGCCAGGGGTAGGAACCCACCACCCGGACCGATGCCTCCATGGGCATCACACAACCGCACGGCAAACACAAGTTTGCACACACGCACCGCTGTGCCATGCACGCACCGCACGCGTGCTTGGCATTCCCATCTCCCACAGAGCTTTTAATAGTTCTGAAAAGGATGGGAACACACCCTACCACAGGGTAGTGCAAAGCTTCAAATACCCCAGCTCCGCCCTGCAGGACCCGCCTGGGCTGCACGTGCCAAACATGGGCTCAGCCGGAGGCTCCCGGTGCTGCCGCACTACCTGCACGCTGCTCTCCTCCCCAGCAGAATGCAGCCACGTCGCCAGCGCCTGGGCACCGGCTCCTCCCAACGACAGCCGAACACGACGCAGATTTAGAGGCGATAGGACCATCCTCTCCTTGAGCGAAGCTTGCCAAACCACCTTCTCTCCCATCCCTGGTTTCCAGGAGATAAATCCATCAGGGTTATTGAGCTCACATCTTCGTCACCACATTGAGAGTTTCTCCAGCCTGGCAGAGGTGGCGAGATCCACCCCGAGGTTTGGCACAACGCTATGATATCAGTCTCACCCCGTCCTATAGCGAGGGCCTTCAGCAGCGTAACAACCCCAGGAACAAGCTGAAGCAGAGGAAGCACGAGGCTCTCCAGCCTCCGCAAAATCAGCTTCCATCTCCGGCAGAGATTTAAGGACGCAGCTGAAGGTCACCGTACCTTTGTAAAGCACATTACATGTTCCCATCGTACACCTCCCTCCTGTCCACCCCCAGAAGCTATTTTGAAAGCGATTTGCTCTCCTTATGGCTCCCCTATTCGTTTGCACATCTCCCACAAAACAATTCATACCAATAGCCTTCCTTTCTTCCTTCCTTTTTGCTGGCACAAATTGCAGTGGGAAAATATGTTGTTTAGCTTTAAAATTACAACAAAAAAAAAAAAGTCATCAACTGAACAATATGAGTGATGTTTGGATAAAAATACATTGCAATGGAGATGGGAAGTGGCAGCACTCGTTTCAGTCCTCATGGGGCTCCCAGCACAGCCAGGAGGGCTGTACCTTTCCCAGACACACAGGCTGGGTTTGGGGGGGTTGTTTTGGGGAGATACTAAAACTAGTATCTCACCAGCATCAGTGACCAGGAGGGGTTCTCCAAAACACAGTCCCAGGCTCAGATCAACACAACCACCCACAACCCGTATTTGAGAGACGCGCTGGTTGCATGCCTCCACCTCCACTGGTTGCACTTGGATGGTGTCTCCACCATCCCAGGACGTTCCCAAGGGTCCAGCACAAGGAACAAGGAACTGCAAAACCCCTTTGACGATGCAACCTGTTTTCTGCCAGCAGAGGCTGGGAAGCCAGGATGGAGCCAGTGGCGATAGAAGTGCCCCACAGCCCTTGGAAACAAGCCCTCAACCTCACTGAGATATTTTAGGGTCTTCAGACATGGCCTTGGAGGACTCCAATGGAGCAGCTGTACCACAGGCAGGAGAACTGCCCTCAGCCTAAGCCAACGCTCCTGCAGTCCGCAGAGACCCTATATCCACCCAGTACCTGGCAGCCCCACTCAGTGCTGCACTGGACCCTGGCAGGGCAGGGGAAGGGCAGCAGCTTCTCCCCAAACCAGGCTGAACGCCTCTCGTGCTGCTGCCGAGCAGTTGGGAGAGCTGGGCAGCCCCACAGCTTGGTTTTTGCAGCGTATTAAAACAGAGCGGTGAGGCTGAAGGCCTGCAAAGGTGCCCGCTTCCCCGAGTCTCCCAGCCTTTGGTGTTCGGCTTAAAGTTTCGGTCCCTGGAGCCACAACCATCCCTGTCCTCCTCACACAACACCTGCACTCCTACAGCTGCAGGGAGAAGACTGGAAAGGCAACAGCAGCTTGTATTAGAGCCTCCCACACTAGATATTGAGTAAAACATTTTTTAAAAATGTAGGTTTTTAAGCATCTGATTTTCCCATCCCTCTCTCTGATTTCTGAGTGTCAGAGGGCAAGTTATTGATTCCTCAACATTACCAGTGGTTAAAATGCTCCCAGAGTTTTGGAGAGAGGAGTAACTCACAGAGCAGCTCAAGAGCTGCTCAGCGGATCATACCATGTCGCTGGAATCAAAGCGTTTGGCAAGAACACAAACTCAATCAAGGATTAAATTAAAAAGTTTGGGCACACTTAGAAGTCAAGGTTGGTGGGATTTTTACCTCCTGACCTGCGCGTGCATTCATGACGGCACCTGTGGCCACGTGTAGGACACGGCCCCCTCGTCTCAGACACTAGCTCTTCTCCGTGCCCATCTCCTGCTCTCTCACCAACTGCTTCCAGTATTTTTCAAATAATCCACTTTTTCTAGGCACAGGGCTCGAAAGGTCTAATGCATCATCACGTCCATAACGCACCATGTAAACATCAGGTACGTGTAACACAGTGTAATAACGTTATAATTGTTTCCTCCAAACCAAACCCCTGAGTTTCAGTAAGCACTTTTTGATGTTTCTGGATCAGTATTTTAGAAATTTCTATTCTACAAAGTATTTCAAGAGATCAACTTTCCAATTCTACTTGGGATGAGCATAAATTTCACAATATTGGAAGTCTTCCACATGGTGGAAACCCTGTTTTCTCAGCAGCTCTAAATAATGGGTGTTTGTTGCTTTTCAAAGCATGAAATAAGCAACGGTGTTTGTTCTGAAACTGGGATGTGGACTGATTTTCAACAGAGCTACCCTAAAGGTACTAAGCTCCAGAAAACAGAGAGCTTTACTAGCATAAAATTAGGTAATTACACTGACGCCTATGTGATGACAGTGGGAGAGACTGGTACAACAGCTTCACACATATTGGGAAGAAAACACATCTGGAGAGCAACATCCTGCCACAGAGCACGGTGGATACGGCAAAGACATGAGAGACACTGAGAACCTCAGCTCTCCAACTCTTTCTCCAGCCACCAGACACCCTCTACCACCTCTCGAGGAAGAGCCTCTGTCCCCACTGCTCCCCCTGCTCTCCATTAGTCCACGTACACATGCCCCGTGCAGGCACACCGTGTCCAAAAACACCAGGTCACTGCTGGCTGCCTTACACAACCAACTCAGGAGATAGATAGATAGATAGATAGATAGATAGATAGATAGATAGATAGATAGATAGATAGATAGATAGATAGATAGATAGATAGATAGATAGATAGATAGATAGATAGATAGATAGATAGATAGATAGATAGATAGATAGATAGATAGATAGATAGATAGATAGATAGATAGATAGATAGATAGATAGATAGATAGATAGATAGATAGATAGATAGATAGATAGATAGATAGATAGATAGATAGATAGATAGATAGATAGATAGATAGATAGATAGATAGATAGATATTAAAAAAAAAATCAAAACAAAGCACAAATAACCACACATACCCATACATCAGGGGACCAAGCACCTCCTGCAACGCATACATCTCCCAGCCATCCTTAGGTGAACCCATCAGGGGAAATGATATACGTGGCACCACGCGCTTTGCCGGAGCTGGCCCCCAGCCCAGCCTGCCAACACGGCGCGAGGGGGAATCAATCTCCCTCCGAGAAGCTCTTTTACACAGAGGGGTTTTCAGATGCAGCAGCAGAGGGATATGGGAACCTGGGAGCATTTTGAAAACAGGCTTGTACTCCATCTCAACTTCTTCCTTCTTTTCTCTCCCGACCCTTTTTGTTGAGTTTTAAAATAGAAATTGTATACATTTTTTTAACATAGGTATTAATACATTAATAGATTATTACATACATTAATAAATCTCTTGCTATAAAAATAGATTTTTATACGTAAAAGTCTGATTTTAATTGCAAATTGGAGGGGGAGGGTAGCATAAGAAGAGATAAAGTTTTATTCGAGATGTCTCTTTTGAAGGAAACTGAACAAATGTACTTTCCTCCTTCATATATTCATGAGATGACTGCTTCCCTACCCTGTTCTCCACCACCCTCAGCTCTGGGCTCAGAGCCAGCACGGTCCTTATCTGGTACAAGGCAGGAAAAAAACCACGCTGATAGGATCAGAACTTTTCAGTAGTTTAACAAATCTGAAAAAAAAAGTCTCCGTTGGTTTTTAATAAAGCTTGGGGCACATGATAGGGAAAGGGGGATGCCAGGAGAGGCTGGCGTGCAGCATGGGAGGGGGATGGAGACCTGCATTGGCTCAGGGTCCCGCAATGGGGACGGGGACCCCAGGGAGCACCAGGGCACCCCACAACCCCTCTGACCACGCACCCACTCTTTGCTTTTCCTCTTTATTGCAAAGCTTTGCCGTTCCCCACATCTACAGAGAGCAGGAGATAATATCTGCAGCTCCTGTCCTTGCTGCAGCTGGGTGAGCTGCTCCTCAAACCAGCAGGACCCAGGGGAATGCCCAGTCCGCTGGGAAGGGGCATCCGGAGCCCACGGCAGCACCCTCCCAGCACCGGCTGCCCTCACCCTTCTTCATCCTCTCTCCAGTCACGGCACTCGATCGCTTCCCAGCTAATTGCCTCCACTCATGTGTGCAAACTAACCATTTACTGGAAAATGCCACAGAATGTTAATTTCATTCGCAATTGGGTAATTGCAAAGCACTTCCATTTTTTTTATTATAGGAAATGAATAAGTATTGTATTAATAGCATCGTTTCCAACTCCGACCACAATCACGGCCCCATCGACGGAGGCTGCGAGTTATTCGTCACCTCGCACCTTCCCTGCCTTTCTACTGACCTCCTTTCCCTTCCCCCCGCCACGCTCCCGACTTCCCATGTTGGTAATTAAGATAATGCAATATAATTATAAACACAACATAAAAGATCAAACGCTTAAGAGCCACAGTCCAACAGTCCCCGCCTCTGCCTCGCACCTTTGCATCGCGAGCATCTTGCAAAAGCAGACCGGTCTCTGCGCTCCTTGGGCTGCTACCAGCTGGGTTCGATCTTCCCAGGAGCTGTTTCTGACTATGAAAACCTCAGTTCTTCTACAGGGCAAAGACTCTTCCAGCACACCCCTCCCCTGACACCTACAGGGCACTGCAGATTGGGGTTTTTCAGCCTGGAGAAGAGAAGGCTCTGGGGAGACCTTACTGCAACCTGTCAGTACTTAAAGGGGGCTTATAAGAAAGATGGAGACAGATGTTTTAGCAGGGCCTGTAGCGATAGGACAAGGGGGAATGGCTTTAAACTAAAAGAGGGCAGATTCAGACTAGATCTACGGAAGACATTTTTTACGCTGAGGGTGGTGAAGCACTGGCCCAGGTTGCCCAGAGAGGTGGTGGATGCCCCATCCCTGGAAACATTCCAGGTCAGGTTGGACGGGGCTCTGAGCAACCTGCTCTAGTTGAAGATGTCCCTGCCCACGGCAGGGGGGTTGGACTAGATGACCTTTAAAGGTCCCTTCCAACCCAAACTGTTCTATGATTTGTCCCTTTAGCCCATTTCTCCTTCTGCAAGGAAAAGCCTTTGGCCATGGGATGCTGCCCCATCTTCCCCTGCCCCAGCACCAAGAAGGTCCAGGCCACCGGAGACTCTGCTTCCCACCATCTCCACTCTAATAAAACCCTTAACTTACCTTTTTTTATGAGACACTGCAATTTTTTCGCTTATGCGGCAAGCAGAGAGGAGTGGGGAAGACGGGCAGACCCTCAGCAGCAGCTAATGCTCCTCAAGTTATAAAATAATTGAAAAGTTAAATAAGAACACTCTGGAGGAAGCTTCCCAACCTGGTGCTAATGGGCGCATGAAGCGTCCCGGGCTAATGTTGCACGGAGGAGAGACGTCAGCTCAAGAGCACAGTGCTGACCTCCAGCTTCCTCTCTCCACTGCACATCTCCTACAACTCCACGAATCCAGAGGAAAAACTGCCCCATGGAGCCAGCTGGGGCAGAGACCCACCGAGGGCAGGAGAAAGCCCCATCCCCACCTGGCCGAGGAACCGCCACTGGGGGATGAACCTAGAGGCAGCAGCACTTCGGCATCTGTAAAGTGAGTGTGAGCACGTCCCAGCACCCCTAGGGATGGGCACGGGCAGGGCAGGGCTCCGGGAACAGCAACGGCCAGCAAACGTGGGTGGGAAATGTGGCACAGTGGCCCTTCTCCAGTCTCAACCACCGGTCAAGTCCCTGCTCGGCAGCGCGGTGCAGAACGAATTTGTTAGTTGGAAATTAAATTTTCTTTGCCCGACAGGCAAGATGAAACCTTTTCACGGTACCAGCAACTCCGTGCCGTGTGCCAGAGAGAACAAGGGAGCAACGTCAACCCAGAGGAGAAGGGCAAACCACGAAAAACCCGTATTGCAATGGGGCCAAGGAGCTTCAACTGTGCACGCATGGCACGAACACCACCAAAAGGAGCCCCCCTGCAGTGGCAGGGACCAACTACCTCCCACACCAGGAAGCACACGGGTGCAGGCAGCAGGCAGGAAAGAAGGAGCTGAAAGCTGGTTTGTTGGCTCAGGAGAAGACCTGGAGCTGAGGGAACACCCGGAGAGCCCAGGCTATCAAAAGCAAACCACTTCCAAGCCACGCGGGCAAAGAAGTGAGGCCGAGCACAGCCAGACCCCGCAGAAGCCGGTGGGTGAGTCACAGCAAAGGCTGTAACTCAGCTGGGCCGTCAGAAAGGATTGATTTGAAGCACCTTGTTAATAAGTTTTCTCTCCCGCTGGTCCTTCAGGTAGGTCACTGCCTAATGATAAATGGGGCTGGAAGGTGCCTGCAGACCTAATATCAGTGCAGGTGCCCAGCCTCGATCCGTCTTCCTTAGGAGCCAGCTGACAAAACTAACTGTCTCGGTGCCGTAGCCAGGTAAAACATGACCGATAGGAAGAGGACATGCAAACAGAGCGAAGAGCTGGCACTGCAGCTGCCCTCCCTGCTCCCCTCCCCATAAAACCCATAAGCCTGGGACGGACCGATGGGGAGAACATCTCGCACACGCCAACCGATGGAGCCGCAATGCTGCTAAAAGCCAAGGTGAAGAAGCGCTGAGCATCATGGACTGAGACAAACCCATAGCTCTCATGCAGGTGACAGGATCTGGAGCAGCCTCAGCTCTGAGCCACGTATCCCAGGGCCTGCCTGAGTGCTCACTAGCATCTATGTATTTCCAGCAGAAATGGGGAACGTTGTGGGGTTGTTCTCCTTCATCCCAGACCCCATGCCCTCTTCTCCTGGTCAGCCTGACTTCAGAAACCAGTGGCAGGTTTTTGCTCCCTGCTGACACCATGGAAGGACGGCAGGGCTGAAGCTCTCCCAGGTCCTCTGGCATTGCACACAAGGTGGCTGCAAGATGCAGCCCAGCACAGAAACCCAGGAGAGGGGAGGACACTTGAGATACCCCAGGGTCTCCCAAGGGGAATAAAGAGTCACCATATTATTTTTTTTAGATTTTGCATCAGACCCCCCCCAAAAAACCAACAAAAAACTAACAATCATCTCAAAGCTAATCCTGGTCAACAACTGGCCTACAACACAGCTACGCCTTAAATAATGTAGTGCTTTATCAAACATTCGTAGTGATGCACAAAGTGATGAACGCGTGCCTGGCATTTATATAAATATAGTTCCTGATGGCTTGTTTTCCTTGGACAGCCAAAACTTCACAACTTATCTTCTGTGAGCTTGTGATTTCACCTGGATGAAAAGCACTTTGGACACCTGGGGAATCAGGGCTACTGCACACAAAACTGCCACGACATCTCCACCAGGCATCAGCAGCCCCAACAAAAACCACGTTAAAAGAGCTGCTGCTGACTTGAGGAGCCACAAGTCACCCAGCTGTGGCTGGGAGAGGGAATGACCAAGGGTATTTCTTCTCACATGGGATGTTGTGCAGCGTCGGGGCAAGACCAGCTCAAGCCTTGCAAAGCAGCGATAAACCAGCGGGACTTCACAAAACTGGCATCCCTTTGGGATGCTCAGCAAAATGCTGGCATACTAAAAGACCTCTTTTCTCTTCCATTTGCTATGGTACCATCACAAGCCGCTTTTTCCATCTGCTTCTTCCCTCCATCTCATGAAATTAGTGAGTGGGGATATAGCAAAGGCAAAGGGCAGGGAGGAAAACAAGAAAACCACATCAGGAAATCCAACCTACCGGTCTTTTCTCAACAGTGGGCCAGGAAGAGCCCCGACCAGCCTGAGAGATGTTTAAGCCTTAATTAGTCCTTAAGCACATGCCAGCACAGCACCTCCCTCGGCCAGGGGGATGCAGGACCAGAGGAGGCCACCAGCCCCCGGGAGCTTCCCCATCCCTTTTGACCTGCTGCTGGAGGCAGGAGGCATGTTGGACGTGGGTCTCGTTGGGGAGACCTCCCAGGCATGCTCCCGTGCATCCATGGTGCTGCCTTAGGCCACTTTCTTGGGAGGCGTAAGGGACGGGGAGCATGTCCCGCAGGACCACCAGGCCAAAAGACCATCGTTCCCTCCCACCATGTTGATGGGGACAACCCAAATTTGGGATGGAGGCAGCCAGTTCAGCGTGATTGAAACAAACCTAAAACTCCAGCCTGGCAGCTCTGTGTTCAGAACTCGAAAGGCAATTAAGATATTAATTATGACTGTGTTTATCTCTCTGGAAAGCAAAGCTTCTCCCTGGCAGGTATGGACATTTTCAAATCAATATTGAAGCCAGAGCTGGCATCACTATAAAACTGAAGGACCCAATGGCGTAACCATTGTAACCTCTGCAACTGGGGCCCCTATTCTCTTCATTAATGCACTCAAAGCAGTTGGAATTAAGCATGTTGGATGTAACGATATGTTTAACTTCTCTAATAACTAGAGACACTAGCTAAGCACATATTTAAATGTATTCCCGAAATGGTACCCGATTCCTACCCTGTTGGGCCTCATTTTTTCTTATTTCTTTAAAGCTGAAATTTGCAGCTGGGTTTTTCAGCCAGGAATAGTGGACTGCAAAAAAAAAAACACTTTCCATGGGCAGGCTACGTGAATATACATTTTCAAAGGTCTCTGTAAATTACGTAAGGAGTTGGCAGGGATTAGAGCTGGGAAAAGCTGATCACGTACAAAGAGGGTCATGATCCCATCAGGTCACTGGAAGGAAGACGGGGCCCCAAGACATATCAGATGCCGGCCTGAGGTACTGTCCCATTTTAGCTTCCAGCCCCAGCAAACATTAAGCCATCGTTTTATTAAAGGCTCAGAAAGCCTCTGGTTAATGCTTGGATTCAGGATGGCACTGCATCTGCCTGCCCGAGCAAACGGCAGCTGCAGACAGCAGCTCCCAGCCCCAGCAGGGCGGCGTGGGCACCGGGGACGGCACAGCCCGGCACGGCAGGGATCTCCCTGCTGGCAGCCAGCCATCAGCCCGGCTAGGTGCAGATGTCCCCTCAAGGATGCTGGGCTGTCAGCTCGGGGATGGCAACACCAGGACGGTCATCTCGCTCCCGTTGCCCATGGGCTCTCCCTTCTCCATCACAGAGGAGAACACCATCACCCTGCCCGTTACGAGGGCATCGCCTCTGACTCACACCCTGTCTTGAAATCTCACCTCTGCTCACTGCAGACCTCATATATTTGTAAGGAATAGCATCCCTAGGGCACAGCTTAACTACCTGCCCTCCTCTTCCACATCTCAGCCCCCAAAATGTCCCTTTCCCCAGCCCCGACACCACGACCTCGGGCCAGAGCGCTGACTTACCTCTCCCCTAGAGGAGTCTTCACTGGGAGGTGAAGGTGATGACCGAGATGCAGCCACCAGAACAGCTGCTCCATCGTTGGTGGGTGGCATAGGAAGCTCCCTCTCCTCATCACCAGGACCCTTTCCCTGCCTGTCTTTTGGTGTTATCTCAAACCTAAGCCATCCGTCTCCCCAGCCAAAAACCCTTCTCCCGCAGTTCTCCCACACTGCGTCACCCAGAGGAGTTTGGCTGGGAGGCTGCTGGGACCACAACCCCTTACATTAGCAGTTTAACGTTTCCTTGTGCTGCCCTGTCTGCTGTCCGGCTTGGCTCCCCTCTCCAACCCACGGATGATGACTGGACCATTAAGTGACATGACCAGGGTTACCAAAGCAGCTGATGGCAGAGTGGAGCTGGATCTACCATCTCCAGGTTCACTCTAGGTGCCAGACCATCTTTCAGGCATGCTCAAAAGCCTCTCGCTATCATTACAGAGAAAAGCATCCATGGATTAAGTAAGAGAAACTTCAGAGGTTTACCTAAGTTAACACAGCAGGTGAGAAGAAAGTCCAGGAGATATGAATTCAAGATGATTGCACAACCACACCTTTGATATGCCTACGGTATTAATCATCAGTACCATCGGTAATAAAGTCCTGTCTCCTGTCTAGACTTGAAGGTCATACCCAGACTGCAGAGTCCGTGAAGCCAGCACAAAGGCCTGCTTGAAAAGTTCTTTTTTTGAACATGAAAGAAACTGAGAAAAATAAAGATGGGTCCTTTGTTGCAGGACTGGAATAGCAGATACTCGATTTTCAAGTCTGACATCTATTTTCTCCTCAGTTTTCACCAGGCAGAAGTTCTGCTTCTCACTGATCCTTAGGAGATTTGGTTTGGCAAAATCTTCTCGTTGGAGAACTTGTAGGTAACCCTGTATTCAGGCTTGCTGGACTTTTATCTGCCTTAATTTACTAATTCCACCTCTGTGCATCCAACGTGTCCCATCTGGGGATGTTGTGGTGCTGCCTGCGATGGACTGGGGGCCAAACCCCCTCAAACAGCACTTGATGTACAGAAGCAAAGGGCTCCTGCTGCTGTAGGATGAAACCATGTCGGCAAAGATGAGAGCCAGGTATATTAAAAGATAAAAGCAAGTTAGGAATTCCCAAAGGGCTGGAGCTTGAGGCCACCTGCTCGGGAAAAGTAGGAGAGCAGAAATCATCAGGAGCATGGACTGGAAACTACCCAGAGAAGCGAGGACAGAGGCAGTGAGGACAGTGACATCACCTGCACAAATTTACCCAAATCCCCTTAATCGCAGAACGCTGTGTACACACGGGGACTGGGTTTGGACACAGGGGCCTCCCCAGCAAAGACCAAGACCCCAGAAACCGCACCCCACACTTGGCATCACGCACACCTACGGGGCACGAAACCCCGGAGACCTTCTAATTGCTAGAGAGAACCCAAAACCGCGAGGAGACGGCACAGCCCCCTTTCCACACCAGCACAAAGGGATCCTTTTGGCTAATTAGGACTGCCTGGCTATTGCCTCCTTCCTCGCCCCATTTCATTTTATTATATTAATAAAAAAAAAAAAGACTACTTTTCTTCTTAAATTGCCTCGGATTTTTCTTCTGTCTAAATTCATCTGGGCTCTGTACAATGTCACCAGGTCAGTTTGTGCTCCTGCTGCAATTCTAATTTTGTCAGCTTTCCATTTTCTAGGGAGTTGGGGGATTTTTCTTTCTTTTTTTTTTCCCCCAAGTCAAAAATGATTTTGCATAACAGTAATAATGTTAATGGCCCTGCACAGCACATCCAGATTACAACTGCAGCTAGGGAGAAATAAACATCTCATCTTTGCCCTGCTGTTTATCTACCCACAGCAGAGCCTGGTATCAGGTCAGAACCTGTAATTTCATTAACTTTATCACTCAGACGCGCTTGTTGCTAGATGTCATTATTCAGCACACTGCTCCCGTGTTTTGTTTGTGCTGGGCTTCACGTCAGATGCTCTGGCACCATGCAGGAGCAGCCCTCCCATCCGCATCCCTGTGGAGCGCTGCCTGAGACTTGGGAGGAAAGTTTGGCTCGCTGATCCACGCTCTGCTTGCCCGTGATTTGCAAAACATTTGTGCTGCTCAACCTCCCGGGCTAGGACTTCTCTCCCATTTTCTAGGGCTGTACACAGCAGAGTGGTCCAGTGCAATTCCCTGCCTGACCCGATACATCCAGCAGCTCCACGTGGGGAATAAAAAAAAACCCCACACTCTTCCTCGTGGAAAGGGCGAGGAAGCCCAACAGCCGCACAGCGCAGGGTGCACGAATCCCAAATGATGGAAAGCACCCGCCACCGGCGTGACCTGGCACCTGCAAATCAATCACTGCCCAGCATGTGGGGGGAAAGCAAGCAGCACAGGCAGGTGGAGGGCGAGCTGAAATGCTCCATCTTCATCGGATTTGCCATCTCTGGTAATTAATGCTGGGAAGTGACACTTGAAAGAGCCTCTAGTGACAGCCCCAGAGATGATACCGTTTGGAACCTGCTGACAAGTCCCAGCTGATGTCTTATCACAACGCTACACTGCAAGAGCAGCAAAGAGCTTTTCCCTTGGGCGCTGATGGACTCCCCGGGATGCCGGCACAGCTCCTCGCCTGGCCCCGGTGATCGCACTGAAACCTGGCAGCTCCAGCCAGGCAGCCGGGCACCGGGGGGGAAGGCTGACCCTATCCTCGAGCTAGGGCCATGCTCCAGCTGGGTTTTCCCTTGATGCATCCGTCTTCAATCCACCTATAAAACCGTGCCCAAGCAGAACTGATTTCCAGTCCCTGGGGATCTCCAGGTACGTGGTGTCTGCTCACACCAACTGCAGAGCTTCTCCACCCCACCTGCCGCATCCCCGTGGGAACCCCGGCTGCATCTGCTGCTCGCAGGCAGGTCGAAGCGCCTGTGTGTGCAGCACGTCCAACGCCTCCCAAATCACCGCGTTTCCCAATGCGTGCGCAAACCAGGTCGGAGTGCAAAGCCCACAGCACATATATTTATATTTCTGGTGTAAAAACCCTAGATCTGAACTACAGCCACCTTGTCCTCGGCAATCCAGGCTCTGGCCAGCTTCAGCAGAGAGGAGCAACTAGCACATACCGTAGCTTGACTCCTTGAGCAAAGCCTCATCCAAGAGTGTCCGTCTGGGAGGAAACACAACGGTGAACCGGCACGGTTTGGAAGGATGAGACCAGGCAAGACACGAACCTGCCTCGATCCAAGGTGCAAAGCCCGACGGCATCACGAGCTGAACTGGTGGGAGCATTTGTGAACATATCTCACAGCCTGGGGTAGCCCTGGCCCTGCAGGCAGCTTGCAGCCCCAGCTTGAGGGGATTTTTCAGTCAGTGTAAGAAGTTCTTTATTGCCAATTCCTGAAGCCCTCAGATAGTTTAATATTCTGCCCTAGATCTTGTTTACTATTATGTTTTGAAGAGGACTGAAATGCAGTTACTGCTGTCTTCCCCACTCACACAACTCTAAATAATTTATAGAAAAGCAAAACAAAGAAGAGAATATGAAAGAATAAAAAAGGCAGCTCAGTTACGATATACGAAGGCTTTCATTTGTTCATTATCACTGAGCAGAGGGTTGGGGAAACATCTCTTAACACCGTGGGCTGGTAACAGTCAGCCGTACACAAAGGGGGATGCCAACAGGGATGCTCAGATCAGCACTCGAGGATGGCAGATGGACACCCGGGCACCTCCATGTTCATTTGAGCAACAATAACCATCACCGTCATAATAACCTTGCTTAAAAAGAGCAAAGAGTAAAAAGCACTTTAAGGGTAGAAGAAACACAACCTCAGCCACCACTTACGACCATCGCAGGTGCAGGGACCTGCTTTCCAGACACGATGCATCATCTGGGCTCTCCCCGTCTCCGATGCTCAGAGCTGCACTGCCTCTTCCACAGAGCCGAGAAGAGTCCCTGTCCCCCAGCACTGCCACCACGGGTGCTCCAACAGGGACCACCCAGTCTTTATGGGAATCCCACATGCTCACGAGAAGAAGGGAAAGACAGTCCAGCATCACCCCAAGAGCCCCTTCCCCACACATAGGGAGCTGGTGCATCCCTTCCTTGCTCCTGCTGGATTCACTCAGCAATTAGCACTACTGTTACTTTGCTTTTGTTTATTCAAATGCATTTTACTGTGCATTGCAGGTGAACGATGTTAAATGGCTTCTAATGACATTTCAATAAGCAGAGGTGGGTGTTGCAGCTTCTGAAAGACAGACTTTAAAAACGCAGGCAATCAAGTGTGCATTAGCCGAAACACTCCGGGGAAAGCACCGTTCTTCTCCGCGCAGGAGAAACATCCCCCCCGAGTCACGCAGTTGTACCTGTGCGGACTGCGGTCTCTCCGTCCCCACACACAGGCAGGGGGGCAGCACCCAGGCCCTGCCTGGCCCTCTCGGCGATGGTTCTCCAAGTGCAGAGAGCAGAGCCACATGGTTTGGAAGCACGAGTTTTAATTTTTAGTTAAGAGAACAACTAAATAAAGAGCAGCCAGTCTAGACTGCCTTATATAGGCTCTCGCGCTGGCCTCCTCCTAGAGCTCGAGTGCCTTCCAGCAGTGCGTTAACAGATACCACCAGCATCTGTCACCCATGGTTTGGTCTCTCCTCCTCTCCCAGGAGAAGCCGTACAGGCTGATAGCCGGTAACACGCCTCCCCAGCTGCTCAGCCTGCAGGAGCGCTACCAAGCCCTGTCCATATGGGTTCCCCTCTGCTCCCGCATACCTTGTACAGCCAGCAACAGATGCCATCACGTACACTGTGACGGCAGAGGACCCTGTCTGTCTGTCCTATTGTATCCAACCTTCGGTTATTTGCTGTGCTGATGTTGAACTGCTTTACCCAGAGGGACGCCACCACTATTTTCTTTCTGAGCTGGGCAGAGCTTCGGGGAGGGGGAACCCCAAGGGGACCAGAGCTCCTCCAAATCCCAGCCTAGCACCTTCAGGGAGGGGAAACCCCAAAGGGACCAGAGCTCCTCCAAGTCCCAGCCCAGCACCTTCAGGGGTGGCACAAAGCATCCGCAGCACCTCGCCTACTCAGAAACGGGCACCCCAGCCCAGCTCTCACCGCCCAGCTCCCCGCAGCTACTACCAGGGGATTTATACCTTACAACAGCAGCATTATCCACTGTCATACCTTACAAGCAGCCAGCACCACAGGGACAGGCAGCAGCCAGAACCCACGCTTACGGAATTGTATAGGCTTCTTTCTGATCTGACCTACAGATGCTATATAACGCTCTACCTGCCATGCCAAACACCACGAGTAGGAAACAGTTCACATTTGAGGTCTGTGCCTGTCCATCAGATCCACACAGATTCAGCTCTACACTTCTTCTCACAATGAGAATTTTCTGATCTGCTGTTTCCAGCTCCACACAGTGCTCCTACGTGCTTGCCTTAAATCTACAGCCCTGATGACTTTGTTTGCAGGTGACTACAGGATCATTTGTCTGATTGCCCAGAGAATAAAGCACAGGGGATGTTTTGCCGCTAGTGGAAAATACAGCTTTATGGAGCAGCTCTCAGAGGAGCATCAAGGCTCAGCAGGCTGGCGAGCCCCAGCACACCGACACGTTCGCTCACTAGAACTGATGCCCTACTCAACAGCAAGGCAATGAACATTTCTGCCACCTAGAGAGTGAAGACCGACCTGATTGATGCCCATGTGCTAGCACTCACCCACAGCAAGAAGTTGATATGAATCCCAGCATTTCCATCCTGTTGAGGAGACAGGAGTTCCAGCGCTGCTGGAACAGTAGGAATGACTCCTCCGTGCTGCCCTGTGCACGGTGCTGCACAAGCCCACAGCAAAACAGCAACTCCCCTCCCTGGGGAAATGCCAGCTCTGCTCCCCCAGCCAGGCATCCCCTAACCTGCTGGGGGTTTCACAGAGGTCTCTGTCATTGCTAGGACCAGATACACCACCAAGCCTGAAAGTAGAGTCATCAGCTTCCCATCTCGCCAGGCAGGCTCGCACTAGAAATGGGAGACTGGTTTTGGAAGAGGACGTGACGAAGGGGACGGGTCAAATCCTATGAATCCACATCTCCGTTGATCTCCCAAGCACACAGCTCACATGCTCCTGTGCCACCTAAACCAACAGCAAAGCACAGTTAGGGAGTGCTGTGAGACCAGGGGACCTGATCCTTGGGGCTGGACATAACAGCTGAGGGCTCACAGCTACTGTGCCTCAGTTTCCCCAGCACCATCCAAAGGCGATTGCCCTCTCAGGAAGGGCAGCTTCAGGACAAGGTCTGCAAACCACCTTGTAGATGACAGCTGAGGACCAAAGCCTAGAGAGCCAAGCACCAGCCACAGGGGCTATATACATGGATGAGCCATCCTCTCTAGGTGACACCGCATAGGACAGACACCCTGGCAGGGGATGGGGAGAGGGAAAGAGGAGAGAGAAAAGCCACAAACCTTTCTTCTCGTAGTCGGGCTTCTCCTCCCCGCCCCGGCCCAGGCTCTCCAGCGTCCGTGTCACCTGGCTGCCAAATTCATCCTCCCTGGTACTGGGCTCTGCCCGCCGCGGCGTCTCTTCCTCCTCCTCATCCTCATAGTCATCCAGGATGGGGGTCTCGCGGATGGGCACCCCGATGACTGAGTTGTGGGCCTGGAGGCGCGAGTTGCGGAAGCTCTCGCGGGCCTGGGGGCCCAGCAGCACCGAGGGGATGTAGTGGATCTCGTGGGTGGCCTCCGTGCTGGCGCTCTTCTGTGGGATGCGGCGGCGCTTGTGCCAGCGCCGCTGGGCGTACAGAGCCACCGTGAAGACCAAGAGGAGCAGGAGCAGTGCAATCAGCCCACCCTGCAGAGGAGAGCAAAGGGCACGGGTCAGGAGATGCACGGGGCACAGGGACGGGTCAGGAGATGCTGCAGCCAACATCCATGGACCCTCTCCTCTTCCACCCCCAGAGCACCCTTTCATCAATGCTCCATGAACCGCACACGGGTGGGTTCATGGAGCAGCCACCTCTGGGGCGGGATGTCACAGGCAGGAGCAGCAGGGCGCCAGTGGTGGCCTTTGGCCAGGGACAGCACAGTGACACCCCCAGCTCAGCTCTGCCCAAGTTATTTTGGCCGCTCTCCCAAGGACTTTGTTCTTACCACGCACCCCTTGGGTCCCCCCAGCCCTAAGCCCACCCACGGTGCACAGGGGCTGAGGTGGGCAAGCTCCCCCTCCCGCCCTGCACGGGGAGATGGGAAAGGAGGCAATCGCATCCCACCACTTAAGAGAAAAAAAACCTCGTTAAAACCACCCAGCCACCGACACGGGAGCAGTAAAGCCTCAGCAGAGGCACACAACATTTCACACAAACAATGGTGCAACAAACTGGCACCACACAACCGCCGCTCCCCAGGACACGGTTACCCCAGCTCCATCATTTCTGGTTGTGATTTGCCTATGATTTCAATGAGACTTCAGCTGCAGACCTGGGGGCACAGCACAACAAGACCAAGACCTTCTCTGCAAAGCTCTCCCCTTCCCCCATGTCCAAATTTTATTTATTCAGTCTCCCAACTACATTACTATGGGGGGGAGGAGGGGAATCTTTACCAAAAAAAAAACTTCCTAAATATCTTCATGTCCATGGAAGTGGCCTCTCCTCCCAAGGGAGCCAGGCTAGGAAGCGCGGAAGGGAGCCAGCCCTGCCTCTGGCTGCTCTC
>NW_008795575.1:2013654-2026547 GCF_000699145.1 Aptenodytes forsteri
GGTTACCCCAGCTCCATCATTTCTGGTTGTGATTTGCCTATGATTTCAATGAGACTTCAGCTGCAGACCTGGGGGCACAGCACAACAAGACCAAGACCTTCTCTGCAAAGCTCTCCCCTTCCCCCATGTCCAAATTTTATTCAGTACAGCTCCCAACTACATTACTATGGGGGGGAGGAGGGGAATCTTTACCAAAAAAATAAACTTCCTAAATATCTACATGTCCATGGAAGTGGCCTCTCCTCCCAAGGGAGCCAGGCTAGGAAGCGCGGAAGGGAGCCAGCCCTGCCTCTGGCTGCTCTGGATGTTAAATTCAGCTGCAGTCGCTCAGCCCCGCGCAGGCAGCAGCTGTGCGTGCGCCAGCTTCCAGCCTCTTAATCTCCGCTGCGTCGGAGCAATTTTATCCCGTGGCAGACAAGCAAAGCAGGGCATGTAAATCAGGAGCAGCGTGAGCAATCGGGGCTTTGCAGCGTGACGTGGAACAGCCAGGGCAGGGCAGGCATTTCTTTGGCACAGGGGATGCCACAGCTCAGAACTTTACAGAGTGCGCAAAAACAAAGCGGAGACATTCAAATATTTCATCTGCATTCGATACAAAGCACCGTGCTGTACCCAGAGCGTGGCTCTGACTCGTAAACAGGATCAGCTGTAATGAGGCGGCATTGAAAATTGCAGCTCACAGGATGAGTTAGCTGGGGGAGAGGCCTCAGGAGCAGAGGAGAGGAGAGACGCTTCCCTGGACCACGCCGGCACTACGACCCGCCGCAGAGAGGAGCCCATCCCAGCATCTCCCATCAGGACCCCCCCACCTCTCCCCCCAAATTGGCACTAATGGAAGAAGGGCTCAGGGATTCAGAAGGACATTGTTCAGCTTGACTTCCCTAATTTAGGTGACATGCACCATCAGGAAAGCCGGTTTAGCGTCCAGGAGATGCTCGGGGATCTCTGTGTGGCAGAAGGGCAGGGCTCGCCGAGCCAACCGGGTTCATGGCCTGCAGTACCAGAGCACCTGAAGGACCAGTGGGACGAGGACCCTACCTGGCCTTCCACGCTCAGAAGCAAGAAACAGCGTGGACACCTCGGCCTGGAAGAGCAGAAACGTGTTTCCTCAGGTTTGCGCAGCGCCTGATGCACAGAGACCCCAAAGCATCACAGGAGCTCCCCGGCGTGAGCCACCCGCACCCCTCGGCACCAAATAGGGGCCATTTCCTTGGGAGCCCACTTCGCAGGAGAGAAACCATGGCACACCAGACCCTCCGAAAAGGGAGGCTCGGTGACAAGGACACAGCAGGGTCATGAACTTCAACACGACGAACGACACTGCAAAATCAGCTTGTGTGCCGGCATCCTTCCAGCAAAGCAAGAGCTCTCACATTACAGAAGGGTTTCAGAACAACACTCATGGAACATGACCACTGGGAAAAGCCTTCTCCAAGGCCTCACCACCAAGCCCCTGAGCCGCCTGGCTGGACGTCGCTCATGCCTGGGTGCTCTCTGCAACTGTGAAGTGGCTGCAGGGCAGAGCAGGGCAGAGCGCTGCACACCCACAGGCACCTGCCCTCCCTGGAAAAGCACAACCGGAGACAACCCAGATGCTCGGAAAGGGCCAGGGTGACTGAGAAAGCCCTGCAGGAGGAGCAGCTTTGCCAGCTGGACCCAGGGAAGGGGTCCGGGCACCCGTGGCGGTGCTAGGGCCATACATCTGCCTGGCTGGGCTCACCTTGCATCTGCCCCCGGGAAACGGCTTGGAGCAGATAAACCTGTCAGCATATTAAATTAAAGATCTCTCTGCTTGGGAGAAATTACAAAAAGGCATAGAGGCACAGAGATTATTAGCATGCTGTTCCCCCCCAGCCCCGCCGCCGGCTCGGGAACAACAGGGTCAGCTCAAGGAAGCCGAGGGCTCCCAGCCCAGGCCAGCCGCAGCTCTCGCATCCTTTGGGGATGAGCCAGAGATCTCTGCTCTGCCGGCCACCGAGACAATGGCCCCCTCTCTGCCTGGGAAAGGCTGGGTGTGCCTGTGCCAGCCCCGCGGGTGAGCCCTCCTGGGCTCATAGCAGGAGGCTCAGTTTCAACATGCTCCTTTCGTCCCTGACCCCGCGCGGGCAGCTGCTTGTTTAACCACGCCGCACACGCCGGGAGAGCTTCCTGGGGAAAAGGGGAAGGAAAAAAAAAGTCAAACTTAGAAGGCATTCAAGCCAGCCTCATTTTAATCTATTTTTCACATTAAATTATCCAACTGAGGGAGCAGGAGAGAGAAAGGGGAAGGAAGGGATAATATGAGAAATGTTTTATTTGACAATGTGTCATTCGGAAACTGATTATTTCTGTCTCCGAGCTTTTTAATATTCCCAAACAATGGCCGAGCCGCACAGGGATTTGGTATTCTAAGGCTGGATTTATAATACTCTGTTCTGCAGTGATAAGAACATGGGTCTTTAATCCTCTGAGCTGTGAACATGCATATTCTCCCACGTAATGTCCTTCCCGCGGTGCTCCCGCGTGCCCCGCGCCGGCCGAGCAGGAGCTGCCAGGGGCTGGAGGGTTGCCGAGACCCACAGGTGAGGAGGAGCGATGGGAGGAGGAGGATGGGGGAGAAGAGAGCTGGTGGGGACAACCCATGCGTGTGCAGAACTGCAGGGCTCGTGGCACGGGAGCATACCGCAGCTGAAGCTGGAAAGCAGCAAGGCTCGCACTTACTTGAAGCACTGAAGGAAAACCGATGGAAGAAGCCACCTCAAAGCCCAAGAGACTGGACACTCATATAAATTATGAAGGCTGCCAAGCTGCCGACCTGGAGGGCGATCATTCTTTGGACAGCTGTTTGAGATGCTGAACAACTTCTGAGCAGCAAGAGGATGCATGTGCGTCTTTCAACACAAGCCACCACCCTTCTCTACCAAAGCGGTGAAAGATGAGGGAGTCCTGCTGCTCCTCTGGGGTCTGGACAAACTCTTTCTTGCAACAGGCTCTGACCTTTCCCAACTTTGCCCGGGCTCCTTGGTCAGGTCTGCTCCCTGCTGCTCCCCATAGCAAGGTGGACTTGGCATGGCTCCTCACAGGAGTCCTCCAGCCCTGCAGCTTTGCAGTCAAACACAGCGCAACTGCAGCGATGCAGCCCAGCCGTTATGAAAGCAAGCCCTGATGGCCTGCCAGCCGCCACGCCAAAAGGGGCTGAAGTCACAGAAGGTCCCAGGCTGGAGGAGAACATGGCTTGGGCTGAGCAAAGCAGAATTCAGTGCAAATCAGCGCAGCGTTCAGCCCGGCGCTGACCTGAACCCCTTCTGCTGCTTCCTCTGAACACTGATACAAAGTTTTGCCCTGGGGGGAAAATATCCCTATTTCTTTTCCAACTTTGAAGCCACTATTGCTCCCACACGACATCCAAAAACAATTATTGTCCCACATTGTGCTGACAACCAGCCCCATCGCAAACTACCTGCTGCTGGGTGAAACAGGGCTCTCGCAGCCCAGGGCCATCGCTCCAAGGACAGTCCCCCAGGACACTCGGGCTCTGCCAGCACAAACCCTGCACAAAGACCCCCTCATCGCGCCCTGCAGCTTCAGAAAGCTGGGACGAGCAGGACCCTGATGCCAGAGCATCACATCGCCCTGCGCAGTCCCAGCGGGCGAGCCACGGTAAGCAAACAGGTATCAGCGATAACCACACAATCCTCAGAGCTCTTCACACTGTGTACTTTTTCGTTTCTTTCCTTTTTGGCCGTGAAGGTAATTAAACACTAGAACAATTTACCAAGGGTTGTAGTGGATTATCCATCGCTGTCAATTTTTTTTTTTTTTTTATTTTTTTTTTTAAAATCAAGCCTGGATGCTTTTAGAAAAGTTATGTTTTATTTCAAATGAGAAATAAAGGCTTCAGGGAATTCTTGCACCCTGTGAGGCACTGGAGGACAAAGCAGACGACCCCACAGTCCCTTCTGGTCTTCCAGTCCCCCAATTTTGTCCTCCCCGCGTTTCTGCATGAGTCACAGCATTCAGGTCTAGAGCATCTTACCTCTCTTTCAGATACTTCATCCCCTCCCAGGTCAACCCAGATGCAGAAAGCACCACTGGACTGTGGACACAAGCTGGCAGGTAAGGCACGTCCACCTAACACAGACCAAAGGGGGAGATGCCACCAGCAAGGACCAAACCTCAGACCTCCGCAGCTCAGTGCGCAAACCTCTCCCGGCTCGTCTCTGCCATTGCCAAGGGCTATAATAAAGCAGTGCTCAATGAGCAGGTGTAGCAAACGTTTGCATTAGGTTTTAGCCATGCTGTAATTTGAGCTAACGGATTTCTAATTAATTTAACTAAAAGCAATGGCAAAAGGCAGCACAGAGACCCTATAAATGCCACTTCAGTACGCAGAGGCTTGCTCCCAGGCACAGATCCTCTGAAGCCATGTCCCAGGGTGAACCACAACCAGAGCTGGGATCATCCACATTACCAGTTACAAGAGCGTCTGTTAATTGGCAATCAATCCTCTCGGACAAACCCTCTGCTGCAGCCAAACTCAGAGAAGACACCCGTCGGTGCCCAGGCTGGCCGGGGGGTAGCCCCAGGTCTGTCCGTCCTCTCCCTCCCAGCTCTGCCAGAAGGTCCCTTGCTCAGGCCAGACCCTGCACCAGGACCCCCACACCCGCACCCCAACCAAGCTATGCTCAGGACAACTTTGGAAGAAAAATACCACATTTAACGTGTTGGGTTGCATGGCATCTGCTTCTTCCCTTTCCAGATCAAACCTCCGCTCCACACCGCACCAGCTTTTCCCTAGGACTCCTTTGCCTTATTGCTCTTTCTCTCTTTGCTGCACTTCTCAATTTAAATATTTCTTCTACAAATCTTAATTAACATGCTGTTTGCACCTTCTTTCAGATCATTAACGATGAAAAATAAGGCTGATCTCTGCAGACATCTCTTGGAGTCTTCCCTCTCCTGCACACTGCCATTTATCATGACCTCCTCTGCACCCTGCTGCTTCCTCGCCCTCCCGGGGTGCAGGACATACCCGCAGACAGCACTCGATCCCTCCGGCTTTAAAGAAACAGCAGGGCAGGGAGAAAGGATGTTATATAGTGTGCTCTCCCCTAGAGCAGGCATAACACCAGCCTCCGGCTGTCGTCCCCATAATGGGGGGAGTTTGAGCTGTTCCCTGCAGAATCAAGGTTTCTTCACCCCCAGCACCTCTGTCTGCCTCTCCACCCTCCCGCTCTCGTGTCCGTACACACTGGCCCATCGCAACCAAGTCTAAAAAGGCAGAAAGGTCTCAGAAATACCAACATCCCTTCAGCTTTGTGATAAGAGGAGACAGGTGGAAGAAAGAGGCCCCAGATCACCCCATCCACTAATGCACATCGTACAGGAGCGCAGGGAAGGGTTATCGAAGCCAACCAAAACCATGCAAGGAAGGAGAGGACAGGAGAGAAACAGGGCTTTGGGAAAGAGGCTTTGCAAGAAGCAGCCACATCTGCTACAGGAGGAAAGCAGGGCTCATGGATAGAAATGGAGCAGCAGCACCTGGAGTTCGGGAAGGCGCTGGATCCTGCCTCAGGAGATGGTCCCACGGACCCACACCTGACCAAGCCTGCTCGGTCCTCACACAGCCTCTGCCAGCAGAAGGGAAATGACAGCATACACCAAGGATGGAAGGATGCTTACCCTCTTCCTGCATCCATGGTGGATGGCACAAGAAGTTGTGAGCTTGAATTGCAGTGAGGACCGCTCAAGAAGAAACACAACTGCAAGAAGCGTGATGCTCCCAGGAAAGCTGGGACATCTCGGTCACGGGAGGTCACCTGCCCAAAATGCAGAGCAGTGCTGGCACGCCTCGGGGATGAGGGGGTCCTGCCAACTCCCTTCTCCTCCAGCTGCCCTTCCTGACAGCAGGCAGCTTCTGTCCGGAGGACACATTGCCCACCCCTGTCCGTGAATCCAGAACCCGCTCTGACAGCACGTACCCCCACGTGCTGCGGGGGTCAGTAAATGAGCCCACGGGCAGGTGAGCATCAGACAGGGAAACCGAGGCAGAGCATGAGGAGGAGACCAAGGACAGACAGCAAGACAGCACAAAGGCTAGTGAGGATGAGATGAACACCAGGACTGAAAAAAACCCAAACAAACAAGAAAAACCCAAACCCCAACTCCAAAAGGATCTGGATCTGGTCCTGAGCTCAAAACAACTCGACCTCACCTCTTCATAAAGACAACAATGACATAAGGCTAATCTACTAAAAAATACAGCATTTTCTCCTTGTACACTTCAAATCCCCATTCAAGCACCACTTCACCAAGGTGCTTAACCACACGCTTAACTTTAGATATATGTTTAATTCCCATTACAGTCCATGAGACTAAAGCACACGCCTCAGCACTTTGCTGAGCAGGGATGGCTGCCTGAATTGTGGCCCGAAGAGAACTGTATTATGTCTTTTTTCCCCCCCCCTCTCTTTCCACAGCTCTTACAACATCACCGAGCTCCAGCAATGATGGGGCACTGTCTTCTGTTGTTGTTATCACAACCGTGTCACCTAACCCTGCCCAGAGCTGTCAGCACCTATGAACCACCCTCTCCATAAGGGCTTACACTGGTGCAAGGGAGTGCAGGATCCGGCCCAGAGGTTTAAAAGGAAGGGTTCCCATAGGATTGCTCCATCAAGCCCATGCAGATCTGTCACACGCAAGCAAGCCGCTGCTGTGCTTGCCATGCCCTACATACACACATTGGGCATAAATTTTATAGCATATACAGTCCTGCAAAGTATAACACATGCACAAGAGACGAGAGTTACAGTTGCTGTGGGAACCGTAACTTTAAAATCTCTGACTCTTCTGCATTAAAAAAAAAAATAATGAGTCAGACAAAAAGTCACATTTCCATATAATTTTATTTTTTTTTTAAGCCACGCTGAATTTTGTTTTGCTGTTTCATCCAAAAACGGAAACAAAAAGAAGGAGTGAACCTGCCAATCAGCCTTTCTGCGCCGCTCAGACATGCAGTGTGATGTTCCAGTAAATGTTTATTTGAATGGTCTCCCAGGCACCAGCTGTATGCAAGCACCAAAATACACAAACCTCAATCACACCGAACATGCCTGCATATCCTGAGCTGCACATCTTGCTAGGATAACAATTCAAAATTACTCCTAATCCATTTTTATGGTGTAAAAAAAGGCATTTATTTGCAGTGAACTGAAAGGGGAGGGCTGGAGGTGATTTTATTGAGCACCTCATTGCTAGCTCTTTTTAAAGCCAGCACAAATTGCATAAGTTGCGAGTTTAATGCACGCTAAACGGTTCACCTAAATCAGCTGACCCACTAACCCGGAGCTTGCCCTCAGAGAAGGAAGATTTTAAAATGCATAAGGTCTCGCGTGCTCGCGCTCATGTTTCCCTAATGCGGGCAGGCTGGCTGAGTACAAAGCTGAGACAAAAACAAAAGCTTTTTTCTTTTTTTTTTTTCCGAGGAGTTTCAGTTACCGAGCCCCATCCCTCCTCCCCGCCAAGCCTGCTAGAGACACCTCCACGTGTTCCTCCTGCTCGGCTCATTTACACCCGGTACATGAATTGCATTTTAGCCATATTCCAAAGGGGAGGAAACAATCCGCTTGAGTTAAGAGCAAACCACCTTGCTTTTAAATAAAAAAAAGTCACCACATCCACAGTAAGTCTCTCCCAGCACACAAGAGGTCTCGCGAGCAAGGGCTGCCACGCGTTGCAGGTTGAGAGCACCCAGGGTTGTGCCAACACACAAAGCACCTTGCAATTAAACACCGGGCTAAAGGCAAGTCCCTCAAAACCAGCAAGCGCAGAGCCACCACACGTACAACGTCCCTCTCTGCACCGTCTTCAGACCAGAGCCCAAACCCCGACCGCCCACGGGGACCCGGCTCGGGCAACGAGCATCCCAATGGCCGGCGGAGCTGCCCTGCGGTCGCATCCCGGCGAAGGCAGGCTCTGCCAGGGGAAGGGCAAATGGGAATCCACCCTATATCAAGGAGAAGGACCAAAGAGACTGTCTGTGGCCCTGGTACCTTCCCAAGTGAGAGAAGAGCAATGAAGTCCTGCAAGGCTCAGTTTCAGCTTGGTTTCACTGAAATCACCAGTAACAGCAGCTTGACCATGCCTGCTTTGCCTGATGCTAGTGGGGAGCACATCCTTGCCCCGCCTCTCCTCCCTCCAGAGCTTCCCATCTTAGAGCAGAGATGGTCGCTTGGGGGATCCTCTTGATCAGACTCCTCCAACAGACCTGCAGATTTGCACCTTGCACCCGCGCACCCCTGGGCAGGGACAGCCGGTCCCACAGGAGTCCGAACCCGCCTTGCTCTGCACTTCACTCCTCCCGTTTCAGGGACAGACAGCACTGCCTATGGGAACATCTCACGGGGTTTTTCCAGACTTTCCTGCCCTGAGCTGTGGACTAAGCTCTGCTCATACAGGTGCCCCATCCAAGGGCAGAGCATCCGGCACGATGTGCTTGGCTGTGCTGGCCAAGCCGCACCGCTCTCTTCTTCTGGAGCCACTTTTATCATGTTCATGCTTCACCCACTGCCCAGCAAAGGCCACAAACACCTCCACAGCTTCTGCCCGGAGCTGGTGCCTTCACCTCCAGAAAAAATGCAGGATATTCATTTTTAGCATCTGATGGAGAAGCCAACCTGCTGGTCAGCTGGCCCCAACAGACAGAGCAACACTGGTACTAGTCACAGCAAAAGGTGCGTAGAGGTGGCACAATGAAGTTAATGCAGTTAAACTCGCTAATCTAAAAAAAGGGGATAAAACTCAGAGAAGCTGCACATCTCCTAGGAACCTTTGCCTCAACCCAGGCTGATTTCAGACCCCTGGAGTGACCACCCACAAACCTCAGCATCTCCGCCGCTCAGGGCCCCCCACAAAACGCGGTGCAGGTCCTACCTTTGCTCCCGCCCCGTGTTTATCTGCTATGTTCGGACAGTGAGTGCACAAGAGCATCTCCCAGAGCACGTGTACACAGCTTATCTCTGCAGCACCCAGGCATCATCTGGGGCCTCCAGGAGGAGGCTCGAGTGGCCACGGGCCCCCCAAAATCACAGCCACTGCAGTATACCCCTTCCAAACAAAGGTTTAACAAATGCTAAAGCGAGGTCTCAAATACCAGGATTATTACAATATCTACCAGCAGAGCGTTTGCTAGCAAATGATGAAATATAATTAAAAGTAAAGTACACTTGTCAGATAAATGAGTAACATGTACTGCTGTTGCAAAAGTACCTTTCTTGGTTTTTTTTAATAATTGTGTTTATCTGCTTCCTCACTAATTTACAAAAAATGCAGTTAATTCTCAGTGGATCTCACAACCATTAGTGCGAATTAATGCTGTTCCCACTGTATATTCTGCATATATTAAAAAAAATTAATCTAATAAGAGATGCACATCTCCGGATGAGGGAACACGAACACAATTCACATTGTGCCTCCAGCTTCCAAGTGCTGGTGAGTGACACAGTACAACATCCTTTCTGCTCAATTAACCAGACAGCTTCTGGGGGCTGCTGGATCTTGAACAGTTGTCCAGAAAAGGTGGCAAAAGACAGAGAAAAATTCACCACAGGGTTAAGGAACGGGGACTTCTTGGAGTAGCCCAACACCTCCAAGCCCCATTGATGGGCCAGGTCTTCTCCGCGTTGGTGCGTGCTGCCGCTCTCCTCCATACATAGGGTGGAGCGAAGGCAGGCGAGAGACTGGAAAAGGGGTTTAGAGTTTATTTATTTATGGGCATCTCAATTTATGGAGCAAAGAGCTGATGGGAAGGTGCTTTTGTACACGAAGGAATGGAGGGAAAGAACTCTTTTTGTTGGTGGTGGTAGTCTATTACTGAGCCCAGAGCTGGCAGCTGCTTTGGGAACGATCCAGCCTATTGTGTAAAAAAAAAACCTGCCTTACTATATTTAAAGTGCAAATATTTCAGCGTAATGAACATTTGTTTCTGAAAAGCAGCAACACAAACCACTGCTTTCCAGGGGGAGAGGGAGGGTATTCAAACATAATAGCAGGGATAAAAGTTCCGCGCACGTGCCTATATGGCATTTGGCACCTTTGCAATTCTGGCGTCGTAACGCACGCTACAGGAATTACACACCGCAGCCCCCCATACCCCAGGGAAGAGCCTCCACCTGGGGCATTGCACACCAGGAAAAGAAAAAGGAGTTTACTGTCTTGCACATATGAAATTTGAAAAATGCACCGACCCCGCCGTGCATCACAGAGCAGGCAGATCTGAGACTTTGATGTAAAGAAAAGATCAGAAAGCTCAGCAAGTCCATAAGCCTTCCCCTTTCTAAAAACACCACAGCTATTCCCACCAGGTTATTAAGACACCAGTTAAGCACAGCACTTAACCACACACTTAACTCCCATTAACTTCACCGGGACTTTGCACATACATAAAATTTATCAGGTGTTTCAAGGCTTTTTTGTCTTCTTGCCCAAGAAGGCAGAGTTCCCATTACCCAGCCCTCGTGTGATGCCTCCAAACGACCCCGGGGCTTGGCACAGCAGAAGAGGAAATCCATGGGGACAGGAGTTTTCCCGCCGTGTGTTTTCCCACACTCATTGCTTACACACCCGCAGGTCCAGAGAAACCTTTTTGCTCCGTGGCAGGTCAGACCATACTAAGCCATCTCACCAAAACCCTGCTACTCGTTCACCCAGCCCTCTTGCTGTATTGACCGAAAGCCGAGAATATAAAAGGACGGGAATGCACCAGCTTTGTTTTGCTTGCTTGTTTTCAAGTGCGCTTTGAAGGCGACGAGGCCAGCCATCTCCTTGCCGGGGAGGCAGAGCCGCAAGCGGGGAGCACAGGGCATCCCGCTGCCAGGCTGGGGTGGGGAAAAAGCCGAGTTTGCATCTGCCAAGGGGCCCTTTGCATCCCTGGGGTGCAGCCAGAGCAGCTTCAGCTCTGGAGAGCTCTGCACACCCAGGGGAGAGTCCCCATCCCAAAGCACTTGCAGCTCGAGGCACCTACAATTCAAGTCCCTCTTTTTTTCTGAATGGATACAGGACATCGAAGATGATGGAAGCTGAGCAAAGGAGGAAGAAACCAGGGCTCCTACCTACACCTCTCCCCTGTAGAATGCTACAGGAGGAAGACTCTGGACAGATACCAAGATGCTGGCACTTCCAAAAGGACATTTACCTGCACATTTTGAGGAAGGACCAGTGATTTGGGGCAGTCCAGTCCGGCCCTCCTCAATGGCTTGAATTTAAAGCCTATGACTATTTCTGAGTCCACCCCCAAGCTAACCCGCACCCTTGCTAGAGCAGGACTGGAAGAGTAGACCTGAAGCGACGCCCTGGGGGCCACCCAAGCGCAGCCCCCTCCGGGGCAGGGCTCAGAGCTGCGTCCCTGCTATCCGAAGGGACCTCTGCAGAGCCATGAGCTTTCACTTGTGCTCTCACAAAGCGAGAAGCAGTCCTCGCACCCAGCTCTAATTACAGCCGCGTTCTTGCAAAGAGGAGACGGACCTTTAATTACGAGAAGCTGGCACCAGAGCAGGAAGAGGCCAGTGGGCAGCTGCAATGGCTCAGAGGGGCAGGAGGGTTGGGGGGAGTTGGTGGGCTCACTCAGTGACACACACACACATCAGGGTGCTGGATTTTCTCTCCCTGCACCCTCGCAGACAAGATCGATGCCACCTCCTGCAGGACGGGTCACCGGCTGCCACCCTTCCACCTCTGCTAGGGCTGCAGGATGCTGTTTGGCCCCCCAGTTCTGGGCCCACCCAACACGGGCATCTCCTCCTGCGTGGCCAGCTCAGTAGCCTGCCTGGTGCTCCAGGGTGAGACCTAGAGCAGGGTAAGCAGCAGTAGGGGCATAGAGTGGTTTTATTCCAGGCACACAGCTTGCAACAGCCCTGAGCATCCTGCATGCAGACAAGACAGGCCCACCCAGCCCTGGGGACCCTCATCTCCTGACTCCATCCCCCAGCTGCACCTCTTGCCCACAGAAAGCAGCAAGCATCACAGCGATGCCACCTGCATGCCACCAGGATGACCTGCCAAGCTCCCCGGTACACACCACTCTATACGCTTTGAGGGACTGAGAGTTTGAGACTTGCACTCCCCAGCCTTGCTATAAGCAAAGGGTTTGGAGCACGTCTGAGCAGGGTGAGAGCGTGGAGAAATGAGAGCTCCTTCCCAGATGGAGAGAGGATTGAAGGGCACTGCTATTACAGCCGGTTCACTGCAGCCCAGCTACACCGCGCCATGAGGGTCCGCAATGGGAATGCTGCGGCCCCCCCGCCCCATCCAACAGTTGAGAAAGTGCCCATTTGGAAATAGGAAAGAATTAATTTCAATTAAACATGCCTGGTGCTCCAAACGAAACCAATTAATTCTCCCCATCTGAAAGCTGATTAGCCAGGATATCCGAGTAAATGGATAATAACAGGCTAATAACCCCCTCCCGTCCCTGCGTGCACGCCGATGCCGCCGTGAGGTTTTTGACACGGTACTGCCAGCGTAATTGCAGCATCTGTGAGTAATCGCAAAGTGAATTCAGCCACGGATGGCAGGCGGCACCGTCCCCAGCAGCAGGCAGGGACTAGCCAAGGATGGCGGCTTTGGAGCCAGCCTGACCCACGGTTACCCCCTTCCCAGCCCTCTGCCCCCCACGGCAGCATCGACTGTGGCACAAGCTCCGTGGCACTGGGGGCTCCCCTCTGCAGCACGCCATCTCTGCTTGCCCACCGAGTGACACCAGTGGGGGCTCGTTAGGGCCAACCACGGCCATACAGGTTGGGTGTTCAGCTGATGAGCAATAACTCATTAATGCAAATAGGCTTCAAACAGGGCTCTGTGCAAGGAAAGCTGCCTCCCCCCCCCCCCCCCCCCTTCCTCCCTTTCTGGAGGCTTTT
>NW_008795575.1:2026561-2075364 GCF_000699145.1 Aptenodytes forsteri
TGCGTGGCATGGCAGATCCCAGCTCTCCCCTCTCCCTGTGACTGTTATTAGCCGGTGTTTAACTCCACCATTTAAATTAATTCCCTCATCCTTCCCCCTCGACTCCTGCCCTCTGGGATGGACTCGCACCCAGCCTGGCCCGGGGATGGACGGCACACGCACCAACGCGCTGGGGTGAATGCACAGGGGAGAGCTCTGCACCTCCACCCCAAAACAGCCTTACAGCACCCCCCAATTTAAGCATCCCCCACTAACCCAGGCACGGGATGGGCAGCTCCTGGAGCTGCACCGGGGCTCGGCCACTGGTGCCCTCAGCCAGTTCAAACAGTTGAACCCAGACGCGGGGACAGCAGCGAGCAGGAGAGGACAGGGGAAGGCACAAAGCCATCCCACCCTCTTCTGCGTTCCTTGTTCCCTCCAGTCCCCAAGTCATCCCCAACACCACCGCAGCCCTGGCCCCGCAGCCCGAGCCTCTGGGTCCTTGCCAAGGGGTGGCCGCTGGCTGGGGAGCCGGTGGCAGGAATTTTCCAGCTCTGCTCTCTCTTTTTTTTTTTTCCCCCCAGTCAGAAAGTGTTGATTAACTAAAAACACTTTCCAATAGGGTATTTTTTGGTTAAGAGTGATCTCTGAGCCAAATCGCGCGCAGAGAAAAACAAAGATCTCAATCCCACTGCCATTTACTAATCAAATTTCCTTTTACTAATTTGACAGGCCTGTTTTGAAAATCTAAATTTAAAGCTAAAATAAAGTTTGATCCCCCCAGTCGGAAAGTGTTGATTAACTAAAAACACTTTCCAATAGGGTATTTTTTGGTTAAGAGTGATCTCTGAGCCAAATCGCGCGCAGAGAAAAACAAAGATCTCAATCCCACTGCCATTTACTAATCAAATTTCCTTTTACTAATTTGACAGGCCTGTTTTGAAAATCTAAATTTAAAGCTAAAATAAAGTTTGATTCCACAGCTAAATGGGAATTGAGACGAAATATTTCAAATGGAGCTAATAAAGTCCTTCTACCCACACCTTTCGGCTCACGAAGCACCTCTCCACTCTCCATTTACTGCTCCTGGCGCAGGCAGTGGGTATTGAGCTTTGGTTTGCTCCCCCCCCGATGCACATGCACCCCCAACAGTTTGTTTTTAGCTTCTGGGAGGCAGGAAAACCATCTCTCGCCCAGCTTCAGCTCCATCACAGCTCACCCCAATACTGTGCCTGTCCTGCTGGCTGGGCTGAGTTCACAAGCGCACATCTAATCTAAATTAAGCCAAGCCCATGCAATGCTCCCATCTTCAGAGGAGGCCTGGCCTCCTGCAGAAGAAACAGCTTTGCCTGAGGGGAAAGCGTGAATGGGAGATGAAGATACAGCCGTACGTTCCCGGAGAAGCTTGCCTGAGTGGCAAGGTGAAGGCAGGCGGCAAAGCGAGAGCCCCCAGGTAGAGAGAAGCATCCATTCAAGAGGCAGCGCAGATCTGCACGGGCTCCTCTATCTTTCTAATCCTCCCCTTACTCCAAACAAAAAGAACCTCTTGGTCCCCAGGCGCTCAGCTGATGTCCTCAGCAACTGACCTCCTTTCAGGCTTTCATTGCAAAAGAGTAATTTCCCACAGGACAAAGGAAGCCAAAAAAAAAAAAAAAAGAACAGCATCCCTAGTGTGTTGTATAGGCAGAGCACTGGAAACTTGGTTCAACCTTTCTGGTCCATGCCTGCGTGGTCCTTGTCCGAGCCCCCAGCTCAGGGAGCCCAGGACACCCAATCAATGTGCAAAACACCGAGGTGAAGGCAACCTTGCAGTCCATAGTTGGAGAGCACCTGGATGTGAGACCTGGTGAAATCAGTGCCCCATATGCCACCACAGCAGAGAAGTACCCAAGAGGACAAGGAAGCTGCTTAGCTCTTTGCTAGCCACCACCCCAAGCATCCCTGCACCGGGATGCTGTGCACCAAGAGCTTTGCTTGCGGCCAAGGAGACACGGTCCTCCTCCAATCCCTCCGGCTGCACAGCCCCATCCTGGCCTTCCCTGGGGTTTCACGGCCAGGCTTTCCACACCAGTGGGGATTTTCCAGGGGCAGCAGATGACTCTGCAGGGCTAGTCCACACACCCAAGCCCAGGATCTGAGACAGCATGGAAGGGACAGCCAGTGCTGCCCAGCCAAACGGAGGAAACCCTCTCTCCAAGGTAGGCAAATGTTTTCCATCAAGGAGTTTTCAAAACAAGTTCTTCTCTCCTGGCAGCCTCAGCAGAGAGCTGGGACAGGCTCCAGCACGCAAACAGGACCTGAGGAACCCAAATAGGGCCAGAGTCACCACATGCAAGAAAACAGGTCCCAGGGCTCCATTCTCTCTCCTGTATCCCTGTTTCAAGCAGCAGCACACTCTTCCCTCTGCCCTACCGAGTCCTGCTTCCACCACAGCCCCTCTCCCTAACTAATACAGGGGCACAGCCAGGGACCTAAGCCATCTCCAGCCACCAGCAGAGCTTGGCCACGCCAAAACAGACGTGCCAGTCCCCTCCCACCCCTCTGGGATGCTCAGCCCTCCGAAGAAGAGGCAGAGTTGCCCGCACTCAGCCGGTGCAGACAGCAAAGGCTGCAGACTGTCACAAGTCCTAAAGCTGCTCCTTCCCATCGCCAGGTGCAAAACACATTTATCACTTTAACATTCCCAGCGACAGCTCAGGGCTCGCTTTCCAAAGGACACTCGAGATAAAAATCTATGTGATGGCCAAGCAATTCCAGCAGGCAATTTAATGTGATAGCCCCAGATAGCACGAGGAGAGGAAAAGTCTGTCCCAAGAGCACCGGGTGAGTAAAGTTACACACTCGGCAACCGCGTCCCTGCCTGGCCCGTAAATGCTCACCGTGGAACAAAGCCAGTCTGCAAAGCGGGGGGGTTAAATACCCCCTTTGGGTATTTAAAGCATGGGTGCAACCCCTAAGAGGAGGGCTGGAGGGGTCAGCAGCAGGCAGGGCTGCTCCGGGGAGGTTTGCCACAGGGCCCTGAGCCGTAGCACCACATGTCCACCACAGATGGGTCTTGCCAGAACGGGATGTCGAATCTGAAGATAGTTTCCCACAACTCCTCATTTCCACCCTTGTTTTCCTCCTCCTCACACATCTCAGTGATGCTCTTTAACAGTACAACTGAGCTTGAAGGATCCTCCCCAGCCAACAACTCGATCATTAACTTCTGCCACGAACAGTTACCCTGTGCCACAAAGCAGTTTCCACCCTTACACCAGAGAGGGGACACGTGGCACTAGTAGGGACCAAGGGACCCCACAACGCTCACAAGCCGCAAACATGCAAGGATGAAAACAGCAAGACTAACAGCCCCACAAGAGGGTCAAGGACCTGCACCAGGCTTCAGCTTTCCACTCTTCCTCCTTGGTGACCACCCCACCATGCTGGGCACGCTTTCTGGGCTTCCCCAGGGCAAGGTGACCCATGCACCAGCAGAATGACACTGAGCATCAGCTCTGCCCATTGACACTGCAGAGCTCAGTAACCCAAATGCTTCACTGCACCATATCTCTGCCCCGCGCACAGCAGTTTTCCCTGCTTTATGTTGACCTGCCACCACCCATGAGCACCAGCTCAGGGCAGGGGGACAGCAGCTTCTACTGCAACCCCAAGAGAGCCCTTACTCCTGGCTAGGGCTGCCGGGCATCATGATACCAAGCTATCCATCACAAGGATCTTCCTATGCACCAGACACCCCGTGGGAGGAAGAGTAACAGCACACCTAGGAGGCTGCTGGGAGTCTCCCCTTGCCCAAAGCACTTCCAAAGCTCACTGCTTTCTGCTCGCCCAGGCAGAGGGAGGGCAGCCAGGGGGGTCAGGGCGCTGCACGACTGGGGAGATGCTCCTGCCCTGTCCCAGCTCCTGCCACAGCTCTATCTGGCCTAAAAATCATTAAATCCCTGCACCCCAGTGTCCTTTCAGCAACTCAGGAACACCTCTGCCCCTGTTTCATGAGAGCAGGACAAGGATAAATCCATAAATCCAAGGATAGACCTGTGCTGGGGACCACAGAAGAGCAGCTCGGTTACTTACCTAAGACCAGGTGCTCTCACACAAGCTGGACAGGGGGGGGTCCTGTTTTTAAAACAGATGCTGAACTTGTCTTGCACAGACCAAAAAAGAACCCTAGAGAATGAAAACCCAGAACCGAGGGCCTCAGCAATTGCTGCAGCTCTCCACCGCCCCTGCCTCAGGCACCAAACGTCCCTGTCCCTGCAGGGACCGGTTGTGGGAGCAAAAGGAATGGACGCGGCTAGGTGGAGCATGGGCACCTCCCATTTTTCAGTGGACAACTTAAAGAAAAATAAAAGTGCTTAGACCTCTCCTCTTAAAAAGCAGCAGCGGTGGTAGTCCTCCCCATGCATGTGTGTCTGCAACCTCTGGCCGAGGAGCCGCGGGCAACGGCAGGGCAAGAGGAGGATGTCAGACTGCATTCCTGCTTGCTACCGGGAGTGAGATACTTGAAGCTAAATCCTCAGAGCAAAATGCTTACAGGAAACTGATTTCCATCAATCACTTCAAACCACCTGCTTATTTAAATGAGTCCAAACACTGTAAAAGTTATTTGAAATAATAGGCTGTTGCAAAGTTGGGCTGAAGGCAGCGTGCTGGAAGGGAAGCATGTTTTGGTGGGGTTTGTAAGGCTGCTCCTCCTCAGGTCAGCCACAGTCCAAACCCAAATCTGCGTCAGATAGCACAGGCTGGAACAACTGCCTGGGGGGACGGGGAAGTCTTGCAGAACAGGATAGAGAAACACCCATCACCAGTGACAAAGGGTTATTGATCCCGCCCGGGGGCAGAGAGATGGATTTAATGACCTCTCCAAATCCCTTCCACTCCCGGAGATCCTATGGAGAAGTAATCCTCATCCTGCAAAACCCCTGATAAAGGCAGTATCCCTGGAGTATCCCAGCTGACGCCAGTGCCATCGACAGGGTAGGCACGTGTGGGAGGTTTGGGGTACTGAACAAGCAACTCCCCCACTCAAAAAACCCCACCCTGCAGTCACAAAACGCCACACCTTCCAAAGCAAAACCACTTCAACACTAACCTGAAAAACTTGTTTAAGAAAACGACAATGAAAAATTAGCACAAGCCAATGCTTCACAAAGCACACGGCTACACTTGTGCAGCCTGGGGCGTGCAGGTGAAGCTTCCATTCGCACCCGCGTCTCACCAACCTCCAAACCCCACGGATCGAAGGCGCTTTCCAGGGAGTTTCAGTGAAGTGAAAGACAGACGGGTGCAAAGATAGCAAAGGGTCATTTGCTTATCCACTTCATGTTCGAGTTTTCAATATTTGCACTGTCAGGATGTTTTCCAGCACAGATAATCGTTTAAGCCTGAAACTTCTCAGAACAAAAACATACAATTAGCAATTCCCCCACCAATTAGGAAAGGAAGATAGAAGTCCAAGGCACAATTTAAGTCTGTATAAAATGGAAAAGAGCAAAGAACTAGCTATATATGAATGCAGTTAAGTTATAAAATAAAGAAGTCATGGTTCCTATTTCTGTACATAACACCCTTCAGATCCCAGCTCAGTAAAAAAAAAAATACGTGTACACACATATATATGAAGTTTATATTTCATATATATATATGCACACACACATACAGAGCCATATAATACGCATGAAATACTTTTGGTCATACATCAGGTCTGCATATTTGCCTGCTGAAGAGTCCTGGTGGGGCGCCCAGAGCCGCGATGCCGCGGGGCTGGTGGGACCCCACGAGCAGCCCACGGCACCAGCCCGCGAGCTGCGATGCTGAACAAGCAAGCAGGCGCACAGGAGCTCACATCGGCTGTGCTATGGAGAAAGTCAGGGAAGCATATGGTGTGCATGCCAGGTGCTGGAAGGAGGATGACCTCCTCCTCCTCCTCAGCAATTTTTAGGGCCTCGTGCATCGTGAGCCAGGTCTCCCTGGCTCGAGGGGACAAGACGAACAAGGGCGTTTTTTTCTGCTGTCAAACAAGACGCGAAACTCGTGCGCATCCTCTGATGCAATACAGCCTCAAGGCTACAGGGTTATGCATTCAGGGATGGTCTCAGCCTCCAGCCTCAGCCCCCAGAACCGCTGTCACCCCCCCGCAGAGCCTTGCGCTGGGGTCAGGCCTTTCAGCTGGTGAGAGACCTACCGGGACACACAAGCAGCAACCAGGGAGACAACCCACCTTTCCGTCGAGTTCACCCCATAGAGAAGGTCAAGCTGTTTCGAAAACCAGGGGGGTTATCGCACCCAGGCCTCCAGCTTCTCTGCATATTCACACCTCCACGTGACTTACCCCCTCTCCTGCACCCAGCCCTGTTTCTCTCCTACATTTACACAAAGCCTGAAATCCCTTCCCAAGGTGAGCTCTTGTTTTACTTGAACGTCACCATGATCTACGAAGGGGATCACAAAAGCCCCTTTTCACCTCCCTTCCCTGCAGAAACCCCCCTGTGCCTGTACGCCTCTTCCTTTTTTGCTCCTCACCCCTCCCCACGTGAAATAAGGATGCTCCGCAACCTTGCCAAGTGCATTGGGAAGAGCCTGAAGGACATAAGGACAACTCCTGAAGAATGACTTAGTACCTGTTACCGCATGAGCTGCTCTCCTGACCAACATCCCAGTGCTGCTGCCTGTCACCTAAAGGACGTGGGAAGCCACAAACCAGACATGGAGGACAGGAAGAGAAATACCTGTCTATCCCCAGCTTCTCAGCCCCAGGAACCAGCAGAGCTTGGGGACAGCCACAGCTCCGGCCCCTCAGGGTCACCTCACAAAAGGGGGAGCAGGTGGCGAGCAGAACCCCCCCTTATAACACAGGGGCTCTCCCCTCTCCGGGAGAGGACCAGCTTTTTGAAGATATATGGCTCCTCTCCATACTTTGAGCAATGCCTCCACCACGCTTCCAAATTCCAACTGCCTAAGCGGTTTTTGCAGATATTTCCTCTTTCTTTGCAATCATTTGGCTAATAAGATGAGCAGGTTGGGCTCATTTATTTTGGACACTGTTCTTGGGTCATTAGCAGAAAGGCTAATCATTGCATTGGCAGAAAACATCACTTCTGCTTCAGAGCTGGCTGCATAGCATGGGGAGCGGGAGAGACAGCAGGAGCTTGATAGAGCCTTTTTAAAAAAAAAAAAAAAAAAAAAACCACACATAAACCAAGTTACATGCCTCTAAAAGTGGAATTTTCCTCTGCCGTTTCCCAAGGTACCCACCACTAGGATGAAGCGGGCAGACTTCAATACCTGAGGCTGCTCTGCAGAGCTCGCACTCTCTCCCACACACGTGCCACCTCCGAGGGACCGGAGAGGGTGCAATGCTTGTGGCGGTAGCCCAGCCTCGCCGCCTCCCCGGCTGAGCCACAGCAACATGCCCTGGCGATGCTCAGCCCTCCGGGGAAGGATCGCCTTCCTCACCCACAGGCAAAGCCAGGCGGGACGCCGAGAGCCCCAAAGCACAAGGCGCAGGAGCCCTTTTCTGGGATGGTTTGGGGTTAGGAGAGCATATCAGATGTGATGCCTGCACTCTGTTCGCAGCACCTGAGCACCAAAAGCTACCTACAGAGAGTTATTGGAAACAATTAAAGAACAATTTGTATCGGCGGTGAAGGTTGGAGTGCCAGCGGCGGTGCTGTGCTGACCCGCCAGGCAGTTGCAGAGCTGAAGCCTGAATTTCCAGGAGAGATGGCAAAGCTGAGGCTTTCCGTTTCTCTCTCAAGAGAGGAGAAAGCAGAAGCAAAAGACGAAGCCCCGCAACACAGCCATGCCGAAACACAGCGGCACTGCCGAGCAAACTGTTCCCCAGGCTCGGCTGCCGCAAAACCACGTCTCACCAAGGGCCCCAGGGAAAAGTTACCCTGCAGGCATCCTGCTAAGGCAGAGGGCAGGGACGCAGAGCTGCTGCCCGCTGCCATCTCACAGCGCAGCAGAAGCAACCGCTGCTTTCACCGACTGACCTGGCAAGGGCAGAAATGAGGTGCTGGGGGGGGAGGGACAGCTGGACATGGCACAGATTGTCCCCTCCTCTACCAGATACGAAGCCAGCACACCTCCTGCTCCCCTCCTCTGGCTTCATCTGGCCCCAGATGTCCTGGCCACATGCATCGCTGGCGATGCCATGACCTTGGCCGCTCTTGGCAGCATCCTTGGGGCAAGCAAAGGCTGGGCCTCCCACCTCCCCAGGGAGGCTTTCGGCAGCCATCCATCAGCTCTGTGCTTCCCCTCCTGCTCTCTCCAGCGCTGCAGCTGAGAACCCCAATGCACTTGCCAAGCAAGTGCTGCAAAGCAGTTATAATTGGAGGGAGCTGGGCAGGGGGACAGGGCTGCAGAGGCTGCGGCCAGGCAGGATGCCAGAAATTTGCCCCCCACCTCTCCCCGTGGTGCTCCAGCTTGCCTTGAGCCACGCCATGCCGAGGGTCTCCCCGGTTACCCCCATGGGACCATCACACTGCTCTCTCCAAGCAAAGCCCCCCCAGCGCCACCGCGGAGCCAGCCACTCGGTGGGGAGCCCAGCAACAAAAGGGGAGCTCGGGCTTGCTCTGCAGGGCGCTCTAACCAGAGAAAGGGAAGATGATGATTTGGGAGCTAATTTAGAGCTTGGATTTCCTAAGCCTTTTCAGACATCGAGGCTATTGGCAGGCGGCGTTCCACCCCCTGCCAGTCTCAGCGGCTATACAATGTCCTTCCCTTGGCAAGGGCAGTGGTAGGGGAAAAAAATAACACACAAAAAACAAGGGACACGTGATGGAGAGCTTGGCTGAAGGCTCCCTCCCCCCGCCAACCTGCATGCCAAGGAGGAAGAGCATGAAAAAAAGTGAAAAGTGGCCATTTAAAAAGGAAAGAAAAAACCCCACACCACTTGTTTTGCTAAGGGAAACATGGCTGTGCTGAGGGGACGGAGCTGGGGCAGGAGGTGAGTGGACGCTTCCTGGGGCCACCACTTTGCTTGGTGGCCAGGGCAAAGCCATCACCCTCCCCACACCCTCTGCCCAGCACAGGGAAAGCAGGGCTCCCACTGCCTTCTTCACAGACAGGAGGGAGCGGCCGCATTTTGTGCAGCCCCTCTGCACCCCACGCTGCCGTACAGAGCCCCCAAAAGCAACACCAAGGTCTCCCAGGGAGGTATCGCACCCACCCCAGCACCCTTGCCCCAGCAAGCCTGCAGAGATGAGCACTGTGCGCAGCTCTGCCGACAGGCTTGAGTGCATGGGGAAGAAACAGAAGGATTTTGCCTCAAAACTTCATGACCCAAAAAGGCAGGGGGGCTGGCAAAGAAGCTACAAGCCTCCCCTCTCCTCCCTGGCACGTGCAGCAATCCCCACGGAGGTGACCGCTCTGCTGAGGATGCTGCAGCAGGAAGGAGCTCGCCAGCACCCAGAGAGTACAGAGGGTGAAACCCTCTGCAGCCGGAGCATCCCAGCTGGGAGCAGCAGCTTCCCAGGGAAGGACAGGATGAGTCCGACGTTTAATATTTTTTTCTTTCAAGGGAGAAAAAAGGAAGGAGACCGATCGGGAGAGCAAGGGGCCAACCCCAGCCATCCAGCCCAGGAACAACCCGAGCGCAGCACACGCACACCCCGTCCAGGTGACAGCTCTGCCCCCAGCTGCAGGGCAGCACCCGCTATTAAATAGGGTGCATTTACCTGAGAAGGGACATATAACCCCTACCCAGCTGCTGCAGCAGAACAGGCAATGGGAGAGCACCCCAGCATGGAAAGAGAGCGTGGCAAGAGATCGTATGTCAGCAGAGACACCCAGACCACAGGCAAGGGACGGTCAGATTTAAAACACTGGTTGGCAAAGAGATACACAGCACTTGAGTTCATCATTAAAGCCGCTCTTCCCATCGTTGTGCATCATGTCGGCAAGCTGAGCACCACGCACCTCTACAGGTTCAGCTACCCCATGCAACGCCTGGAAAGCTTGAGCCCGCCCTGGGAGCAGAGCAGCCTGCTCACACGTACACAGTGCTTCCTCCACGAAAATCTGCTTGGTTAGCAAAACCAGGATCTTGGTATTATAGTGGCCTGTGGAGCACAAGTGGCCCAAAGCCAACGTGGGTCATCTCCATCCAGGACTACCTCCTGCCACATGGCACCAGCCGTGCAGCCAAGGCCAGCCGGGGTGCACGCAGGTAGGGACATACGCCCTTCAAGGGTCCGCAGCTGCCAAGGTCAGTGTTTTACCCCAACCCCTCTTGGCTGGGGAAGGGCACTTCCACACCACTGTGAACAGCTCATCCCCAGACCCCCTCAGGGAAGGCTCTGCCTGGCAGTGGTGTGGGGTGCTGGGGCTGGCAGCCACGGACGGGTATGAGGTCCAGGGTGGGGTATATAGGGACTGTGGTAGCCAAATCCAAAGCAGTCAGCATCCTAAGGTAGGAGCAGCTTGGTTGAAAAATCTGTCCGTGTCTGTGTGTCTGCCTAACGCCAGCCTCAGCCGTCCTTGCAGACCAGAGGGAGACTGTTGAAATGCTCACGCAAACCCCCACGTCCCTGCCATGAGGGGGGGAGGGGGGGGAGGCAGGGGAAACACAAGCCAGCAAACAGCCCAGCTCATTCCTGCCTTCCAGGGAGCACAGGCTCGAGGGGGGTAGAAGAATCAGGTCACTTCACTCCTCTGGTTTGGCAAGGTTATTCCCCCAATTCCCAGGACTAAGCAGCAGCTACTAGAACAACCTGGCTGACTCCTCCTCCTCCTCCCCTTGACACCCAGACAAGGGGAGGATGAGCCGGGCTGCATGGCAGAGGTAGTTCAAGTACACGGAGAGGGAGAGGAGAATTGGAAATGGCTCCACACTACAGTTAGTGTTGAAGCATTCATCCCAGCACAAGCCACGAGCATCCCAGGTGGATCTGGGAAAGTGTGGCCCCAAAGCAGTACTGAGGATGTCTTGAGACAAGGTCAAGGTAGCCCTCAAAGAGGAAGCTAAGATCTGTCAGCCCAACCAGCATCCCCAAGCCCAACCAGCATCACCAGGTAACTGATTCTCAAGATGTTTGGTGTGAAACAGGACCAGTGACAAGCTGGCTGTGTCACCCCAGGCTCCGGGAGCTGCAGGCGGCAGCAGCACCAGCCCTTCCTCGCAGGGCACGTAAGGTGGGCAGAAAAGCTTTCACTGGCAGCTTACACTCTTCCCGACCAGGGAGGGCACAGCCACATCCCCTCCCGTAACCTCAGCCTGAGGGCACAAACCTTACTTGATAGCTGGATCCTCAGCCACGCAGCCAAGAGGCATCTCACAGCTTGTTAGCTGGATGCTGCGGGGCAAGAGGAATCCTTGACACTAATTCAAGCGATAGGTCGACATACCTGGAGCTGTTGTCTCATTTCTGTTTGTTTGAGCCTTGCAGCAATCATTGCTTTTGTTTGCAGTTTCTAAATGAGCCTCTTCCTTACCCAATCCCACACCACATACGTCTGGCAGCACACCATTCCATCCCCACGGCGCTCTCCGAAACCAGCACCCCAGTATTCATCCCCCGTCATCTCCCAACCGCATGAGGCTGCACGCAGCTGAAGGACCATTTTCCAAGGGGGTTGCAGATGTGCTTGAACCCACAGGGTCCTGAGAGAGCATGGGGAACAGGAGCGTGGGGAACAGTGTCTGAACAGCTACGTGCACCAAGCCCCCACCACAAGGAAGGGCAGTGGGAGAAGCAGCTGCCCTGCCCTCACCCTCCTTGAGGTCCCGGCCGTCCCAAGGATGCAGTGTGGGATCAGGTCCCCAGTACGCTGCTCCACTGTCACCCCGCAGAGCCCTCGCCTGCCTTGCCGAGCCGCATCCCGGCACGTGAGCAGGTCGGCGAGTTCTAATCATTGATTTCTGCGGCAGAGGGAGCCTGTCAGGCCTGGTGCTGGCGTGAATAATGATGGATCTCCAGGAGAGGCCAAGCAAAACCTGCAGCTTAATCGTAGCTAGAGACTCCCTTTGGGGCATTAACCAGTGCCCTCCATCCAGTCGTTCCCCCACTGCAATTTCACGCTGCTGACGGCTGCCATGCCGCTGCAGCTCACAGCACCCAGACAGGGCTGCCCATCCCTTTACTTCTGCCTTATCAAACCCACCCCCCAATGCAGACCTCTGCTGAACGACGCTCCCAAAACGCTCCAATGTTTGCAAAACAAGTGGTAAATTCAACTCTGGGGCTGCTCTCTGCTCCCCCTGCAATTGCTGCCGTCACCACCTTGGTTTCACCCCGAGTCTCATGGGTTTGGTGCAATGAGGAAAACTATGCCCAGGACAGCAGGAGAGCTCAAGCTTGCCTAAGGGGTGGCTGGTGATGAGTTTGTAACCAGATACGCCTCTGCAAAGGGAAACAGAGATACCTGACATTGCTAAAGCATCAGCCGTCTTTGCTGCCACCCTCCTGCAGGCAGGTTTCTTGCCTCCCCATCCGAAAAAAAAAAAAAAAGTGGGCGCCTCTGCCCTGAGGAGCTAGAAAGAAGGAAGCTGGAAGGGAAAACAACCAGTTTCCCTGTTGGATAAAGAGCAACACAACGAATAAAGTGCCAAACCCCTGAAAGCCAAGCATTTCCCAGCAGAGCTGGGGCAGATGCTCCCACTCGCTCCCTCTCCAGCCGCTGCCGTAACAAATCCAGCCCAGCCCAGCCCTAGGGAGCTCCCACCCAGGGCAAAGCCGAGCCAGTTCTAACAGCTCCCTTCAGAAATAATTATTTTCCTGCAGTTTTAGATAATTGGATTTTAAAAATAAGCACAATTACTTCCCCCCCCCCCTTTTCTTTTGCTGCACATCGTGAACACAACGCTGCTGCTCGGAGCTGGCAGAGACCTTCAGAAGGCTGAAACGGAGCTTGCTCCCTCTTGTCCGGGGGGATGGAGGTGGGAGGGAGGAGGCGGAGTGGGAGCAGTGACAGGTAAAAATAACCACACTTGGCCTGATGTTGCTCCCAATTAAGCCGGTGGGAATTTTGCCCAACTTCCTACAGCAGCAAGATCCAGACATCCACATGAAAAAAATCCTTTCATATATTAGCAGCCCTACGATGATCAGAGAAAAATCACGTATGCATGAGCTTCTTCCCCCTGTTTCACACCGGCAGGTATTTGAGCATCCCCTTCACCAGGGCCGGGCGCTGCAGAGGCTGGAGAAACTTGTCAGGCAATCGTCAGGCCCACATCGCCATCCCCCACGGCACCGCATGTCCTCGGGTTTAGGCACAGTTACTCCGCTAAGAGCTTGCAAGTTTTTTTTCAAGGAATGGTTTATCTGCTCAGACAGTTTCGCCTCAGCTGAAACTAAAGCGTAAGTGGTTTTGGGGAGGATATGGAAAGTGTGGAAGAGTAGAAACATTTCATTCTGGCACTTTCCTGAACAAAAAGCGCTCTGCCTTTTCACAGTATAATGTTGCCTTGTGAAACCAAGTCCGATTTATTTTTAAATGGAAAAAAAGCCCAAACTGAAAGCAAACATCATATTTCTGGGGACAAATATGATACTGCATTTCATCCTGTCATTAACACTTACTCCCATCTTTGGGATTTGCCAACCAAATGAAAATTCAGTCTCTTGTAGTGCTGTAATGCACAATCTTTCACAACCAGCTTTAAGCTATTATGCATCAGGTTCGTCACAGTTCACCTTCACACGAGCCAACGCCTGATACCAACGACATTTTAACTGTTGCAAACATTTCTAACTTGCATTCAAACAAGAATAACTACCGAGAGAAGGCAGATAACACAAGGTTTGCAGGAAAAAGTAAGATATTTCACTCCTTGTCTGAAGACCAGCCCAGCCTTGGAGCCCACAGGCTCTCCCTTGCAGCTGAAACAGAAAAAGCAAACCCCAGGGCGAGGAGCATCAGCCAGCTCCCCGCGTCTCCAGGGTCGGAGCCTGCATTGTACCGACAGAAAGCCAGAGGCAATGCGCAAGCCCTTGCCACTCCTGCAGGGAGGTAAGGAGTACGCCGGGTGTCCGCCAGCATGGAGCACAGCCTCGCCGGTAAGGCAGCAGAGGGGACAGCACCCTGCACCCTGCCGGCATCCCCATCACCCGGCCGAGGAGCACCCCGAGGCAGGCGGTGCGAGGCCTGCAGCCCTGGAAAACACTCTCCATCATAAGCAATTACCTTGGAGCCAGGGGCCAGCCACCCCCGCACCTCCCAGAGAACTCAGCATCCACCGGATTTTCCTGGATTAAAAAGTTTCCTGACAGTTTTAATGCCATATGTAGTTCTGAGCCTGGCAGTTTAAAGCCATTAGATCTAGGCTGGTAGCTGCAAAGCATTTCTGTGTTTACGTCAATGTTTCAAAGGTACCGATCAAACACTCCCGGCACTTTACACACAGGATTAGCATGGGGCTCCCACGTGGAACTGCTCTCTCCGGGAGCCCTGCAGCTCGGCGAGACCCATGGCACCAGGATACCTGACTTGTGCGGGACAGGGATGCTCCTTTCTCTCTCACCACTCTGCAAACCAGGAGCCAAGGCAGAGCTACCCCACCAAAGCCCGGGTCTTCCATCTGCTTTGCCCAGGCTGAGAGAAAAAGCACCAAGAAAAGGTCAAGCTACCAGCTACGCCCCACAGCGCTGTAGAAGCACAAGTATTTCTCCCAGACAGATGGTGGGAAGGGGAAGAGCGAGGAGGAGGAAGGAAGGGAACAAGTTCAAGACAAGAATCTGAAATCAGCAAACTCCCCGCGCAGCCCAGTGCGCCGCGTGATAAAAATACACGGCTTGCTGTCACCACCAGCACGGAGGGACCCGCCACGGGGGCGAAGGCAGACGCGCACGGCGCCTTGCTACGTGTCCCAACTTGAGCCATGAGCTAGCACTGCTCTGATGCTCCTCAGCCCATTTCCAAAACCTTCCTTCTGCAGTTTTTCTCCCTCTCCTCACCACTTCAGCATCCCCCTTCCAGCTCTAGCACCCCCTGACTATACCGGCCGCCTTTCCAACGTGAGCTCTTACTTTTTCCCCTCCATCCTCTTTTCTCAGCACGTCGAGGTTGGGAATTTTCTACGGCTGCAGATCCCTCCCACGCGTTCGATGCCATCTGCAAAAAGCAAACCCCTCCCAAACGCCTCCTATGGCTGCTTTTCCCCCAGTACCAACTTTGATTGCTCTGGGGATGACACAAGAAAGTTAGTTTGCTGCTCAGTTTGGATGAACTAAGAGTATTTATTCAGCCTTGCTTTATCAGAGATGCAAATCAAGCACTCCAGTTACATATTTTAACACAGTGGGGGAAAAAAAATCTCCTAGATAGAAAGCTATAAAGTGTCTAATGTATTCACAGCAGCTAAGGTAGAAAACAGAGAGAGATTAGTGAAAAATTATTAACATAACAGGTGTCATTGTCACAAAAGTGACACTTTAAAGACAAATCCCCCCAAAATTAATTCCCTAAATACAAGAGCACATCGTTAACCACATTTAGTCCCTGGTTTATATCGTCTCTGCAAAGGAGGAGGAGAGCACAGAAGAGGGGGAGGGTGAATGAAAGAGGCTGCTTCTCCCAGCCTACAAAAAGTTGGTTAATGGTACATTATGGAAATGAAACTTGAAGCCAAAGAATGTCCCCACCCTGGGAAAGGGCAGACACCACCGACAGCGTCAGAGCAAGAGGACCGCGAGGCTTGCTTCTAGCTTCGCCCACCAGCGACCCCTCCCTGCGCCAGTCCAAACGCACGTGCGTGACTTTTACTGTCTCCAAGGTGCTCCAGACAGCACAGGGCAGGTAAAGGTTTTTAGGGTGAAGTTCAGCTTCCAGCTGTGCTGAGCTCCAGTCCCCAAATCAACAGAGTCTGCAAGTGCTCAGCCCCACCGCCTTGGGCCACTAGACCCAGCAAAGGTCCCACCAGCCCCTTTGGCCGTCCTAAAGTAGCTCAGGGCAGAGCTTAGGGGAGGACTGCTCACGGGACGCTGCTCCAGGCAAGGTGCTAACGGCTAACAGCACAGAGCCTGTGGCTCCCATCCGCCCCCCAGGGATTTGGGAATGCTTGGTCCATCTGCATGTTGGAATGGGCACCTCCTTTTCCTCTCCCCACACATGAGGAGCAGGGATGTGATTCTCACACAGGGAGACACTGAACCCAACTCCTGTGGTTTTAGGGCTTTTCTTTTTGGTTTTGTTTTTTAATAAAAACAGCTCATTGGAGATAATTTAGCTTTTTAATACGTTTCAGATAAGGAAATCTGCTGCAGCAGCAATTCTCTCCCTACCTTAATTAATTCCTAAACTTACCACAAGCTGGAAGTGCATGTTTTATGAATCTGGTTGACCTCCTGGTGCAGAACTGATGACACAAATGTTGTGCCTTCTTTGCTACCTCATTACTCATGTTACACCATTTTTTTTCCTCCAATTGAGCTGGCTGACAGGAGTTCCAACGCTGCCATCAGCAAGACGCACTGCAAGGAGCCAGAGTAAGGCTCAAGCAACGTTTTGCATCCACTGGAGTGGGCAGCCATCCCGCAGGACACGCTGCCATGCAAGCTGCGAGCACGCGGTCGGGAGGGAAGTAAATCCATTGGGAGGTTTTGCACCAAGGAGGACAAAATACTGTCGGGTAGGAAAACGAGGCACCACTCAAATGATGGCCAAGCAGAGGGGAACGCCGGAGCTGAAGGAGCCCACACGTGGATGTCTCCAAAGCCCGCGGGACATGGAGTGATCCCTCAGAGCGCTGTTTGCTGGGAAGGATGGGAATCGCCCCAGCTCTGCAAAGGGTTTCAGCCTCCTCTCCCTGCCATGCACGCCGGGATAAGCCCAGTTGCACTGGTATGACATTATATCCATCTATGGGAAGGAGATTAACCCCTGCCAGCACATGCAGATAGAAAGGCAATTGGGCTTGCGCAGCTGTTTGGAAAAGACCCCACCATCCCGTCCAACACGCTGGACAGATGCCGTGTTCAGGGCAGCCGCGGCACTGAGGGGCTTGTCCCGCCAGGGTACAGCTGCCATCGCACCCCAACGATTGCGCAGGACAAGCACAATGCCACCCACACACGATGCTTTGTGCAGCCAAGCTGAGAGCCGAGAGCCTAATGAGACGCAGGCTCCCCGAGGAAACACGGGCAGCAGAGCATGGAAGGAGGGAGGCTTGTGATACGGGTCACAGATAATGGCAAAAAAAGAAAAAAGAAAGGGCAAATGAATGCATTTGTCATGGCCCTCACTGGGTGACGGCAGCTTCAGAAAGGAGAGAGCAGCAGCTCCTAAAACCTCACTTGCTCTTGGATATTCCTGCAGTGCTTAAGAAACTAGGGAGCTGCCCCAGCCGGGGGCAGCCGTGAGAAACCGCGCTCGCTGGGACCCACCTGCACAGTGCATCGGGCACACAGGACCCGTCCCCAGCTCCACTTCAGAGCAGGATGCTAAATCAGAGCGAAGCGTTTAAGAGCATACTTTATACCCGTCTCAGAGGCTGAGAGAGCACAGCACCAATGGCTGATCATTAGGGAATCATCAGGATGCATGAGAACAAGAAGAAAAAAGGAAATTTGTATAAATAAGAGCTGAAAAAATCCGCTAGAAGACATAGAAACAAGCAGCTAACTCGTCTACTGCCAGTAACAGCCAGCAGAAAGTAGGCATTAAAAATAAAAAATATAATATAAAAAAAAAAGCTACCTGATGAGGTCTGGTCACCTTTTATTCCAGACACTGAAGTGCTCCCTTGCAGGGCAACGGTACGAGATGAAACAAGGCTTTTGCTTGTTACCGTTCTCAAAAAAGTCCACCTTATTTCTGCTGGAGACGGAAGAGAGGCAACGCATAGCTCATTTGCACACCTGCACACCACGCAGGCAGGGTCCCGGCTCTGATCTCCCACAGCCAGGGCTTTTGCCAGCATCGCTCGCACAGGCTTACAGGAGGCAAACCCAACCCATGGCACTGGCAGCCACACCTGCGGGAGCGGAGCGGCTGGTCCCTCCGCCAGCGGGATGGGATGCAGCTTTGCATCCTCTTCCCAAAGCTGCACCCTGGGCACCCGCAGGGCCAGGAGGAGCCACGGGGTACAACGGCCCTACCGAAGGTCTGCGAGGCGGGTCAACGCAGAGATAAAACATGCCTGTCCTACCCATCCCCACTCCTCCACCTCCCCAGAGCCCGGCAAATAAGCCCCCACCTGTGGCGAATGCTGCTGGACATGGCCCTGGGTCTGAATTTACCACGACGCAGAGCAACAATTAAACTGGGACACAAGATGGTAGGGAACAACAACAACAAAATATCTCTTATGTTTTGTTAAATTCAACAATTTACAAGGCTCGAATAATTAGTCGTTTAAAATGTTTTGACACAAGCAGCCCCAATAATCATGATAAATCATATCAGGCATATGCCCAGATCCTTGAAGTGACAGATGACAAACAGAGCAGTGACAAGACACTCCATCACGCGGGGAATCATTGAGTTAATGGAAGAATTATTGCTTCTGAAATCCACTCCAGTCCTATTGTGGGGAACATTCCAATTTATCAAAGCCAAATGAACATTAATTGCTGCCGCCTGGTAAGTTTTCGAGCTGCTGTGACCTTCATTGAATTTTAATCCAAAACAGATAAGATTTACTTCCACACAAGAGGAAACAACACAATTAAACGCAAATGACAGCTAAGATTATGGGGAAAAAAACACAACAGGCATAATGACAAAAACATTGATTCCTTTCTACTTGATGCTGCACAAAAAAAAAAAAAGGTAAATAAATAAAATCTAGCATTTGCATATTTGTTTTTTCCCCTTCTTTTCACTTGGGAGACGAATTTCAGATGCTCAAGTCACGAGGAAAGGGGTGGCAGACAGCAATGGAGACTGAATTCCCTTTAACTGCAGTAATTAATGTTACGTCTCATTGGGGAGAGATTAAGAAAAAATAGTGAGGAAAGGAAAAAAAAAAATAAAAATCAAGTATTATTTTGCTGTCAAAGATGCCCTTGAGCTCAGGAAAGGAGGTGTGAAGAGGGTCATGGTCAGCCAGTGCCCACGGCTTTTGCAGGGGTAGATTGTGGCCCCAGGGACACGGGGTCACGGACACCAGTGGTCCCTTTCCTGCTGCACTGGAAGCAAACCCACATCAAACCAGAAAGTCACACACCAACAGACAAAATCACTGGAAGAAGGAGTAAACCCAGGATTTACACCCCCCTGGAGCCCCCACGCAGCACAGAGGGGCTCTTGGCTTCAGAGGCAGAGCAGGAGCAACCAGCCAAGTCATAAACATCTACAGAAATCCAAAATAACGTTCCCGTCAGAGGGAGCTCGGCTTGGAGATGTCTCGCTGCCCAATAAAGCTTTCCCTGAGTACTCCCCAAGCAGGGGATTAGCGAGATCCCCCAGGCAAACCTTCCCCGGCTTCCTATAACTGAGCTGGAGGGCGAGGAGACAGGTAAAAGTAAGTGTTACAGCCACTTAAAGGAGATGGAAGGAAGCACTTTCCCGTGTCTCCTCGTGTCCCCCGTAGCGAGATGCTGGGCTGATGATGAACGGGGCACGCAGACCCTGAATGCCAAGGCAGCGCTGGGGTGGGCTGAAACTCCTCCTGCGTAGCGGGAACAGCGTTTCAGTCTACAGAAAGCACGCAGGAGACATCAGGCATAAAGCAGGAATCAGGAGGAAAGGTATTTGAGAAGCTGGAAAGGATGACACAGGGATGTCCGGCTGCATCTCAAGGCAGGAGAAGGGATACAGACACGGCGGGCGCAGGGGAGGACAGGAGGGGGGTACCACACAGCCCCCTGCGCCGGGATCCAGCGGCTGCCAAGCACGGCACGGCCGGGGAACCCCGCTGCCGGGGAGGCAGGAGGGCTCGAGTGATGGGGGCTCTCCGGGATGCAATTTAGCTGGGGTCAGGGAGGAAAGTAAAGGCGTGGGAAAGCAGCTTGAACAGAGCCCAGGGACTCGGATGAAATATTTCACCCAAGAAACGAAGACTTTCACCCCATTTTACTTTAGCTACAGAACTCCATGTCGTCTTGAGGGGGGAAAATACCCAACAAAAGACACATTTATCTTCTGCTAGTAACTCAAAACTTGGCTTGGGTTCACTCAGAAGTTAATGAATCTTCTAAAAAAACCTGGGCAAAGTTTCAAGTCTGTGCTGCAATCCTGACCCAGAAAGAAACACCCAGGGCTTCTGCCTCCCCAGGGACATGCATGCAGCCCCGATCCTGTCCCAGACCCACATCCCTGCTGGGTCCTCAGCTCCTGTTGCGAGGAGCATCAGGATTTATAAAGAAAGTGGAATTACGGCTCACTCTGTGCAGGAGCAACGCTCCTGTCTTCCCCTTGCTTTTGCAGAAGGGCAGGAGAGGCTCAGGGCATGAGTTAATTCTCACAACAAAGCCACGGACGCTGCCATGCTACCGGCTTCAGCGAGATGTGGCAAAGCATATCTTCATTGGCTAACCCAGGATTAGAGTGCAAAAATATTTCTTCTATGATATGCACGGTGATGCCTTCAGCTCCAGCCCACCGGCATCGCTGCTCCTGAGCTCTGAGGTACAGCAAATGAAGGCTCTAGGCAGGAATTTCTCAAAAAACCTCATTTCTCTCTCCAAAGCATCACTTCATTACAATCATCATGATGTTTTTTAGAAAGATCAGCTTCAGCAAGGTCTGAGGACCAGGACTGACTCTCTCCCTACTAAAGAAAATCTGCGTTTCAAGCAATTGCAGTGATCACCAGGCTCCAGAGCCAGTGTCCCCCTGCAGCCACGGGCCTCTTCTCCGTGGCTCAGGTTTGCCCACAACAGCCAGGCAATCCCACACTGAAACCAGGGATCAAGCTGTTCACATCCCAGACTTGGGTTTTGCTGTCTTCATTCCTTGCTCTGTCTCTCACTTATTTCTTCAGGCTCATTTTCTAAGTATACCAGTTTTACCTTTTTTCCCCCCTCCAAAACTCCATCACACTGACATTTTTAGCAGGACATAAGAAACGTTCCCTATCCAACCCAGTAAGCTGCAGTCCCCGATTCCTCTCCCTTCTGCCATCCTGATACCATACTGTCTCTTATCTTGCCCAACAGCCTTAATGCAAAGCCCCTCTCCATGCTCACATGCACTCAGTGCTCAATCTAAAGCCCCACTGACAAGGGCCGAGACACTCTAAAAAACCCCAGATTTAAGTTGTAAAAGCCAAATAGCCGCTTGTTCAAATGGGAAAAAAAAAGGCATTGTGCAGCCATCGTCTCTGCTTCTCCTTCTAAAAGGAAGGACAGAAGGCGTGGAGATGACGCACGCGTTCGGAGATATGAACAGATGCACCTTTTGGAGAGGGTTGCTGCAATGGGATCCCCAGTCCTATGAAAGACTTTCTTTGGGCAAACAGATGACACGCATATACACAGGACCTACAAGCCTAACTTCTTGTTTTCTTTTATTGACGGGATGGTTTATCCCAACGGGAGTTAAGGGACAATACATTTAGTCCCATTTCGCAGATGGGGCTCTAAAGCACGGGGGAATGATGGACCAGATCCAAATACACAGGCAACCACCTCATAAGATACTGAAATAAGCATTTTAAAAGGCAACAGAGCACATACACGAACTGTTAATAAAAGGTCACATAAACACCTGAGATGGAGACATTCAAAGCATCTGGATCATCTTTTTACTTTTAGGTCAGGCTCGTCCTTTGCAAGAGAAGGATCATGCCACAGCCCATATTCACTTGATAGGTAAAATTCCATTTCAGAAGGCTTCAGAAAGAAATGATCAAGCCCAAAATCTTGCCTTTGCACATGCCCAAACGCAAGACCAAGGAGAAACGCTCCACCAACACCCCTCGCCAGTTGCCAGCAGAGGCAGGAGGAACCACAAGCTTCCTTGTCACCCTCCCAACAGCTTCTTCCCTACTGTCTGTTGTTTCATTTTATTTCATTTTCTTAAAAGACCAACCACTCTTTTTTTTTTTCCTGGCCCATTCAAACACATCTCTCCCTCTCTAGAGGTCCAACCGAGAAGGGACACGGACATTTGCAAACCGGACTCGCCACCCTGCTCCGTATCACCACCCTCTCACCACGACCTGGCTGCCAGCCGCCATCCCCTCCCAGAGGGTCCTCTGTCCCCTCTGATGCCATTGGCAGCTTTGACTCACCATGACCGAGATATGAAGAATGTGCATCTGCTCCTCCACTATCTCCGAAGGCTCCTGGAGGCTGGGGGGGGTGGCCCGGGACAGCTGCTCGGCGCTGCTCATGGAGACATGGAAATACAGGGTGCCGTTCTCCAGCCACTGCTGCTTCCAGTGCACCAGCGAAATGTCAGCCACGGTCCCCGACATCTCTGCAGAGACAAAACACGCGACTGAGGGTCGGTTTTCTCCATGATGCTAAAAGACGGTATTCTTAGTGGTCCTGGAAATCAGGACTTTTGAGTTTTACCCCTACTACTGCTTCTGATCTACAGGATGAGCTTGAGCATCGTTTTTTGGCCTCTGTCTGCTATTTCCCCCGTATATGAACAGTAACAGTTGTCTTCCTTAATAAAAAGCAAGGGGCTACAATGCACCTTGGGATTTCTAGACTAGAAAGGCAACAGTAAATAACATTGCACAAGGTGCCTTTAACCTCCTGTAGCTCTCCCAGCAGAAAGGCTGGCAGAAGCTCCTAGAGATCTGCAGCCAAGCCCAAGGGAGGTTTGCTGCTTGGCACAGGGTGGAGGGCGGACAGTTGGTGCCAAGCAAGCCAAAACGCAGACATCACTGCATACTCTGCTGGCGTTTACAACGGAAACCTTCTTCTGGGTTGCGAGGTAGCACTACAGCTGTATTTAACAGCGACGTTCCCAGCACAGACTAATGAGCACCAGCAAGAAGAAAGAACCACCAGGCTTGACAAATACCTATTGACCTTGGGGTTGCATGTCTTCTTCCGCAGCCTTCTGTTAGTTTTACATCCCACCTGATGTTGATTTACAGCATAAGCACCCTGGGAGCCGGGATTACAGCATCCCGGCGCACACATCCACTGCGGCAGCTTCCCCTGACTTAGGCACCCCACCTGACTAATTAGGGGCTCGGACAATCCAGGCACCGTGTAACCAAAAGTCAGCCCCAGATCTGCAGTCTCCAGCACAGCCAGAGCCAGCAGCTCCAAGCCTCAGCCGCAGCTCCTGCCTTGGCCAGGCAGCAGCAGACACAGGCAGGAGCGCTGACAGCTCCACAGCTGCCCATCAAGTTTTAAACGGATCTCTGCAAAGAACTGATTTGGCAGTTTGGCAGCCGAATCAAAACCGAAAAAAAAATACTAGCTCAAAATGAGCCAAAATATTTCTCCTTCCACCACCTCTTTTTTTGTGTTTGTTTTTCCATTTGCAATATAAGCAATGGGAAGCAAGTCAGGTCCTCTTAGTCACTGGGCCCACAGCTTCGGCAATCACCTGCTTTGTGGGAGACCCAAATTCAATTCCCTCCTATTTGGGAAGAGCGACCGGCTATAACGGACCATGACCTGCGGTCTGCGTGGCGTGTCTGCTCCAGAAAGGCTGACAGCACGAGTTCAGGTTGCCCTGGCACCATGGTGGGAACCCAGACGAGGTCCTCCTCCGCACCTTGGCTGCGGAGGGTCAGAGGGGAGGACAGGGCTTGTTCCCCTGCGGGCAAAGCAGCCAGGGAACGGCGGTGGCATTTTGCATTTCATTTTCCTGAACCTAGCTGGGCAAAAGCACATCCAATTCCAGCTCCCAGTGGAGATGAAGGAAGGAATAAGCTGAGGCTGTCCCGAGGAGTTACCCACACCTTTCAGGATAAGATGCTTCAAGACACTCAGGTGCTGGCTCATGAGTAGCCACGCAGGCTACAAGACTATGCGCTTCCACTTCTACAGACCCATGTCCCAACCCAGCAAAAAAACCCCTCTCAATCCTTCAAGACCAATTTTTCTTACCCCTGAAATCAATACATTTTGCAGCAGCAAGCTCCTGGCTTTCCACTGTGGATTAAAACGGAGCCAACCACCCCCTGCTTACACAGAAGTCCCCATCACGCCCCTGGTCCTGCAGAATCCCCCCTCGCTGCACAGCCCAGCTGAGGGCAGGGACAAGGTTACCCCATTAACTGCCAACTCCCTGATTCAGCACCTCACTAATTACACTACTGACATACCTGAGCCGGCCGCACTGTCACCTGAATCTAATCGGAGGGCTGTGCTCATTATCTCTGCCTCCCATTATCCCCAATCTCTATGGACATCTGAGCACTCGAAGGAGAAAAACTAAACAGCTCCTGACCATGCATGGGATCCATCAAGAGCCCGCGCTTGCATTTTGGAGGGGACACCTGAACTCCCTGTCATACCTCTGTCACTGCAGTAAGACTGCTCCTAATAATCCCTTCCCTCCTTTAATATAAATAGCTGTTTGCTGAAGCAAGAGGTGTTGCTTTCACTCTTTACCCTGTAAATCGAGCCAGCCCTGCGGCTCACACTTCAGGACAGCAGCCCGCACAACACCTGGGAATCTAATGAAACCAGTCTTGCGTCTCTCACCTCCAAAGAAGCTAAAGCAGAAGGTTTCTTAAGTGGTAAAAGTAAGAACAAATCAAGAGGAATATCAGGGCTGCTTAACTGCAGTCAGTGGTGCTAGTGTTGCTAGTTTTCCTAGCAACACTTCAAAGGTCTGTACTGAAAAGCATCTCCTTGTCTAATTAAAATCGCAACAAATGCTACTTGTAGGACTAAAAGCAGTAACTCAGCTTTGGGACAGATATCACAACCTCTCCTACAGAGGCAAACAGGCCATGGGACAGCACAGAAGCCTCAAGAGACAGGACTCTGGCTATGCAAAGCCATCTTAATTCTGTTCAGAGGGACAGTCACCCGTAGGAGAGGATGATTTACAGTATTACACACTCATCACACACATCCCTGCAGCAGACCTTTACAAAATAGCTCAGGAAAGGAGGTTGTATCACCCAGACCACAGCGCAGACCTGATGCGGGTGCCCCACCAGGACCCCACCACTATGGTTTCCAAAGGCTACATGACATTAAGGAAGCAGGGAAAAAGACTCCAGGGTCAATCCTTCTCCAATTTTTTTTCCCTTGCATGGGATGTTCAAAAGGATCACAGAGAACGTTTCTGGGGAGTTCTGAGATACAGGCAATTTTTTGGATTTTAGCCTAGACTGAAGATAAGCCTGTTTCATTTTCAAAAGGTCTCTTCCAAAAGTAGAAACTTCAATTTAACATTCATTTCACAATTTTAAGCAAACCCAGCAGCCAGGCAATTTCTGACGCAAGTTGACTTGCCAAGCCTGGGTACCATTTACCATACATTTTATAAATACCTGTATGCTCTTCACCCCTGCGGCCCGTGTTGCAGGAAACCTGGCCATTACCACTCCCAGCATTGCCAGGACATCATGAGCCTTCAATCAGATTCACTGCTTACAAAAAAAGAAAAGCCTTTTCAAACCCTGTTAGCTGCTCAACCCTTCAATATCCAAACGCAGGGAAGTTTCTTGGCCTCATATACTTAACGTGAATATTACACTGCCTGTGTTTCACTGGACACGCATTGTCACTCCACTATCTACACAGTAGTTAAGCAGTGATAGCCCGTCCATCAGAAAGGATGCAATAGTCTGCAGCAAGATTACCTGTTATCAGAGCTTTCAAATGCTTTTGGAACAAATTAAGGGCATTCTTGCACCAAAACAGAACGAGATACAGTTAAGGTTTTAAATGGGCAGCAATGGAAAAGCACTTGTAGTCTATAGCTATTTAAAATCTCGGCATCTAGCAGACGGGGAATTCTCAGCTGGAGTTCAAACACAGCTTCAGGGGTAAAACACCGAGTAAAACAGCCAAACAGACCACAAAACATCTGCCATGCCATCTTCCTACCTGCTCACTGCACCCAACAGAGAACAGCAGAGAAGGGACGATGATGGTCCTCCTCCCCTGCAGCAGCCAGCCAGACCCCTTCTCCCCATCCAAAGCCCACAGGCGATCGTGTTTCTCCATCCCACAGCAGAGCAGAAGACCTGAGGAGCCTGTTCCTCCTGCGACACGAGCAGAGATGTCTCCTCTCCAGCCCCTCCTGGCTGCCTGCCCCCAACTCTTCCCACCTGCCCTTCGTCTCCCATCACACAGCTCAGCTGAGCCCAAGGGCAGCACTGCCTCCCCCCGCAGCCCCACCAGCCTTCGACATCACCTAATGATGGTCTGAATTTAAGAAAAGGGCACACAGAGCACTTTCTCCTTTTTTGCCCTTCCTCAGGCTCTGGGTCCCATAAAACTACAATTTCCACGTTCTCCTTGGAAAACAAACAAGTGATCCAAACAAAATGCTTCCCGGGGCTCAGACCCTGACCTGGGCTCGTGCCCATCAGAAGGTCACCCACCCAGGACAAGGTGGGGGAAGGCAGGGGACAGCAGCGACCACAGCAAGATCCCTTCCAACCGATTCTCTAATTCCATTTTTCCCTTCACTGTTGCTACAATCCTTACATATAAACATTTCACTGAAGTCTTCAACTCGTATTACAATCAAACTTAAAAGCAAAAGGGCCTAAACGCATTTGGTTGGGAACCAAGACGATTCCCATAAAAGCAGATTATGCTGACATGATGAATATAAAACGAAACAGCAGATATTAAAGTTGGAGGATTGTTACTCCGTGCCTTCGGGCTCCTGGCCGCCCTTACCCACCTCCTCTCCCTCCTCTCCGCCCCCTCCCGCTCTGTTTTACTGAAGGCAGAGAGCAGGCAGAGATAGCCTTTTCACCTCTGCCTTCTCCAAGGCAGGCTGCCAGGCTTGAAATATTCAATAGCTCCCCCCAGCCCCCCCCCCACCTTATGCAATGCTTCAACATTCATCAGTTATTCGGGAGGTTGCAGCCCTGCCTTATCTGTCATGGCATTTTACAAAGCCTGTTTTGTATTTAATTGGCTTGTTCTCGCTAATCTACCATGATTATTGTATTTTTATTTAATTCTTGAAGGTCATTATTAAAATAAGCCATTTTGCTTACGGCAGTTCATCCCTGCACAGTTCCCCACCCCCGGATAACCAAACCCTCCTTGTGCTCCCCTTCCTCTCTGCTCCTGAGCGCTGCTCAGACCCTGCAGAGTGGACACCTTCACAACAAGGACCAAATCCTTGGCCTGACAGGTGGGAAGCCTGTGAGTAATTTCCAGTGCACGGATCCAGGCTCCTCCTGCCTTTTTGCTCACCACCTGCTTCATCCCAGCAGGACCTGCCCCCTGCAGCTCACCTGCACAACTCACCGTCTTAATCTGCTGGCAGGGGGAAAGCTGGAGGTCTGTTTAGCGATTATATTTCCTTTTACAGCAGGCTCAGAAACACGATCCCATCTTGCACAAAAAGCCAGCACTGACAACTGCGTCGTCCTCTTCTTGCCTGTGCGTCACCCCTAATGCTGCAACCCCATTTCTCCTGCTATTAGTCCAGGGGCTCTTCTGAGTTAATGTTCTCCAGAGGCACCAACCTCCGGTGAAGTGTTAGTTTATAGATTCTTTGGTGCTAGCTACCACTTATGCTAATAAAACAAATTTATGCAGAAAGTCATAAACAGAGAGCTCTCCCCAGTGCCCTTGCCAGCACAGGATTGCTCCCTGCGGAATAGATTATCGCTCTCTGTGCAGACTAGCTCCAAAATGACTCTAGTAATGGGGCTTGCCCCATGCTCCCCGGGGGACTATTCTGCAGTCAAACAGGCCCTAACAGTTCTAAGGGTTTGGGGCTTTTGGTGGCAATGTAGTGGGTTATTTTTTTTTCCCCTTCCCCTCTGCTCATTTTTTAACATGTTCCTTCCCTTCAACATCTACTCCCCTGCTACCCCTGCAGTACTCCCCAGGGCAACACAAAAACGCAGCTGCAGATTGTAAAAAGTAATAGAGAAGCTCCGAAGTTTAAGGGGGGGGGGGGGGGGGAGTTAAAAAAAAAAAAAAAAAAAGACAACAAAACTTCAAAAATCAAAGTTGGTGCTGACATTATTTACAGTTTAATAGGTGACCAGGGTCTCCACAGAGCTTTATTAAGCAACTGACATTGCGCCATTTCTGGGCAGTTAAAAGGCTTGGCACTAGCTGTGCAGGCATGGGGGGGCGGGCAGGAAGATTACAAGCTCCCTCCGATCATCTCTTTTCAAAGCCCCGGTCTGTGAGGAACACAGGGCTGCACCTGCAGGGTATGTCAGGGGTGGCTTCGGCGCTGTGCCTGTCTGCTGGGACACAGTGCGTGTCCGGGGATGGTGCTGGATGGAGGAGGGCTTCAGGGAGCCTTGGTCTTGGGGTGGTCCATGGGGCACTCCCACCAACGCTGTGGGCAGGCTGGGGCGCTCTTTCTGCATCTCGTGGTCTGTGAGGAACACAGGGCTGCACCTGCAGGGTATGTCAGGGGTGGCTTCGGCGCTGTGCCTGTCTGCTGGGACACAGTGCGTGTCCGGGGATGGTGCTGGATGGAGGAGGGCTTCAGGGAGCCTTGGTCTTGGGGTGGTCCATGGGGCACTCCCACCAACGCTGTGGGCAGGCTGGGGCGCTCTTTCTGCATCTCGTTTGCTCTGCCAGCAGCATCGCACGTCTGACGTTGGATGGGCAAAATGTCAGGTACCCCAGGGCAAGATGGGATTTGCAGTAAAGTGGGTTTGGCTATTTTTAGGCTTTGCTCAAACTGCCTGGAAGGAGAAGGAGGAGAAGCCAGGTTTCGGGCATGCTCCTGGGACCGGCCGCCTCAAAGACCACATAGATGTGGTAAGAGCCGAGCTGCCACCGAAGGATTGCTGATAATCAGAGCAACACGACTGAGGGCAGATCCCAAGCTCAACAGGAACCCAAAAAATGAGAAAGCCTCCTCAAATCAGATGGAGGTCCTGCCTCTCTGCACGGCCAGGCTGGAGAGGCACAGGGGCGAGGGCAGCCACAGAGCAGCCCCGGGGCAGAGCATCCCCCCGTGCTTCCAGGGAGAACTGGCGCTCGCCAGGGACGGCACCGTCGGTACCACCTCACCATCCACACTATCGAAGGCAGGTGACAGACAAAACATCAGCACAAGCGCCTGCTCTGTCACCCCTGCAAAGCCGACAACATGCCTCCGTGCAGCCCCAGGACATCCGACCTCCAGACCCAGGCAGCGCACAGCCCCCTCCCACGCTGCCAGTAGGGCATCACGAATACAGAAAGCTGTGACGAGAAGGTGGTGTTCCCACCTTCACAGTGCCTTGGCCAAAAATCCTTCCCGGAGACTTTTCAGAAAACGCTAAGAAGAGCTTTGCACAGACTCTGCCCCTTGCAGGGGTGACTCCCAGGCTGAGCTTGTCGATGCTTTTGGCAACAGCAAGGAGCCACCAAGCACCCCTCATGAGCAACTCTCCCCTCATGAACACCAGCACCCCCGGTTTCTCGAAGAGCTGGACGCCTACCACATGCATCTCAGCTTGTGAGCTTGAAGATTTACACCTGTTTACCAGTAAAAGTCTCCCCACAGGCAGCGATTTGGTGGGAGCAAGGTTTGTGAGTACATCTGCACCCACAACGCAGAGGTACATGGCACCCCTTCGCCTGGTGCTCTTCCCAAGCCCATTCACCTTTTGCAGAAAAAGGGATTCTCATCTTGCACGTGGCGCAAAGCAGGACACGCACAGCCCACGGTGGCTGGGAGGGATGTAAGGGAATAAATGCATTGAGCTGGTAAATTCAGCCACCGGCACTTGAAGTCAGGCAGCGAGTCCCAACACAAGAAGGGCTCTCCTCGCTGCCATCACGTTTCACCATCGAGCTGTTAGAGCCATGCAATTGCACCAGCTGTCCCAAGGGTGGCCCACAGCATCTGCCCAGCTTCAGCAGCCACCAACATCAACACTTACACTTCCCTGCCCGACCCTCCGACTCGGCTCCAGCCCTTCTGGGGCAGCCCGTGCAATTTCCCATGAGCTGGTGTTACAGTCGTGAGCCCAGTGATGGTACTGGATTTACTCCAGTTAATGTCAGGAACAGTGAACTCAGCCAGGACATTTGGATTCTTCCCATCCTCCCACCAACCTTATTCACAGACATGTTTTGTTTTTGTGTTTTTTTTCTTTTAAAGAGAATATTTCAGGTAGATGTAATTATTATGAAATGCAGCAAGAGGTCAGCAGACTGCATCATCACACAGATGGTCCAGGAGATGAGACAGGGTGAGCAGGGAGCACAGAGACAGCTCTGTCCAGGACTCTTCCCCAGCTCAGCCCCTGGAAACACTTTGAGACAACCGGAGGGTCGGGCTGCTCCAATACAGCTCTCTCACTCCTGGCTCTGGAGCCCTCTGCACTGTTCCCACATCCCTTCGGCCTTTCCAATCGCAGGCTTTAGGGTCCCTATACAGGTCAGCGAGTGGATATTGATTTGCCTGCACTGCTTACAGACCATAATCTGACTCCACGCACCTTAAAGAAGCTCAGCACACGCTCCACGTTCTTACAGCTGCTTTGATTGCAATTCAGTCTCTAGTACATTACCCTTATTTATAATGCCAGGGCTTCAGTGTGGCGCCTCAGGCGCTCTAAAATTATTACAGGGCCCTTTTGACTTTTAATTCCCTTCCATTCAATTCCATTTTTATTTGTCAGCAGAGGCTCCCATTGACCAGCGGTGGAAGCCAACTGCGCGCAGGCAGACGGCGCTGCTGCATGTTAAGCCAATCCTATAGAAATTACTCGCACGCAGGTCAACACAACGGGTCATCTTGGTTTGAATGAGAAACGCCGGGTCTGGAAGAGCAGCTGGCAGAGAGCTCCTGGGTGCAGCTTCCTCGGAGAGATGAGACATCCAGGTTTGCAGCAGCACCGGGGAGGCTCAGCCGCAGCCCCTTGACAGTGCCATCCACCCGGCTGATGCAGCCTTCATCCAAAAAAAAGGCGAAGGAAAGCAAATTAAGTGTCACAGCCCCTCCTGCGTATCCTGCAGAGATGCAAGGGCAGGCTTGCAAGAGGGATGGGTGCAAACACGGTGCTTGAAAGAGCCTCGACACGCAGATTTTGTTTAGCAGCCTTCTCCCCTTCCTCCGTCCCCATCCCCCAGTTAAGGCACAGGAGTTTGCTTTGGAGGTGCTTTGGGGTTTTACTGAAAAGCTCAAGCTTTGCCACTTCTCTGGAGCCTCCCGGCTCACCCAACAGAGACACAGGGTTCACTTTGGAAAGAGCACTATAAGGTGCAAGGAAGAAGGAAGAGCCGATTCTTTTGTCACAGGAGAAAGAGCTGCTGATCCATGAAAGCTGCTGCTGTAGAGATGCATGAGGAAAGCTGCAAAAGTCTTCTGTTCCCCACTTACTCCAGATCCTCAAAACCAACAAGAGACAGAGCTGATAAATGGGGGGAAAGAAGTCTATTTGAAAGGCACAAGCACCAGTTTTTGATGGTCCAACTATTAATCCCTGTTAAAGAAATCAATGTCTTTGATGAGGAAGCTTTTCTACAGGTAACGGGCACACAACACTGCCAGCCCTGGCCCATCGCTGTTTTAAAGATGGATTAAATGAGACAGCTTTTTATGAAGACAGTAGGGATGTCCTGGCTCAGAAAATTCAGCAGCATGCAGGGGACCGGCAGATCTGCTGCATCAGGGCAGGCAACTCCGCTCAGCCCTGAGCCCTGCAGGGACCTGGTCTGCCCTGCTGCGGGTGCCAGCCCGCACCCGCTGCCTCACGGGACATCTCTCTGTCACTGCTCCAGCCCGGCACGTAACTTCAGCACGTCTGAAAACCCCAGTTGGGCTCCTGCAGGACTGCTACAGGCATTAGAGGGTCTATTCCCACCGCACTTGGGCAAGAAAATAACCCTATTTAATCCTCAAGCCCAAGCGCAGCTCAGCTAAGCCAAGGTGCCGGTGCTTGGAGTGCCGTCACCTGCCACTGCAGATTGTTGCCTGCACAGTGACACTGGAGCTTCGCTTGGAGCCTGAACGGATCTGAAGTGTCTAATGACACAACCGGAGGCTACTGAGCAAGAGCTGCTGCGTGCGATAACCACTCGCTTGATTTTTCACAGCAGCTGAGGGAGCACGAGGGAGGCAGCCGTGTGGGTGGGCAAGGCACGGGCAACAGCATGCATCACCTGCAGTGGCAGCACGCGGTCCCCAAGTGGGTAGCAAATGCTGGCACATGGAGACGGGGCCGAGTGGGTTCTGCCGATATTTTACCCCAAGTCCCACAGCAAAAGAGAGAAGATGCTCCGTCAGCCCCAACCTGCCTGCATCCCTCCTGCTTTCTTTTCCTTGACACAGGCATTTGCCGGTGAGGCTGGGGTGATGATGCTTTTTTCCAGGACAGCCAGCAGCGCCTCAAACACAGACACCATGGCAGCAGAGCAGCCCCAGGAGTCATTACAGCACAAGATAAGGCTTGTGCAAAGAGAAAACATTCAATTTTTGGACAAATACCCCTATGGCCTCTTCCTTGTGCAGGTGACAGCAGCGACCGCAACTTTTTCTTTGACTCTGAGTTTCTGCAGGAGTTGAGAGCTGGGAACAGAGCAGGGCAGAGGGCAGAGGGCAGCCCGGCACAGCAGGGTGGGCACTGAGGGGCAGAGGAGGGCTGTCACACAGGCAAAGGGACAGGCCACGCAGCGGGGACCGTGCTTCTCTTCCCTGCAAGCTGCAGCAGGAGCAGAAGGGCAATGTGACCTATTCAGGTGACTTGAAGAGCGTTGCAAAGCCAGGCAGACTTCACAACAAAGCAGAGCGCTACATTCGTTTTATAGCATCCGCCGTTCTGCACAGCGTACGCCGAGGAGCAAGCAAACGGTGCCGGCCTCGAGGGGTGAGCATCGCTCAGAGCTTGATTAAAACTAGCCAAGTGCTTTATAACCTCTATGCATTTTTAAATGTCTCTCTTTGGGAAACATAGCTCTTAAAATGATAAGGTAGTTTGATAGCTCAGGGCACTGCTCAAACTGTGAAGCAAAGTAATTTTTCTAGCACGGTTCCTCCACAGACCTCCCCTCCCAATAAGCTCTTGAGCACTGGGAGGTCCCAGTAGAAACTCCCCACATGCCGGGGTGGGATGGGGCGAGGAGGAGAAGAAAGTGGGGAAGGAGAAAGGAGGTCTCGTCGCTTTCTAGAGAGACAAACACTAGGACGGTTCACCCTCCTAAAAGACAGACGTCCTTTTCCAAGGAGAAGGAGCCAGCAGTGCAAGGGAGAGGAGCCGGCTGCTGGCTGGGGATTTTGAGGAAAAAAATAGGTAGTGGATAACTTGGGCTCTTCAGCCTGTGTCACCTGGAGCACCAGGTGGGTGCATCAAAAGCCAAGTAGCCTGAAAATTCTGGGCATAGCCTTGCCCAAAAAGGCAAAAATATCAGTTACCGGGAATAAACATTTGCTGGAGCCCTTCCACATGCATCGCGACGGGGCTCCTACACTAAGAGGGTCCCTTCCCTTGCTGTCAAGGCAGTCATCCACCGTGTTTAAAAAGGACTAAGGGTCTTATTTCTTTTCTGGGAGAGGCTCTTGAGCACTCGCTCCCTGGAAAGCCTTCAGTTCCCCAAAGCCTCCCAGGTACCCCAGGTACCACCCAAGCACTCAGGTTCTGTCTTGGCTACTCACAAACCCCAAAGTCAGCTCTTACTTACAGAAACGAGTTCTTGCACTTCTCTCTGACAGTCCAGTATTACACCTTAACCCAGGAAAGACCTGCACATTTATCTACCCCAGAGGGATGCCATCAGCCAGGGACACACTGAGAGCCTCCCGTTGGCCAAGCACCACTGGGTTTCTGCAGGAAGGGAGAGAAGCACAGCAAGGGCTATGCAAGAACAGCCTGCCGCTCCCCGAGGATGCCGTCCTGGGGTGCCAGACCCCCTCTGAGCAGGAGAGACCACCTGGGCAGCCTCAGCCCTGGAGCAAAGGGCTGTGGTGGGAGGCTGCAAGCCGTCAGGCTGCTAGAAGCAAAAGGGTTTACTGAGACATAGCTGTGAAAATCCTTACCTCTCTCTGGACTGACTCGCACTGAAATGAACTGGACTCAAAGCAGCTGATCTAAGAGCACAGAGAAGTCGCTGGAGGGCTCAGAAAGTGGCATCGTAAGATGAGGAGACATTAAAATCCAAAATAATAAAAGTAACTGAATTTATTAAGGCTTCTCAGAGCCTGTGGGCAAAATAGTTTTTCCCTATTTAAAAGTGGGTAAGTCAAAAGAGAAGCTAAGCAATTTGTCAGAGATTAGAAGCGACGAAGTGGCAGAGACCGAAGCCCGAAGCAGCAATGTCCTCACAAACAAGATCACCACCCCAGGTTGGCACAAGCAGGGTCCCTTTCTCCAGCAGTGGAGGTGGAGACGCAGGGATGCTAGCCATGTCTGGCAACAAGTGCTTCACCTGCTGAAATAAGAGAGCAAGCCTGGGCCGCTAGAAAACCTTGCAGCACTGCCAGGGGGTGGCCAGGCCGTTACAACACCCCCCATTACCGTGCGGGGGGTGCCAGCCCTTGTGCGAGGGTCGGGGAAACGCCTGCGATGGTGCCGGGGTGCAATGCCCTGTGGTGTTAGCCCAAGCCAGGCTCAGGGAGGTCTCCAGCCGCTGCGCTTGCCCAGAAGTTCCTCCAGCTCTGTTTGTAGCTCAAGCCCGCCAGTGCCACATCGTTCCAAACGGGCGGAGGAGGTCCAGCTTTGCTGTCACTGCAGCCCTAACCCAGCTTTGCAGAACCTTTGCCAACTCACGATCAACCCACACCACCCCATGTGGTCCCGCTCCTTCCCCAGCCAGGTTGCCTAGCATTCCCCGCCAGTGGAAATGCTTCATGAGGCTCTTCCTGCCCCCCATCCTTCCCTCCCATCGTTAACAACAGGGCTACCACCCCATTCCAGTCCTTCATCCTTATTTTCCCCTTCCCATCAAGTTCAGATAGCTTCCCATCCCCTACCCCATTAGGAAAGACTAATCCACGTCCCCATTAACAGTACGCCTGGTGCCCCCATCGTTACCACACCATCAGATCCAAAAGCAGCATGGTTTCACGGTTGTACCCCCATTCGCTGTCCTAACAGAGTCTCGGGGAAAGCTGTACGGCAGCTGCCCACAAAGGGCCACCTACACTGAGAAAGGAGAGACATTTCCACCCTTGATCTGCATACACAAAGGTCATGGGAAAGAGGCAGAGGGGGGTGAATCCTTGCAGCCTCATTAGAGGGAAAGAAACTGTTTCTGCAAATAATAATTGATTTCTAAATTTATCCCCTAATTAAATAGGTTCCCTGGATGAATCTGCATGCAAGCTGCAAGGTGATGATTTAGTACCTGGCTTCCTACGGGAACACATCAACACATGTTTGCAAATTGTCTCTCTCCCAGATTCAAAGGTAGGGTGATCATCTCCCCATGCCAGCACACCCAGAGCAGACGGGCCCCTCCTGCCACCTGGAGCTTTCAGCAAGCCAAGCCAAGCTTTCCTCTGTGCCAGGTTTATCAGAGCCACACGCAGGGGAGAAGGGCGTTTGTCACCCGTCTTGTCACTGGTCCCTGTGCTCCAACCCAGCAGCGACTTTCCCGTGGACCAGAGCAGGGGACCCATCACAACCAGAGCATGCAACTCACACCCTGCCTAAGCAGGAGGCCAGCCGGAGGATTTTTTGGCAGGCAGCAGCTGTAAAACTACGGCAGAACTGGAAATGCACTGCCTAAACTCAGCACGTAGCAACGGCAAGAATTAGAAACATTATCTCCAAAACATGCTCTTGCTTCCTACATCAATTCCACGGCTGTTCCTGTCTAGTCGCTTTGACTTTTTCCTACAGACACCATCAGCTAATAAAACCTCAAGAGACGGATCCTGGGATAAAACCAGGCTACAAGCTCTGCAAAAATTAAAGACATTTATCACTCTTCTGCAGAGAGCTCCTTTTGGAAACCAGAGAGCCCTGATACTCTCAGACAACCATCAAAGGACTTTGGATGCGAGAACTCCACGTTAGCTTGAAAAGGTGACAGTCCTGCCGCGTTAAAGCCCACGCTAATTAACTCCTGCTGCCTGGGACCATAAGCACGGGGCCCAGAGCCTGTCCATACACAGTGCTGGCTCAAAGCTCTCCCCTCCCAAGAAAAGAGGCGCTTGCCTGCATTTACACACCGTCTTCTGCCTGTCAGCAGCAGCAACACCTTTCATCTCCTCCTCTTTCCTCCCTGCCAACTTTCCACCCCCCAAGATCATTTGTGCACCGGGCGTTCAAGTCCACCTTCCTTCAGGACTCCAGCCCTTTGGTGTTGAGGCTTTGGGATCTATGGACATAGGTCGTCCCTCCTGATGCCCCACACGTTGGGGTTCCCGCTCCTGGCACGTGGTGCTTGCAAGGATGAGCCATAAGTGCAGCCTGGAGATCCTTTACGGTGCCCATCTCTGCCACACTGGGCAGAGACTGAGGAGCCCTCCGTTCGACCCTTGGCTCTGCCACTCACCCCAGAGAAATTCATAGATTCAGATATTTATGGATCTGCTTGGCCCTGTTTGGGGCTTCTGGAAGGCAGAGGCACAGCCTGCATGTCCAACTTGCACCGCACTGAAGTCAAACACACAGAGAAACTGCTCCCATTAAGTACTAAGAGGCTTTTCTGAGGTTTTGAACCTTATCCTGGTCTGTGGTGGGAAAAAAAGACAGTTTGGAAGTTTCCCCATGAGGGAGAGGGGAAAATAACCTCTCCATCTATTCCTTCCAGAAACAGTGAACGTAGGTTGCAACCACAGGGTGAAAGACAAGCACCAGGCATGGCCCAGCCAAGACCATGGCCATTTGCTGTCCCAGGATGACTACAGCACACATGGACACCTACCAACCCGGTCACATGCTCTTCTTTGAAGAAATGCCAAAAGATGGGATTTTCTCCCCCCCCTTCCCCCAAAAAGTGTTCAAAACTGGAGCATCTCCATGGTATTTTGGATTTCTCAACACTTCTGGATGAAAACTATCTTGTTAAGAGAGTTCTCAATCAAAAAATCACTACCACAGACGAAGCTCGGGCCCTAACCTACTTCTGCACTCAAAAATAAAAAATCCATTAGGTGGCTAAATACTTTAGGAACTACGTCCCTTCATCTCCCCGCTTTGGTTCTCCGTCTGTAGCAGAGCATCCTCCTTCATAAATTGCCTCTGAGAGCCTCAGATCTCTTCTAAAAGAAAACAGTATTATTCACGGTATAGGAAATAGATGCAAGAAAGCTAATTAGTCCTCGTACAGAGGAGTTTGCAATATACAGCATTTAAATGAAGCCTGATTTTCGGATCGCAGTGCTAAAATCTTCGCATTGCGTCACTGGCTTTCTCTTCCAGAGGTGCCTTTTTTGCTCACCTTGAGCATTTTTAAAAGGCAAAGAAAATTCCTTTAGGTACCAAAGCAAATTCATAATCTAGCTCTCCACCACTTACCAACTTGAACACATTAAAACTCTGTTAAAAGCAGAGCAAGATGAGTCCTTGAGGCCCTGTTCCCCAAGGATGTGTGCACATAAAGCAAGGAAAATGTGTGGTTATTAGAGTTTAGCTTTATTGTTTTCATAAAACACACTGAAGATTGTGTTTATGATTCTGGAGAAAATAAAACCCCCTCTCCAATTGTTAAAATAATGAACACAAGATACTCCAGTGACTTCTAAACAATCAAATACTTTGGACTTGCACAGCACCCTCTACTCAGATTTCAGAAAAGTCTGTACAAGAATGAAAATAAGCCTGGATGGGTGGGGGATAAATCCAGCATCTCACCTTATAGCCAGAGGAAGCAGAATAGTTTATACAGTCATTGCATGAGGCTAAGTTACACGGATGAGAGGGGAACTGTTCAAAACTTATCGCAAAATTGCTTAAGAGACAGTTTTGCTGGTTTTCAGTAACATCCCAGTTTCTGAATGATCAAATCCTATTTGAAAGCCAGACTTGAGTATGAGAATCATTTAAACGCACTCAAAACCAAACAAATAAGTAAAATCTTAGCCAGCACTTTCTCTCTGGGCCCTGCATGAGTCACTCGCAAAACCTTCTCCAACACAACGTTCACACCTTCGGAGGGCTTTTGCCTGCCCCATGTCCCTACCACTCCAAAGGTCTTCTGCATCTGGCTGCAAGAAGGCATTTGAATCCACCACTGCATCCAGTCAGACAAACAGCATTGCCCAAGGAACCCAACAGCCTCCATCACTTCTGCTCCTCTACCTCCAGCCTGGAGGAAGGACAAGCCAAAGGGTTTTTTTCCCCTCCTTTAAATGTTACAGCTATGTGAGGTTATGAATTATTGAATGGAGCTGTCTCTTCAGTTTAGCACGATGATGATGAAAGGGAAATGTGGACCACAGAGGGGCCGTGTCCCCAGCACAGCAGCGGGGCAAGAAGCCAAGGGGCACGACCAAGCGGGATCCCTACCCAACTGCTTAGTGTCTCTGCCCATCCATCAAAGCCTGACACCTGCCTAGCACCACTCGCACGGTGGGGATTGAATTCATCTTGGAAGAAGCCAAGGGAAATACAACTTCCACAGCAATGGCCTGGGAAGGGAGGTAAGCTCTTCAGACAGGTGACCCCCTCCATATCCCTGCACCCCTACTTGAAAACTTGGGCTGAACGAGGACCTGAGACCTTCTTGGCCATGTCCAGTGGTTAACCTGGACGGGCTGACCTGGCAGAAGCAGGTCTTCTCTGGAGCTCCAGCACAAGGGAATAGACTGGGGATAGGGATGGAAAAAGCCAGAGAGGTCAGAGGTACTGAGAAGGTGGTGGCAGAGTCTAGCCTTCAGATAGTTTTGCAGACGCTTTCTGGAAGGTATTACTGCCAGCTCTAAACCAACCTATTAGTATAAGCCTTTGGGGCTTGTAATAAAAACCAAGATGTTTTTTCTCCCAGAGCCAAGTTAGATTGAAGATGTCTGAAAATTAAAGGAGCAGCCTAAAAAAAAGATTTCAGTTCCACCCCTCCCTTTACGTACATTTACTGGCAAGCTTCTCGGAGACAGAGGTCAGCTCCGGAGCAGCGGCACCCCTGCTGCATTCATCCCCAGAAACTGGCATAGCATGCAAAAGCAGTTTCTGCTCCTCAGACCCACCTTGCTGATTAACGGCTTCATTCTAAGAAGCACATAACAAGACTGAATTGAGACTTAACCGATTTCAAAGAAACACCAAATTTGATACACACAGAGAGATCTTCAAGTTGAGGCAGCACCGAGTATCCAAACTAACAACAGTCTCTGTGCATCCTGCCCCAGCAATATGTCCTAAAATTTATGAGAATGGAGTCGTTTCTAGGGCCCCACTTTTCCCTCTCCTGCAAACTTCTTCTGTGGGTCTCCTTCTGAAAAAGGACATAACCAAAACGAACACACTACCCCAAAGAGATTTGAGTTTTATGAACTGAAGCCCTTCTACTTGGAAAAAGCTGAGAATCAAGTTTTCCTGCAAGAGATTTGCCACCGTGGCTGCCCTTGATCATCACATCACACACTATATTGCTACCTGTACTCAGGGTTAAGATCCTCATTTAAACACCAGAAATGAAAACCAGTATCTTCCCAGAGAAGCGTGCAGGAACCCAGCCAGGTCCAATCCTGCCCTTTGCCTCCGCAAAATGCAACTTATCCCCTGCCTGCGATGACTGTCGGGCTGATCACCACCTGGCTTGCGAATCCTGCCCACTCGCTCTTTTTTTACTCTGGGTGTTAATGGAAAGAAATCTCTGGATCCATTTGAAATGAATTATACTCCAGTAATTGCAGCTGCTATAGGGCAGTATTAGGTCAAACTGCCCTTTTTGTGCTGTGTCTTAAACACTAGAGATGATGAATGAGCTCATTTTCAGCAGAGCTGGATGATCACAGCTCCAGGTGAAGCCCATGCGAACTGCAGATGCTCACTACTCCGATACAGCATCACCAGTGCCTGCCAAGCGCTTCCTTTAATGAAACATCCAAACTCACACTGTATAAACACAATTTTGGCTTGCATTGCTTGCTACTTGTTGTCATCGTCCCGCAGGTCCTCAGCACACAGCCTCCCCCTGCCATCCCCAAGGCTGTCCTCTCCAGGCTGCATTTGATTGCTTAAGAAATCTATGCCGCTCTCCCCCCAGAAGGACCTTTTCAGCCCAAACCAGAGATTCTCCCCTCCTATTATAACTGTGTTAATTATTAAGATAGGGTGGGATTGAAGAGACTAATTACCACTGTAAAGTTACTCTCCTGAAGGCTGATAAGGGAAGTAATTAGGATGGACAAGCATGGATTACAGAGCTCTAAATATCTCTCTCTTGTCAAGATAATGCTGCTGCCCAACCTGATAAACGAGTCCACAGGCAAACACGAAGCAGTCGTGGAGACCAAACAACGGGCTGGATCATCACAGAGCACAGACCCTTCACGCTGCAGTGCAAGGGGATCGCTTCTCCAGCAGCTCCAGACTGGGACCGATGGCCGTAGCCTCCAACACACAACCCCAAGGACCTCAACACAGGCACCCTGCCCTGGGCTGGGCGACAGTTGATACTTGCACGCACACTGTTTGCCTTCCGTGGTGGGTTAACCTTGGCTGGCTGCCACACGCCCACCAAGCCGCTCTCACACTCCTTCGTTCCCGACTCTTCTACCTCCTCCCCACCGAGCAGTGCAGGGGGGATGGGGAATGGGTGTTGCCACATAACCCCAATGCACCTTCACAGTCAATGAGATGGTATGTTCCTTCAAGTCAACACACCCAACACCTTCCCCCTCCAGACACTGTGCTTTTGGCTGCTTTGCCTTTTTTTTCTCTTTTCATCTCACCAGGTATCAGCTAAGACAAGGAGCACACTTGAGCAGTAGATAGAAGATGACAGCTATTCCATTGGGCTGCCATGGGACACGTATCCCCTTGACATGAGGGCAAGGGTGACACTTCACAGCGTGACAGCAGTGTGCGATTGCCCTGGGAACGTGGTTGCTCGAAGCAAAAGCCCAACGCCTGGGAAATCCCGAGAGGACCAACCCCGTGCACATCTGAAGCCACCTTCCATCCTGTGTCCGTCAGCTTGTTTGTCCATATGGAAGAGGCCTCACGGGTTAGATACAGCTGTGGCAGCTCAGGGGATCTGGATTGAAGCCCCTCCATGAGGACCAGCCTACGTGATCTTGCGCGAGCCATTTTGTGCTTCACAGCTACCAGAATACAGACACCCATACGCCACGTCCCTTCACTTTGCCGGCTGCAGACCCCTGCAGTTCTCTGCGTTTGTGCAAGACACAGCAAAAGTGAGGGTCGAGGTCGGGCGGAGCTGGCAGCACCACCGAAATAAATCTCCATCTAGACAGCGAAGTGCATGAGAGCGAGCTAACTCACCCGAGCTCCCCAGCAAGCGAGCGCAGACCGCTCGGCTCATGCTCTCCTCCAGCTGCAGAAATGCCAGCTCCCAGGGTCACGTTCCTACCACGGCCATGCACATCTCACACACATTCCTCGTGCATACACACAGATTATTTTCCTATAACAATTTCAGGCACCCTGCGCTAGAGCATTTATAACTAATACATATTCTAATGTTCCTGTTCACCTGAGACACTCGAAACTTTCCTGGCTCATTTGTCAGATTTTGTTATTTTTATTTTTTTTTAAATACCTTCTTCCCCTCAGGCCAGTCAAATCAGTCCAGTTAATTTTAATTTCCATGGACATGGAAAGTCATCTCAAGGTCATTTTTGGGTTATTTTCCAGTTCCAAGTCTGGAGGATTTTGCAGAATTTGCAATTGAGGCTTCTGATTATCTGCTACATATTGAAACGAAAAGGAACCGGCTGAGGAGAGACAGTGATGAAGCACCCCATTGACACCCAGGTAATTAAGGAGAAACAAACATGTTTGTTGGCTGAAACAAGGGGGAAAATGATGCAAACCACTTTATTCTAGCAAGGAAGAGAGGAGGGAGGAAAGAAAAAGCAGCAGCTAATGGGTTTCCATCAGAAGGGTGTGCTTTGCTCAAGCCAAAACCTTCCCAGCGTGTTTGCATTTCAGTGGGAAGGTTGTCGGGTGCCATGGGGAGGCGTTTGTCACTCCTGATCAGAAAGACAGCGAAAAAAAGAAACCCACTGAATTGCAAAACACAACCTTTGTGATGCACGAGATAGGCAGATCAACACAGCCCCATTCTGAAGGGGGAAAAACAAACAAACAAACAAACAAACAAAAATATATATATATATATGTCCTAAGGGCTCAGAACCGTTGAAGCTTGGAGGACAGCCCCATCTCCCCTTGGCCAGCCTTAGCATTAAGGTCCAGGAAATTATTCCCTTGGGAAACTGGTGACTCCCAGTGTTAGCCCAGCTCACGGCCCGGGCCAGACGATGCCGGGGCCAGGCCGGCACGCCACAGCGAGAAACAAAGTTCATGGTGAACTTCAGCACTTGGCTCCCAAAGCGAGCCTAACGCGGGCGCGTCAATCTGCGCTCCAAATGTGTTTATTAAACGTTTTTAATATCGCGGTGGCAGACAGAGTAATGCAATCAAGCCTGAGTCACACATCTTCCCGAGTCCGCGGGGACCGCGGGTACAAGCCTGTTTTTGTTTCTTTCCCAGGGAATGATCAAGATACAGGACTCGCAGCTCAAATCACACGCACTCTCCAGGGGCAGGCGACGGTAATTAGTTTGTGTACATTGGAGGCGTTTTCGGATTCAAGCCCTGCTCGGGGAACCTGGCAGGAATACTCAAGCTGCTGGGCAGCGAGTGCTCTGGAGAGACCTAGTCCTGATGGTGGGTGCTGAGCAGGTACAACGCTGACCTCAAGCTCTCAAAAACTGGCCTTGTCCCACCAATTATTTGCTATCTAAAAAGCACTGTACTCCAGGCTGGTTTTTTTTCCCATGGGCATCTTCCAGAGAGGAGCAGCTATGAGAAATATCTTATTTTAGTCTGCTTAAAACAAAGCAAATCTTGTTATTCTGGGAGTGCTTCATCCCGCTCTCCCAGCCCCAGGAGATGATGTCTGTCCTCCCCCCCCCAGGCAGAGCTCACCTGGTCCGAGGTACCACCACCACCTCCCCAGGCTCACGATAGCCTGAAGATGCAGGGGAGAGGGCAAACCAGCAGCCCCCCAACAGCATCAGGACTCAGAGGAGGATGAGGAACATCAGCGAGGGCCTTAACCTCAGTTTTAGCTCTACTCCAAGCTAGACTCAGACTGCCTTGGACTCCAAGCTAGACCCAGACTGCCTCGGAGTGGTTTGAAGACGGCGGCCCACTGCTACGGAGCCTTCCTTCAACAGCAAGTCCCTTCCCCTGGTCGTGCAGGACACCTTGGAAACCATGAGACACACTCAGATGCAGCCGCCAGCGAGTACACGGGCAGTCCGCAGCAGTAACCTGCACACCTCCAGCTGCTTGGGTCAGGTCCCTGCAAGACGCTAGTGCTGTCAGAGTACAGCTGAAGTCAGGACTATTTTCCTGCTGACTGTGAAATTGTTGGGGGGTGGGGGGAAGAGGAATGTATTGCCACGTTGGGGGGGTGGGGGTGGGGGGAAGAGGAATGTATTGCCATGTACATTTGTCCAGATACAGCTGTACCAAAGGCAGACTGGACATCAGGGCACAGCCACGAGATTAAGTCATTTTTCTGTTTGCTGAAAGCATTGAGGAAAAAAAAAAACCTTAAAATGTTTTGCTGTGAACTTAATGTTTCATTTGACAATTAGTTCTGAAATAGCGAATGCTTGAAACAAAGCCAAAAACCCCCTAAATTTTAGAAAAAGATCATTAAATCACTGTTGGGCCAAACCTATTTTAAAAAAAAAAAAAAAAAGAAAATCCTTGAGTCAGAAAAATTCCGGCTCTGCATCGGGATCAGCCTTGTCCCTGGGAATGACCCCGGGGCACTGCAAAGGAGAGCAAGATGGAAACCCACCCGAGCTCTGCCGGTGGAACGAATGGCGCTGCCCTCGCCCTTCCCGGAGCACAACTCTGCATCTCGCCGGCGCTCCTCTGCCCGCCATGTCACCTCCGTACGTTGGCATCGATTAGGCGGCATTTAGACGCCGAGAGCTGGGCAAAGCGAGATGCTAATGGCAAGCACTGGCCACACACAGCAGCCCCGTCACGACTCCAGCATCCTGCCTATTAAGCAGTTTATTTTCTGAGTCGATGCATCCAAGGACTTGGTTGTTTAACACTGGTACAAGGCTCCTGTCACCTGCGGGTCAGGAGGGGTGAGGTGCGTGCCCGTGCACGGGGGCGAGGGGACGCGGAGGGCTCCCCACCGCTAAGCACGAGATCAGCTGCAGTGATTAGCAATCAAAATTAAAACACAAAACAGTGCCTAGCAAACCTAGGGGAGAGACACAGCTGGTGGATAATATTAAGGGGAAAAATAAAAAGTTAAGTTTACATCTGAATTCACCTTCTATGTGTTGTTTAACGGGGTTTGCTGCTGCCACCCCTGTAACCTCCCGCTGGCGGGGGAGTCCCATCTCCCCTCCACCGCTCCCAGGCTGAAGAGGCAAGGCAAGCTGGCTGGCCCCAGAGCCCGGCAGCCAGCCCTCAGCGGTGCCAGCCAGCTCCTTGGCCAGGCCAAACACCCCATTTTGAGCCAGAATTAGCCCCTTCTCTTCACACCAGTGACCGCAGGAGAAACCCTAAAGCTGCTGGTGGCTGCATTCACCGCCCCGCACAGCCGGCCGGGAGCCAGGGAACCCTCCTCGGGCTTCACCTCACTGCCTCCTCCTCCTCCTGAACTGGCCTTTTGCTAACACATCTCCAGGCACTCTCTCCTGCCCTGCTTTTTTAATGCAAAGCTACAAAATAACCGTGAAATGAGAGATACGACTTCCACTCGCAGCAACCCCCGGGGCTGCACCTCCCTCCCACTGCCCCGGCTCAGAGCAAGGGCTGCGGGAACAGATGTACCAAGACACGAGGAGTTTAAGAGGCTCCTTGTTTGCATGGAGCTGTGCCGCTGCGGGGAAGAGGGAGCAGCGGGGAGATAAGTACTCGCTTCTGCACACGGTACAGAGAAGGATTAGATACTTACAAATATTTTATCCTAGCTAAAGTAATTGCACCACTTGTTCTTATGAGTCAGAGCTATTTATTTTCATGCTTCAGGGCATCAGTTGATCACACCAGCTGAGGTCAGGCAGAAATTCCCATTGCTCCTGCAAGCGTTTTGCATATTGCAGGGAAGTGCGTTAGCACAAGTTACTGCAGCCTGGCACTCCCCTCGTCCCAGCCCGCTCCGGTCCCCACCGGGTGCAGAGGATGCGCCAGCAGGAACAACTTCTCCACTTTAACCCCCCCAGTACGACCCAGGAAACAGTCCTCGCTCTCACTAGTTTAACTTCTGCTAGTGGAGAAGCATATCTCATGCTCCTGCCCTGGGTGGAGGGTGCTGAGGCTTTCGGTACCTTTCAGTACCATAGCCACATCCAGCTGCGCTCCATCCTCCAGGCAGCAACCGGGCAGAGAGACCAGCGGGAAGAGCTGGTATCGGTCGTACAGGAGGCAAAAATAAAAACAACTCCTTTTGACCCTGAGCACGAGAGCCAAACCGGGGTCATCAAAGCTCATTTCGGTGGCCAGTGACTCCACGGCCTTTGCTGGGAGCAGACATGGATAACTGCTCATTTCTGAGCGCTTATGGATGCACAGCTCTAATTGTGTCACCACCGAGAACCCTCCCAAAACCCAATACACTTGGCCAACGTTAATAAATAAAAACCAGTCAGCGTGTACATGGAAGAGGCAGAGGAATGCAAGAAAACAGCCACAGGTATTGGACCAGGAAAAAAACACCTCCCCAGCCTCCCTCCCAGTGCTAACTATCCAGCTTCACTAACTCAAGATCATTTAGTAAAGGTCTTGGAAAGAAACAGCCTTTGATCTCCAAGCACCAAGCATGAAATGAAGCAGCAGAGGCCAATGCTCGCCAAATAAAAGGTTCCCTTCGCACAAACAAGAGGTTGGCTGCTCTTGGAGCGAAACGTATGCACATGCTGGTGGCCTCGCCGGCAGCAGGCAGGAGGGACTGCAAGGTGCTTCCCCAGAGTGGATGGTGTGCATGCAAACCCGGCCAGAGAGCATCTCATACCACGCATCCAGCTTGAAATATCTCCGGGAGCTGCGGCAGCACAGGATCGCTCCCCTATCCCCTTCCTTTCATCCTGCTCATCCCCTAACTTCATCCCCAGCTGTCCTCCCAAACAGCATCATTCTGCCTCCTCACCCCTGCTCAGATGCTCACCAAAAGCCAAGTATCTTACGTTTCCTCATCTGCGCTTCAGTGATGCCCATTAGTAATTACACTGCTGCGGCAGCAGCTCCGTAACTTTAATTATAAGACAATTTCTGTTCTAATCCCTGGTTTTGACTCACTACTGCAGACCCCTCCCTCCCCCCACCTTCTCTCCCCCATCCTCTCACTCGGTCATTTCAGAAGTGAAGTCATGCAGATAAGAAGGAGTTTGAACAATTAGGTATAATGATAATATGGACATCACTTTCCTACAGATGTCTGAATAGCGCTTCAAGGGCAGGTCCGCAAAACCAGCCTGCCCTCTGAAGCTTTGCAATTTCTTACGTCATCAGAAACAGCGTCAGGATCCTTTTTGGCAGCTTGCATTTGTTTACTTTTCAAACAAATACTTTTCTGCCCATAGTTTCCAAAGCTCTGGGAAACCTTCCCCTCGCTGCTGGCATCTCACCTTCCAGCAGAGCCCACCGCAGAGATGATGCACCAGCAAACCACGTGCAGGGCTGCAAACTCACTAATACCTCCGCACCCAGAGCATCCCATCAGCATCCTCTTGGTGACATCCCCTGTGAGGCAGCTGGGGTACAGGGAGAGCATCAGGAAAGTAAAACCCCCCAACTCAGAAGTCAGAAACCCCAGGTTTCACACCCAGATCTTCAGCTCAACTCACTCGACTTCACCTTTCATCCCCTCACCTGTCACTGGGGATAATATTTTTTTCCTGACATCCTTTGTTATTCAGAGAGAGAAGATTCTGTAAATGCTGAATTATTATCATCAAATTATAATACTCAGAACATTGTCTCCCTTTGGGATTCATGCTGCAGGAGGAGAGAGCACAGCACAGGCACCCGGAGCTGAAATGTGCCATGTTTAGTTCCCTTAGAGATAGCGGGGATGGATGCTGCTTCAGTATTTTTCTCTCTTCCTCAGCTGTCCTGGAAGAGTCTCTCTCTGACAGGTCTTCTGCTGGAGAGAACTGAACTATATTTGAAAGGTAATTTTGGAGCAAATGGGAAAGAAGTATCAGAGTTGTCACGATGAGATTTTTTGGAATTTCCTTCCCATTTCAGGGGAGGGGGGTGGGGCAAATCAAGACTTTTTGCATTTCGTTGTTTTCAAAATGGGATGGCTCCTGCCACCGCCTCCAGCTTCCCCGGGCTCCCTGCAGGCTCCCGGCCGGAGGGGATGCTGCTTCAGTATTTTTCTCTCTTCCTCAGCTGTCCTGGAAGAGTCTCTCTCTGACAGGTCTTCTGCTGGAGAGAACTGAACTATATTTGAAAGGTAATTTTGGAGCAAATGGGAAAGAAGTATCAGAGTTGTCACGATGAGATTTTTTGGAATTTCCTTCCCATTTCAGGGGAGGGGGGTGGGGCAAATCAAGACTTTTTGCATTTCGTTGTTTTCAAAATGGGATGGCTCCTGCCACCGCCTCCAGCTTCCCCGGGCTCCCTGCAGGCTCCCAGCTGGAGGACTCTGCAAAAGCCCCTGAAACGGAGCCAGCCAGCCCCACACATTTGGTTCTCTCTCATTTTCACTTTCAGAAATAAAAATAAAGCAGATTCCAGATGGAGCCACTTACAGCACGGGACAAGGGGGCACCCTATTGAGGTTCCTACGGGGGAAGCCGTCATCCAGCCTCTTCCTGGACCCACCACTGATAGCCAGCACTAATAGGCATCCAGCACTGCATCTCCGGCATCTACCTGGGGCATCTCACTGCATCTACCCCCAAACACGCAGAAAAGCCAATCCACATCGCTGGGACTTCTCAAAATTACAGCACACAGGCACACACAGAGCCAGCAACATCCAGTTCTGGCACCCGCAAGAAAGGGCTTGGCTGTCCCTGCACAAAACCCTGTGCACAGGGCTGCTGGTCCGGGGGACCATCTTCTGGGGACAGCCTGGAGAAGGACCAGCACCCATCTCCCCACTCCTGCACAGTTTAAGGCTTCATTTCGACACCTTCAAGCCCCTCAAATGTCATCTTTTCAGGAAAGGAGGCAAAGACAGCCAAACCTCTGGAAATGGGCAAAGGCTAATAAATTGCTAAGCGTTGAGAAGAGAGCCAGGAGAATGAGATTCCCCGGGAAGCACAGCCGGCAAGCGAAGGAAAGCAGCAGCCTGCGCCCAGCTTGGCCGAGCCCCGGTATCGCCACCAACACAGCTGCTCCAACGTCTGCCTCTTTCCATAACTCAGGCCAACAGCCCCAGAAATCTTCCAAACGAGTAACGGGGAAAACACAAACACCGCAGGCACGCAACCGTGCAGCAAGAAGCCATCAACCTCGCGAGCAGGGGGAGAGGAGAGGGAAGGCTCTTGCAAGCAACAGCCTGCAGCTCAGGCTGGGAGGTTTTGCTCCTCCTCTGCTACAAAACTTGCTACCAGCTTTTGCCTAAATGCTTTTTTCCCCCGTGAAACTTGCCCTGTTCCCCCTCCCACAAAGAGTTTCACATAACAAAACCCCAGCTAGCGTGGGCACTGGAAATGTTAGCCTCACCGGTCCTGCTGGGAAACTGGGCTTCCCACCCCCGCAAAGCACCACGCCAGCACCCCTGCTCCCTGTACATCAGCCCAGCTCAGGCAGGACATCCCCGTTCACCCCAGCGCCCCCCCCC
>NW_008795575.1:2075429-2075749 GCF_000699145.1 Aptenodytes forsteri
AAGGCTTTTGCAAGCAACAGCCTGCAGCTCAAGCTGGGAGGTTTTGCTCCTCCTCTGCTACAAAACTTGCTACCAGCTTTTGCCTAAATGCTTTTTTCCCCCGTGAAACTTGCCCCCTGTTCCCTCCCACAAAGAGTTTCACATAACAAAACCCCAGCTAGCGTGGGCACTGGAAATGTTAGCCTCACCGGTCCTGCTGGGAAACTGGGCTTCCCACCCCCGCAAAGCACCACGCCAGCACCCCTGCTCCCTGTACATCAGCCCAGCTCGGGCAGGACATCCCTGTTCACCCCAAAGCCCACCCCACCACCACAACCCCC
>NW_008795575.1:2075781-2082916 GCF_000699145.1 Aptenodytes forsteri
GGAAACTGGGCACCCCCGCAAAGCACCACGCCACGGCTGTACATCAGCCCAGCTCGGGCAGGACATCCCTGTTCACCCCAGAGCCCCCCCCCAAACCCAGCGGGGTCTGGGCCCAGCACCCAGGGCAGGCTGCAGGCTGCGGAATGATGACAGCAGATGATACAAGACCTTGAATTTAATTGCAGTGGGAGAAAAAAAAAATAAATAAAAAAAATGTTCAGAGTGATAAAGAACCTTTTTCATAAGCCACATTATTTGTGTCTCTTTTCTAGAGAATTTTAGAGTTTGCTTGGGGGTTGGTTTGCATTTTGCAATTCAGGGCCACAGCTTGCACAGAAATAGGCCTACGGCTGGGCAGTCGGTTGCCCATGAGCATCTTGCCGGTACAGCACGGGAGGCGTCTGGCATCGCAGCCAGCCGCTGCGTAACCGGGGTTCTCAGTTACCTGCTGGACCCTCACTTCTCAATGCCACCCCCCCCCGCTTACCCTGGATATAGTGAAGGAGCAGTTTCAAACCCTCACGTGTGAGACAGACCACTGGCAGACGCTTCACGGAGATGGGAAAGCATTTAAAAATAAAAATCCCGCACCCTTACAAGCTGTGTGGTTCAACCTGCCATTGCACTTGCTGGTTTGCTTGTAGCAGAAAACCCGGCCAGGGTTTTCCCCTGCTCTTTGGGGGCTGCCTCATCTATGGACCTCGTGCTACCAGAGAAGAAGGGGCACAGTCACGCAGTGGTCACTAATAAACGTATTATCTGGGCATTGCAGGGAAGGGTCTTACCGGTGGAGGGGGAGCAGAGAGAGGAAGAGGCCCAAGGCCAGCCTCGCTGGAGGGCAAACAGTGATTAAATATTTATAGATTTTAATGCATTGATTTGTTAAGTCGGGAAACAGTCCTTTAAGAGTTTGAAGATGCCTTTCAAAGCAATTCTTAATCAGCAACCCAGGTGCAGCAAAGAGGAGCTCAACAAGAGGCAGAAACCACTCCAGGGGAAGGTCTTGAAAGCGGGGCTCTCCCCTCCTCGCCCGGCGGGGGACCCCTACAAGCCAGGATGGGATCCCGGCAGCTCAAAGAGCCCTGCAAGAGATTTATCTCCAAGGCTTTCTAATTAAGTTTCTCCTGTAAGGGATTGGACAGAATTTTTGCAGGAGAAAATTAAATGATGCTGCTTAAGGAGAAACAAACTGCAGTATTTCATGCCGGCCATAAAAGAAAGACTCCACACCCCTTCCGAAATCTGCACAATCTGACCGAGGAAAGCCGCTGCCCACGCCTGCCTCTGCATCACCATCCCTACACCGGCTCCTCGCCTTGCTTTGGAAAAAACTCCAATAATCGTAAAATAACCAAAAATGAGGGGGGTGCCCAGCAACTGCTGACCCAGGTAAGGCAATGTTCAAACAGGCAATGTTCCTGAGCAAGTGCTGCACGCCTTCGTTGGGTTTATGCTGAAGCCGATGGCGAACCAGCCTCCCCCATCCCTCATTTATGATGGTGCAGAGCTGGAAGCAGGACACGTGCCCAGCAGAATCCTAAACTTCCTGCAGTCCAGCCATGAAAAATAATATTTCAAAGTAAAATGACAGTTTTAGTTCTAATTCAGCCAACTGGAGGGTACAAATTAAATGTTCCCCCCTTGCCCCCACCCTTTCTTCAGTGAAATTATATTTTCTGAACGGAAAACTGCGAGAAAGGTTTTGGATGCTCCCCTCTGGCTGGGAAGCATCAAACAGCCCCAGGGCTGCAAATACAACATCCCATAGTCCATTGAATCCATTACCTTGCTTATCAATATGAGATTAATTATTCCGGTTCACAGGATATTTGGTTATTTCTTAATGCTCCAACTACCACATTTGAAAGAGCCGAGATGCTCTTGCCTTGGCTCACTGGATTAGCTAATCCTTATGGTCACTGCCAGCTTTTAAGACACAAACAAATGCATCCTCCGGGCTCACAAACAAAATGACAAATAAAACCCCATTTCAGGAGCATCTGCTGACGCCTGAGCCGACGAGGTCCTCTCCTGCAGCCGCATCCAGGGAGGAGAGGGGGCTGCAGTCTAACCTCCACTGATGACTCTACGAGTATAAGCAAGCGTACCTTGAGTTTGGGTTTCTGCTGCCAAATTTTAACAGGAAAGGGAGGAGGGGGACAGAAGAGGGAGGGAGCACACAAACAGGGGAATACAAGAAATCGCACACATTTTGTTCCCGAATCCTCCAAACGTGACTCACTTTGCTCTATTGTGACAAACTGAAACGCCTCTGAGGAGTTCATTTCACGTCTCATCCATTCTCTGAATAATGGGAAAATCCCTCTTTGTTTCTCTAAGATATCAGCACGCGCAACGCGCCACGTACACCCGGTTCCATTAGACATAATGGAACGAGATTGTCCCAGAAGTTGTTTTCAATTGCTTGAGTGCATCCTTCATTTAGGGAAACAAGAATATATGAGCCGCTCTACCCTCGCTGATGTGAGGACGCAATCTTTAAGCTGAAGTCAGGGCCATTTGTTTCCCGGCTTTGGCATGGGAAGAGGGTTGGTCCTTCCTCTCCCCAGCTCCAGGACTGGGTTAACCAAGAGGCTTGGCCATCCTCCTGGGGAAACCCAGGCTCCTGCCAGCACGAAGCCATGTGTGAAACTGGAGGTCAACCTATCCTATGGCAAAGGGTCTCCTCACCCTATGTTTCAAGCTTGGGTGCTCCTATTAGGCACTGAAGCCTTGAGATGCTACACCACGTGCCGTGCAATGTCGAGCAAGGATGCTGCGGGATGCACCAGGGATGCCTGCGCTTCCCTGGCCATTGACCTGGTTTCCCAGTACATCCCATGGTGCCGTTATGCAGCACATAATGGTGACAGTTGTACAGTCAGAGGGCTCGGGAACACTCCGAGACCTCTATGTGTAACAAAAAAGCCTGCTTATCTGCCAAAGAAAGCGGATCCCCCAGGAATGCATGTTCTAGCTGGCTGCCTACAATTTACTTTGACTTCTTGGGACAAAAGAAAGTTTGAAAGCCTTGGAGACAAACCAGGCTGCCTTAAAGACACTGCCTGTGATAACAATGTTGTTAACATTGCTAACATTACTTCTGTATTCAGAAGGAACCGATGGAGCTTAGTCGGGGGGGGGGAAACAACAGATGCAGCCAGGTTTTAAGTTTTGTTTTTTTAATTGACTGCCACCTTGAGATAGTTCCTCTTCCCAGCATGGGGGGGAAAAAAAAAATCACAACAAAGCAAACAGCATCTTGAGCCTATCGGATCCTTTTCAGCAAAGCATTGGCTTGAAGCCTTCGCGACACAGGTGCTTAAAGCAAAGGACGTGCCTGAGCTGCATTGCTGAATCAGGACTGATGCTCCCAGAACAAATTCACACGAATACTTGTCCCGTGCTTACAGGACATGACAGCGATTACCCCCGGCCACGCTGCGCACCGGGGATTTCACGCTTTTCAAGTTTAACAAGTTTTCGGTTTTCCCCTTGGAGAAAGCATGCGATGCGAGCACAACCAGAATGACAAAACCTGCCCCCCCCAAAGCACAGAACCACTTTCAAGCTGTTCTTTCCCACTAAATATTTATTTTCTTTTCAGATTTACCTCCCCAGCCCTACAGGGAAGGAACAGAAAAACTCCCGACAGCAGCCAGACCGAAGTCAGACCAGCAAACACCACCGGTGGGCACTGGGGTCTGCAGGGAGAGCAGCGAGGCTCTCAAAGGGAGGTGGTCCCAGGGCTCTGCCATAGCTGGCATCAGCTCCCTGCCGCCGTGCCCAAAAGCTTATCCCGGCCCTGTCCTAACCTCCAGATAGATGAGCTCAGGGCCACGCTGAACCATACTTTTTTTCCCTAGAGTTGGCATCCAGCCCTCCCTCTATAGCTTCTCCTGGCTTGGTTTCAACAGCAGTAGGTTTTATTATTATGCCTTGCTGCCCTAATTCTCTCTGCACTCAATTTTCCATTGACACGTTGACCCTCTGCTGCGTTTGCTAGCTCTGGGCAGGCGGCAGGCAGCACTCAGTCACCTGCCCGCAGGAAACTGGAGCTGAGGGGCAGGGGAGGCATCCTCCTGGTCCTGCCGGCATCCGCATGGACATGGTCCTGTGGGAAAGGGAAGGCTGGGAAGTTTCTGAAGGGAGCAGAAAGACATGGAGGGGGAGCCGGTGAACAAAAGGAAAGCCAAGGAAAGCAAAAAAAGATGCAGCACAAAGAAAGTGAAGGGTCAGGGGAAGAGAAAGGAGAGAGCAAAAGCAGCAGAAATTCGGCTGACGGGGTAGGAAATGCGACGCCGACACGTGGTGATAAAATAGCCGCATGGCACCAGCACAAGGCACCGGTAGGGCTGTCGTTTCCTCACCCCAGGGAAACTCTCCCGGCTCCAGGTGTCACCAGTCCCAGCCCTGCCTGGCTGCTGGTCACCTTTTCACAGCCCTGCTGGGACACCCAGAAGAGTAGCAGAGGAAGATGCAGATGGTTTTGCTCCTAGGACTGCGGAGGCTCGTTTCTGCTTTCTCTTCTGGTTTCTGCTCAGTCAGATGGGTTGGGCAGAGGGAGGTGGTTGTCTCCAGCTCATTCCTGGGGTTTCACCCCAAAGAAGAAGAGCACTAGGAAGTGGATTGCTCCTAGGAGAAGACCCACCTAAAAGCCAGCATTACAGCTCTGAGCGCTACGTCCGTCTGCCTCGGGCTGCAAGGCAGGTGGGACAGGAGCTTGGCAGCACCCTCATTTTGCCTTCAGCCCAGGACATTCCACCCCTCCACTTGGGAGAGGGATGCAGATACACAAGCACAGCATCCCTAACCCGCAGCCCCTGACCCGGCTGGTGCTGGCTGTCCCCAGAAGGCACCTCACCCGCTCCTGCTGGCTTTGCCATGCCGTCCCAGCCCACTCCATCACAGTTTTTATTCGCAGGGAGCATGCAAATACCCACTAAGGAGCAGCCCTGCCAGGGGAGAGAGTGAGGGGATCAGCGCCAGCACGGCCCAGGGGGCTCTGGGGAGGAGGAGGAGGAGGAGGAGGACAGTGCTGGCTTGCAGCTGCCTGCTGAACACAATGCAGAGATGGAGAATGGCCTGTAATTACAATTTGAAGGGCTTCTATGCACTGAAAGGGAACTGATTCAATTGTGCCGCAACTCCTGAGAAGCTGTCAGCAATCAAGGCATTCTCCCCGCTACAATCATCGGAGGCAGGGTAGGAGTGAGAGCAGGAAAAAAGTATAGCTTAGGTGATGGCAAGGTACAGCAGCGCGGCTCATTCTGCAGCTGCGATTTCCTTCCCATCAGCATCCATCGCAGGAGGAAGGCAGCATCAGGGGAACTGGGGGCACAGAAGAGATGCTGGTTTGTGAAACGCTTCTCTGGCAAATGCTGGGTGCCCCTGAATCCCACCAAGCCACAGACCTCCAAGACTGGAGGAGTAGGGGATGCCGCAGGGGATGAATTTCTGATGCACATTTTGTGACCGCTCGCTCTCGGAGCAGCGGGTGGCACGCGACAGCCCACAAGCTCACCCACATGTGCCACGTCCCCCTGGACTGCAACTGTCAGCAGGCAGCATGAAGGCAGCCAGACGTCCCACACACAGGCAGCACCTCCATCCCAGGCACCTTCTGCATCCCAACTCCCTTCCCTGGCTGCAGTTAATTTGGGTAAAATTTTAGCCCAGCCTCCCCTCCCCATGCGCACCCCAATGGTGGTGGCTCCCACAGCCGAGCCCAGCACCCACCCCTTCATTTTGAAATTAGAACAAACGCAGAGCTGCCAGCTTTCACTCCACTAATTCGACATCCAAGCCGCTGAAAGCTACTTTTAACGCCTTGCTGCAAACCTCAGACCGGGCCAAGAAAACTTTAATGCAGACAAGCTAGAAACAGAAACCCCTCCGGCTCCTGCCCTTCCCCATGCACCCCACTATTCATAGCGAACACGAATACTCTCGGGGTGTATTTGGAAGGGAAGGCGACTAAGCAGATGCCGCAGAGCTGGTGGGCACCAAAGACAACCATAATGCCAACCCCTGTACGTGCCCAACACCAGCTGCCTGCAGCCCCCGGGACCCCGGCAGAACCAGCAGCTTGGAGCTGCTTGCTGCCACTCATGCAAAACTCAATTTGCAGAGCTGGAAAGCAACCCCAAGAAGATTTCAATTTTTGGGTCTGCAAGAGATTCGGAGTTCATTTTAAAAAGCCAGCACCAGAAACGCTTGCTTTGCCACAAGCTCCGCTCAGCCACTAATCCCAAAGCCGAGCCACCGGCGTGCTCAGAGCAGGGCTGAAGTCTGCACGTTATTTCAGAGTTTATCCCCTGCTCGTGGACAAACTCTTCCCAGACAAAAGCAACCCTGTAAAAGCTTCAGTACAAAGGATGGCACCAGGACACATGTGTTCATCTGCCCATTTGCAGACCCTCCTGTTGACCCAACTGAAGGGTTTTTTTCAAGCTTTGCAGAACTACCACTAAAGAAAATGCAGATCTCCGAAGCCTGCTTGAAATCAGCAAAATGCATTACGTGCACATTGGTAGGTAGAAGCTATCCTGTTATCCAAGGAGATCATAACTACCTCATTTGCCTATTAAAAGGATACTGTGACAATATTTAAGTTAGAATGCTTTGGTTATTTGCTAAAAATTATGTGGTAGCAATCAAGTGAAAATTTAGGCTGCAATACAGCCATAGCAAAATTGCTAGTAATTTGTGTAACCAATAACAATTATTTTTAATGCATTAGCCAACATGTTTAAATAGGCTTTTTTATATACACATACATATGTGTGTACATATACACATGCGTTGATGGGCTCAATTTCCCCCTCTCTGAAAACTGAGACCTTTGATGCATCTTTCTTCGTTAGCACAGCTCGAGATCATAGAATCATAGAATCATTTAGGTTGGAAAAGATCTTTAAGAGCATCAAGTCCAACCGTTAACGTAGCACTGCCACGTCCCTCACTAAACCACGTCCCCAAGCACCACATCTACATGGTTTTAAATACCTCCAGGGATGGCGACTCAACCACTTCCCTGGGCAGCCTGGTCCAGTGCTTGACAACCCTATCAGTGAAGAAATTTTTCCTAATATCCAATCTAAACCTCCCCTGGCACAACTTGAGGCTGTTTCTC
>NW_008795575.1:2084355-2106977 GCF_000699145.1 Aptenodytes forsteri
CCAATAAAGGATGGAGATTCTCCTTAGCCCTCCTTTTGTTGCTAATGTATTTATAGAAACATTTTTTATTGTCTTTGACGGCAGTAGCCAGATTAAGTTCTAGTTGGGCTTTGGCCCTTCTAATTTTCTCCCTGCATGACCTCACGACATCCTTGTAGTCCTCCTGAGTTGCCTGCCCCTTCTTCCAAAGGTCATAAACTCTCCTTTTTTTCCTGAGTTCCAGCCAAACTTTCAGCCAGCAGTCTTCAGTTCAGTACAGTTCAGCCAGGGCAGTCTTCTTCCCCGCCGGCTCGTCTTTCAGCACATGGGGACAGCCTGCTCCTGCGCCTTGAAGATTTCCTTCTTGAAGAATGTCCAGCCTTCCTGGACTCCTTTGCCCTTCAGGACTGCCTCCCAAGGGACTCTGTCAACCAGTCTCCTACACAGGCCAGATCTCCAAAACAGGAGATGTAACACTTCAGCAGGAGGATATCTCCTGGATAGCCTGATCCACACCCTGCCAAGTGGATGCAGAAGATAAAGTCTCCCATCAGCTGATGGCAACCTGCACGATCAGAGGAAGAATTCACTGAGTCCTACGGGAAAGGAGACCGGGGGTGAGAAGATGGGGGACAGCATGATTTTCCCTCCTCTGCAGGCCCACCCTAGGGTCAGTAGCTCTTCCACCCAGAGATTACTAGGGAAAATACCCTGGAGTCTTTCTTGCAAGGCTTCTGTAGGTCTGCTCCAGGCTTTAACCTCTATTTTTAATATACAGCCCACCCCGTTGTGCAGGGAGCAAGGTTTCTTTTCTTCTAAACAATAAAAAAAAAGAAATAGACTCATACATTCTCACTTGCCCTCAGAAAATGGAAACCTGATTACTTATTCCTTGCAATCCCAAATATATCCTGGAGTCTTTCTTGCAAGGCTTCTGTAGGTCTGCTCCAGGCTTTAACCTTTATTTTTAATATACAGCCCACCCCGTTGTGCAGGGAGCAAGGTTTCTTTTCTTCTAAACAATAAAAAAAAAGAAATAGACTCATACATTCTCACTTGCCCTCAGAAAATGGAAACCTGATTACTTATTCCTTGCAATCCCAAATTATCCCTGCCAGGCCAAACACAGTAAATAAATCCTTGCTTCTAGAGATACCCTCTCCATTAAAAGTGCATGATGGGACCAGCATCCCATTGACCCGAGGACACCAGGAGCACCGGCTGCAACCCCTTCGGTCTGTGTCATTGCCTCCCAGCCGGCAAGCAATCCCAGGAGGGATTAGCACGAGAGCCCAGCGGGATGATGCATATCCCCAGCTGAGAGCAGCCTTTGGGAGCACAGACACCAAAACTCAATTTCCTTCTCTGCTGCGGCATTTCACCTTGCGGAAAGGAGTGAGGGGATGGGGGAGGAGGAGGAGGGATGCAGGGGAGGACGGCTGTTTCTATTCAAAGACATCCCTCCCATGTCCTACCCTTCCTGAGAAGTCCGGGAAGAAGCTTGCTTTATTTGTAGTAAGCAGAAAAAAAGAGCAATATTACAGCCTGTTGTAGCCTTCCAGCAGTTGGAGGACGGGAGAGAGCTGCCAGTGAGCAGCTCTTCCAGAAACCGGCTGTTCCCGAAGATGCAGGCAGGAGAGATCACAGCAATCACACAGCACGACCCCCCGCCCGACAGTGGCCAGCTAATTTCATTTTGGGATTTGTGCTTCATTTTCAGCCTGAATTTATCTAATTGCAGCTTCCAGCTGCTGGATACCGTTATGCCCGAGCCTGCAAGGTGGGGGCTTTGCTCTGAGTAGCCTTATTTTCCCAAATACAGAGAGCTGGTCAACCAATGCTGTTTTTCCCCAAGCTTTCACGTCAGGGAAAGGCCACAGCCACGTGCCTCGAGAACGGGCTTCTTTTACCCTATAAGAAAGAAAATAGTAATTCCCAAGCGCAGCACCGGGCTGTGCACCAGCCTCCCTCCTCCCTGCATACAGAAGGGCTGACCTAAGACTGCTGTCTGCGGGCAGCCAGCTCATCCACGGCTCTCCCCATCTTACGGGTGTCAGCATCGCCAGGAAAAAATGCTCCCCCCCCCCATCAAAAGAGGCATGAACTATCAGAAAAGCTTCATCAGTGGCATACAGTGAGGTTTCTCAGAAGTTGTAGCTACTTAGCAAAACTTGTGCATCCTGGCTGCCAAGCTAATTTCAGTCCTTCAGACCTGAAAAGGTTTCTTAGCTCAGGTACGGAGTTGTACCAAACACAAATACAATTCCCACAATATCCACCAAGCCCTGGATGCTTTTCCTAAAAGCTGTGCAAACAGTAAAACAGCTGCAGTATTTTTTTAATAATTCTTATTTTATTTTTAAAAAGCAGAAGACCATGGCTCCAGGACCGCAGAGCTAAATACCAAACTGCAGGAGAGCAGGAACTTCACTCAGAGTCTAATTAGGGGTCAGCCAATATAGAAACCAGCAAAGTATAATCTGAACAGCTCAAGGCAACGCAACTTCCTTAAGGGATGGTGGAAAAGAGGCATGCTAAGCAACCTGGCAGTACTACCTGCAAAAGAAAGCCTTTAAAATAGATGAAGGTGATTTAGAGGGTCTAATTTCAGCGGATTTTCAGAGAGCTTATGATAAAAGTGCTTCATAAAAGATTAAGGAAAATAAACGGCTACCCAGTAAAGGGCACAGCCAGGCAGGGATTACAGCTGGCTGGGCAAAAGGAAATAAAGACAGTGCTTCCCAAATTGAAAAGAGGTTCGTGGGGGCCAACTGCGTTATGGAAACGCTGCAAGAAGCGGAGAGCAAGTCGCACTTGGTGGAGGATCTTGGGGAGCTTCGATTTGCTGCAGCTACGGGGGTCAAGCATCTCCAGCTGGATTCATTATGCACCGCGGGAGGTGGACGATGAAATTCTGTTTAGGCGAGTAAATGAACATGTTCTGCACGCCGAACCACGCGCCAGAGGAAGGTGGATGTACTGAATAACCACGCTGATCCTATATTTTAGTTGATTTGCCTCCAATACTGCCGACAAAGGAGACTCTGAAGGTGGACAAAGAAGCTGCATCCCTGCGGCGGGATGCATCAAGAGTCCTGGCTGCTTCTGGACCAGGAGAGAAGAGCCAGATGTGCCTCAGCTGGCAGAGAGATGGCAAAGGAGATTGTGAAGCCCGGTCACAGCCCTGCTTCTGATAACAGATAAGCCAGCACGGTGGTACCCGCCAGGAGCAGGGCTGCCTTTCACCAGCTCTAAATCTGGTGACTGTGCCGTCCCACAGCAGTGGAGATGCTGATGGTGGGGCTGCCCACATGCATGTGGGAAGGAAAAAGCTACTCAGGGAACAGCTGAAGTTTAATTAACAATCTGCAACACCTCTCCAAAAAAAGGCATGAGGGCACAGAAAGGCATGGACTTCATACTGTTTTCTGAACTTTGGCGAAATGGGCACTCGCAGCCTGGCCAGTGCCGAGATCCTGCCCATCCAGACGCTTTATCTCCATCTCCCAGCTGGTGGTCAGCCATGCCGGCCCTTCTCATCACCTCAAGACCCGCCACCAGCCAACCCTCCCCTCCCCGTGCCAGGAATGCCCAGGAGAGGTCTGAAATACAGCATTTTGCGGCTTTTCAATGCTTCCCCCCTCTACCTGCTACCTCAGCAGAGAAATAGGGCTCACACGGAGTCCGAGGGCTGCTTTCCCCAGAAACGCCCCCGGTAAGCTGCCCACGAGGACACTGCACGCACACACGCTCCTTCTCCAAACCGGACAAGGGGAACTCGGCCACACACGTATGTATTTGCCTGCAAGCACCACGCTGCAAAGTTTATGGAGAACATCTGCAGGCAGGATCATGTGTGCAGCCCATTTGGAGGCAGCCCTGGAAGCCTCTCAACAAATATTTGACATATATTTTTGGGAGGTGTTTGCCGGGGTCGCTGCCAGCTCACGCAAGCAAATTAAACTGAAGAGAAGCTGGTTCAGTGCTTTTCATTAACAACCCTCCAAAGGGGGGAAAAAAACACTAAAAATTCCCAAGTCTAAGGTAAAAAGAAAAAAAAATAACCAACAGTTTTCTTCATGCAAAGCTAGCACAGAGTAAATCAATCAAACTCTGCTCCCCCATGACAGGGGAGGACGCATCATTGAACAACGCTCATCGCTCCCCGTTGGTGATTTCTCATCTCACCCGTGCTAGGAAAGCCTTACGGAGCGGCGGCCCCGAGGCAGGTGATGCAGCCTCACCATCCAGTCCCACAAGCTTCCAGGCATTGCAAAACACCTGAGTGATGCACTTCGCTAACAACACCACGAGAGACGAATCAGTCCTTAGGCAATTTAAGACCTTGCAATTTTTTTCAGGGACCCAGGAGGGTGCCACATTAGCAGCCTCTATGCACCTAACAAGAAGCTGTTCAGCTAAAACTTCTGGAGAAATCCAGAGGCAGAAAGTGTCCAGCTTCCCAGGGATTTTTCAGTAGGGAGCACTAATGACATCAATCAGAAAGCCAGTTGAGCTTCATACACCCACTATCTTGTGGCATTTCTTCGTCAGCATCTCTAGCAGCAGCTAACAGCAGGAGCAACAAATCCCAAGCAATGCACTTCATTCCTACGTACAGAAGAACATCAGGGCTGAGATGCCTCATGCCTCGGCACAGCCATTCGGCCAAGGAGCGACCGTATATACACGCTGACAGCCACCTGCACAACCCTCCTCTGTGAGCCCTATGGTCTGTACGGCACCGGGGACGTCTTGCTCAAACACCGCAACCCCAGAAGCAATGGTGAAGACCAAGCTATTTGACTTTGGAGACCGAGCAGGTAAAACCAGCAGTGCCACAGCTCCACGTATAAAATGCGCGCCTCTACAAGCGCTTGCAAACAAATTCAAATAAATTCCCAGGTAACGCCCTCAAATCAGACAAACTGGTGCAGAGACGAGGAAATTTCACCCCACACGCTATCCCTGCTGCAGGTGCATCCCCAAGGCTCTGCATCAGAGATGTTTCTAAAAACAGCATAGAGGTTATACAGGACAAAAGTGCTAGCATTTAGACTGAGCACAGACTTGAGAGTCTGCTTTATACCCCAGAAGCATCGCTGGGTACCAGCATGGAGCCCTGTGGTGGCAACTGGGAAGAGACAGTCACGTACTGGATCTAACCTGAAGAGAGAGAAAAAGCCAATGCTCCACAGGGACCCCATCAACAGGAGCATCCCAGCAGCGAGCGGGTCACACCGCGACGGCTGATGCCAGCACATCTCCAGCCCATGCTCCATCCTAACAAAGACACAAGTGACATTCGAAAGGGAACGCGCTTGACATCTCCCTGAATCCTCCTCTCAGCCAGAGCCAGCAAACTATGGATCGGTCGAATTTACGTCTCCATGCGTGTCCAGCATCTACTCTTTCTGCAAACACTGCTAAGGAAAGCCCCTTCAAATGGGATTTCTCCCCACTGGGGTTTTTTCCTCCGGTACAAATCTACTTGAAAAGAAGATAAAGCATCTGCAGTTTGACTGAGGTTTTATTCAGAGAAAGCTCTGGCTCAGAAATAATTGCCATTTGCTATAATTGGTGAGATGCAGGAAGGGACTAGATACAAGTGGAGTCTGGTGCAATTTTGGGAGATTTGTTACGCTTAGCTCGCTTCTATCAATTTCAGTGGCTCAGACGCTTATGACCTGTTGCTCGGCTTATTGTGAAAATGGCTTTTATTTACTGCACTTCCATTAAAAGATGAAATCCATGCATAGGGCTCACAGGGCAGAAAATCACAGTTTACGTCTCAGCTTATCTCCCTTCAGCGGCCTCAGCTCATTTTCGCCCTGGCTCGCTCCCAGCTGCTATAAAAAAGTATTTCCGAGCACTGTTTCGAGTAGCCAAGGCCCCTTCCAGCCCACAGGGCAGGAGGTGCGTTCAGATTTTAAGGGAGCGCTCAGCGCTGCAGCCACCATGTCAGCCTGAGCGGGGAAGACAGAGGGACGGGGAGGATGGAGGAACAGGGATGCTGCAGCGCAGGCAGGCTCTCAGCTCCCAGGGCACAGGACACCAGCGGTCCTTTTGCAGCAAACACGGACTCTACTGCGCTCACAACCACCCTCTAAGCCCCGGCCAGCGCTGCTCTGCTGCCAGGCTATCAGCTCCCACCACCTGCAACCTAAGGAGATGGGACAAGCCAAGTGCATGCCCCATGCTGTGCTCCTGGAAGGCAGGTTCCTGCTCTCCTGGATCTCCAGAGCTTCCCCTGGTGCAGCTCCAAGCCCCCCCTCGCAGCAGAGCAGGCATCACCGGTGCAGAAGCAGGCTCAGCATCTCCTTTTGCACCCGTTCCCTTCCAGTACTGCCCACAGACACCAGAGCACTTCTCCCCAGAGCTGCAGCAGGTAGCACAGCCAGCCGGTGCATCAGCAAGAACAGAGCGAGCAGTGATGGGACGTAGGTGCCTCCTCCCGTGCCGGCTCTTGCTTTGCACGGCTGACACCACCAGCCATGCAAAGTGCTGTCAGGGAGGGAGGACAGGCGCGCAGGCAGCCTGAGCTCTCCTGTCCTCGTGAGAGGCCATTTGAACACCAGACATGCCACCTCCAAGGGTAGCTGGAGATGGTCCCCAGCACCAGCATGGAGTTGCTAATGTTACCTCCTCAGCTGCCTAGTTAGAGAAGCTGTCACTCTCTCGCAGAGATCAGGAGACACGTGTGCATGCGGGGGAGAGGAGGGGAACTTTCAACCGTGCAGATCATTTTTAGCACACTAAAGCAGAGAGAAAACCCCAACTCCTAACGGGACAGCATGTTACAGCCATCGGACTCGACAGCAGCATCCTGCTCTCCCGCTGCCCAGCCGCTTGTTGAGCTGCGGGGAGAGCTGTCGGCTAGAGAAGTGCATGGGGCAGCAGCTACCCCAGCTCGGAGAAGCAGCGGATCCTGGTCTGTTGAGTCCACTTACCACTCCTCCACCCACCCATTTCTTACACTGGTCTCCTCTCCTCAGCTCTTTATGCACCATCAGCCTGCAAGCAGAGGGTGGCAGGAAAGGAGCCGAGAGTGTCCCTCCTTCCCACCCACCAGCACAGACTCCACGCGGGAATTTTACACCACCTCGGTAATGCAAACAGAGAGCCCCCCTGGGCCCTTGCAAACCAACACAGCTAAGAGATTGCTTTCACCTCCTGAAACCAGATCCCAAATCCCATATACAAGGCCAGGAACCAAGCTGGGAGCACGGAACAAGACAGAACAAGAAATACACCACCTCGAAGAGGCTCAGGAGAGCCTCTCTTTCTTTTCGGAAACACCCAAGCATGGCATGCACGTCCCACGTACGGCTGCCCCTTTGTGCAGCCAGCTCTAAGCACCTTCCTGCCCACCTCCATCCCACCTCCGAGAGCGGAGGACCCTCCTCCATGATGTAGAGAAGGCGAGACCATCCCCATCCACGGTTAACACTCAGATTCAGGAGTGCTGGGCAGAGGGACCCCAGGACTGTCCCATCCAGCACCATCCATCGGCTGGCACCCTTGGGAGAAACCACAGAAGCCATCTAGTCTCTGTGGCCAGGCCTTCGAGGAACGGGAGCAGCATTATTCCTGGATGGCAGCGCTGCTGGGGTGTGACTTTGCTGGTTCAGAAAAGTTTAAGAGCAGCGGGATAAAAAAGCAGATGCAGCCAAAAATGCAAAGAGACCCCTGGAGCTGAAGCACTTGCCAAGTTTCTCCCTAACGCTTCAAGACACCCACTCATCCTCCCCAAGGGCTTGTCAGACTCACATGGCAAAAAATACACGCTCCACACCTACCCGAGCCCAAAAGAAAAGACCCTTAAATAAATCTGGAATCCAGGGCTGGCAGGAAGACAAAGCTGGGGGTGGAAGAGGAATTTTTGGTGTCTATTTTCTAACGAAGGAACTGCCTGACAGCTCTTCTGCAGCAGACCAGGGTTCATGGCCCTGTAACTCGCACAGACCCTCAGACATCATAATAGATTGCTTTTAATTATAGGGCAGGTGCTCAGAGGCCCCTGGGTATCTGAGAGAGCGCAATGGAAACTACAGCTTAATGGGAATGAAAAAAAAGCCATCACCACAATCCGATGCATTGAGGTGGTCACGGAAAAGAAAATCCCAAGAAAAGGTGGTAGGTGAGTGACCAACAATGCTGTTTGCCATCCCAGCTGAGAGGAGCTGCAGGCAGCTGGCAAAGGGGAGGTGCGCTTAGCACAGACTCATTAGACACCCTGGACACCTTCTTGTACGCTACGTCTTCATGGGGTGCAAGAGGCTGCTCTGTGCAGGAGGCAATGCACGAGCAGCCAGGGCTGGACCGCAGCTTAAACCGGCGAGATGCAGCGTTGGGACAGGGGAGCTAGTGGCTGGAAGATGCTGTGACGGAGCCCATGGTGCTGGAAGTCCCCAGACCCACCAGGCCATTCCCCCTCCTGATACTGGTGTTTCGTGTCTGGCCTCTGCCCCCCAGCCCAGCTTCCCTGGTGCCCGCGGGTGAGCTGAAATGGCAAGAACCAAGAGGCCCCAAAATGGACGAGGAGCAGGAGCAGCCCAGAGCCGGTGCCGGAGGTGGCCAGCTCCAGCCTCCCCCTTCACTCCTCATTGAGAGGGTGCCGCTTGGCTAACCCATTACGCAGATGCTTGCTAAACAGCTGTGAAAAATTTGTTTTCACAGACCAACCCCAACAGCAGCGAGCGCTGCTGGGGTCAGAAGTGGCAAGATCATCACTTGGGCAGCAAGGATGGGACCAGCACATGTTCATGCTCCGTCAACATCTCATCTCGCTCCCTCCTCCTGCTGCTCCATAAGCTGCCTGGAGAAAAGCAAGCACCCAGAGGGGCAGGGGGCACCCACCGCTCCCCCTGCCAGGGCTGCACAGAGCTCGCCCTGCCCAGCACATACCAGGAACACCAACAGGAGCCACTCACTTCACCACACTGGACGCAGGGTCACCTACGTGACAGCCAAAGCCAGAAGCTCCTCAAAGTGCTTTCACCAATCTTCAGGGATGGTCGCGTTTGATTCTGGCCAGGGAAAGTCTTGTTGAGAGCTGTCTTTCATGCAAACTTTATTTTTCTTTTTTTTTTTATGTGTCAGTTTAAGATTGTAAAAATACTTTCATCTTCAAAATAGTGTCACAACTCCTCTACAGCATTTTGATAACAATGCTGCGATTTTGGCTTCAAAACATTTTTCCAAACTTATTGTTCACACATACGCCAAACTTTAAAGCTCAGAACTGAGGGGCTGTGATGAAACTGGAACAAGCCGGTCTTTGAATAAAGACAAGTTTTCCTTTCATCTAGTGCTAATTAACAGAAGCATCCCTCCTTCTGCGCCGGCCCCTGGTCAGCACTCGGCGTGTCCGTGAGACCTCAAAGAAAAACCTCCCTCTTCCCTCACCGCAGCCCGTCTGTGCATGGCACAATGCAGCATCCCCATCAACAGAGGGACTTCCCAGAGAGGCCAATGTTACGGCGATGCAGGAGCCCCTCAGGAGCTGCTGTGGGGCCCTTTCAGCTCGGTCAGGATGCACAGACGCTTATTGCAGCTATGTGCAACCAAGCATCCCACAGGAACGCAGGAGCAAACCTCCACGGGGTGCTCCAGGGACCCATGCCCTGTTCCTCACTTTCTGCTGGCCACCACAGCAGAGGCTGCTGGACAGGGTGGATCTTGGTGCCCCCCCGTAAGACCATTCTCCTGGCCCAACATTTCCCTCAAACTCAGTTCATGCCAGGAATAAAAATCTCCCTGTGCAGCTCCCTAACTGCTGCAAATATTTGCATAGAGTTGGAAGAACGAGAACATGGAGAAGACTGGGGAAACGCTGCACGGCCGTTACCAGCCAAATTAAAGCTGCAGCTTGTTCCCCAGCCAGGTCCAGAGCACCTCTCCTCTCACCCAGGTCTCACCTGCCCTCCAGCTGCCACAGCCGAGGCGAGAAGCACCATTTCAAATAACAGCTTTTCTTGAATCTAAATTCTTCCCCCACCCAACAACAGTAAAAGGAGAAGAATATTAACACCTGCTGGTTTGCCCTTAGGTGCCTTCAGAGCAGTTTTGTAGAGAGATGATCAGAACAAGCAGTGATTAAAAACTGCAGCCCCACATCCACAGAAAACCCTTGCCTTTTGAGACACAGCAAAAACGTCACCTTCCTTCCCAGCCCAAAACCCCTCCACTAGCAGGGGCGGGAAGCTGCTGTCCCACACCAGCTCCCTGCAGAGAGAGGCTGCGGGACACGGGGCCATTTGGGACACCCTTCCCAGGGAGGTGACCACAGAGCTGCTCCAGATGTGGGCCAGGTATCCACAGAAAAATTTGCACCGTTCCTGCTGGAGAGAGGCTTTGCACACCAAGGTCTACTCAAATATTGGGTCTACGTGATGCGGCATGCCCCAAACCGGCAGAGAAGCCTGCCGGACAGCAGGGAACACTGTTTTGGGGAGGCAGCGCAGCTGGGAGAGGCCACAGGAGAAACACCGATGTGTTGCTCTGCAAAAGGCTCAACTTTTCTTCAGCATCCCCTACAAACACCCTGTATCTCACCCCAGCGCAGGCCCCGGGCTGCCACGCCAGCTCAGCTGGGAGGAGTGCTGTAAACAGGATTTTTTCCTCCTGTTTTGCGTTTAAGTGGCTCATTGCAACACGCTGTAAAACCCTTCATCGGCAAGGAGGGAAAAGGTTTTACAACAGTCTTTAAAGTGAGCCCAGGCAGCAGAGAAAACCTCCCCCAGCACGCACAATTTTGGGCAGCACACGTGATTTCGGGTAGCACACGCACTCCCGGGGAGCAGAAGCAGAGGCCGGCAGCATCCCCACACCTCCAGCTCACAGAGCTTGCATCCTGCCCAAATCCCAGCTCTTGTCCCTGTTCCCGCACGCTGCTGGGCCACAGCATGTTAAAGAACAGCTTGTCAGCTAAGCAGCAAAGGCAGCTGCTACAAAAGCAGAATAAAATTGAGTACAACGAGGAGCAGCGTGTCTGTCGTGCAAACTGCTGCTCCGGCAAGACCCCAAGCTGGCTACGAGCAGCCCCTACAGGCAGCGTCCCTGACCTCCCTCCCAGCTGCCATGCCACCGGATAATGGATTTCCTCCTCCGATGCAGCAGAAGCCGGGAACACAGTAAGGACAACTGTGCTGCTTGTCTGGGGAGAGCAAAGAACAGAAGAGGAGGAAACAGCAAGCACTGGGATGTGATAAGATGTAAAGCAATGTAATGGAGTTTGTGTCTTCCAGCAGCTCTGGTTTCTTGAATTGTGTTAAAAGGCAAGGCTGTTGCTATTTAATTAAATACACTTCTAGCCCCTCTGATCGCGCTCAGAAAAATTAAAGCGAGAAACACATGGCTGTTGATCCAGTACAAGGCATGCAACTGCAACAACTACAGTAAGAACGACCACAAACCTCTGTTGCCTTTTTGAAATTCAATTTATACTGAAGGCTCTTAATAGCCAGGATCCATGAACTACACTGGCAACACCATGTCCTGTTCCTGGTGGCCTGAGGAACCATCTCGATGGGGTCCAGGAAAGGAGGCAAAGCTAAAGGAGCTGCAGGTGGCAACACCTGCGCTCCTCGGGGATGAGCACGAGAAGGCTTGGAGCCTCCAATGCAAGAGCAAACGGACGAAAAGGCTGGCGTGCTTTTGAGGTGTCCCTGCTCCATCCCAGGGGCACCCACAGCAATTCCCGTACTCAAACATGACAAAATAACCTCCCTCGCTGGTGTCTTGTCTCCTCCTTAATCGAGGACCTCAGGCTGGCAGGCACCTCAGCCCTGTCGGCACCACGCACCCTGGATCTCCTGTGCACCAGGATGCATTTAACGGGAACACATAAAGGCTGCTTTTGATTTTACAGTTTGTTTATAGCATACATTTGAGGAGCTGCACAGGATGGGAAAATACATCCCATAAACAAACTGCTAAACAAAACAGGCTAAGTGTGTACCACTCCAAACAAAAATAGACTCGAGCTAACCTCCGCTTTTCAAGCATATGCCTCTGATGACAGCTTCATTTAGTGCCCCTTATCCCACTTTCAGTTTTCATTTTTAGGCTCTGCCACTATCGACAGCAGCTTCCGACGCCTCCCACCGCCCCCACAGCTCCAGGTAAGCCAAGAGCAGAGGAAAATAAACCCAGCTGGAGCTGGAGACCACCAGGGGTGACTGAGGCAGAGGGCTGCATCGCCCTTCCCTGCTCCCATCCTGCGGGCGGTGGGAGGCAGCAGCAGCCCAGATGTTGCCAAAGGCTGCAGGACATGGACACGCCATCAGCTGGCTCAGCAACTGTCTCTGCGAGGACAGAAGGGGACACAGGGTGAGAAGAGACTTGCACACCAAGTATTTCAGGCAGACATTTACAGTCTCTCTCCCACGAGCTGCCCCGGCAGCAGCCCCCCTGCCTGTGAGCCGAACTCTGCCACCCTGCTTATGCCCAAGAAGCAATTTCTCAAGTGCTCTAACGTTATTATCCCCTTTCTTGGGGCTGCATGGAGGGCACGTTCCCCTGCGAATGCTTTTTCTGCCAAGATCCAAAGCCGTTGAAGCTGCACGAAAGTAATTCCCACCCACTCCTACTGCCCCAGGAAGAATATTTCTTCGCTGGTTTTGCATAACAAACAGCTACATGGTCTTCCTTTTTCTCCTGAGAAACTCAGGCTTAGAGGAAAACACTCGGCGCAGCGCTAGTCCGAGATCAGACTTCATAAAGTTCTCCCTGCGAGGGGGAGTGGGGGGGGACATGCTACCGCAGAGATTAGACTGCAGCCTTTACTGATAGCATTCAGTCACCCTGGCAGGCTGCAGCACACCGAGTTTGTAAAGCTCCTTGGGAATCCTTCAAGATGAAAGGTACAGTATGATACGGATGTATTATATCCATGGGCTTTGTTACAGCACACATTTCCTAGCACGGTTTTATTGCTAGAACACAAAGTTCAGCCAAAGCCCAGGGGCTCTTCAGGTGACAAATGCACCCCTACAGCCCTCCCTCCGCTCTGCGGGGGATGAAAAATGCTGAAGCCCCTGATGTGAACACGGTAGACGGAGCAGCCGCCTTCCAGCAACAGCAGGCGAGGACCTGCCTGCACAGATAAGGCCAACGTCATCGCTGTTGGATGTGCCTTCAGCCTGCAACATGTCTCATGCCCAAACATACCTGTCAGGTCCCCAAAATGCCACTGCTGTGATCGGCTCCTCTACAGCATCTCTCCTTTTCAGCTGGACCTACCACACAGCCTCCTGTCCCAAAGGTTATCCCCGGTAAGGGCCAGGAGGCTCCCGTGAGTTGAGCCTACCTTAATCAAGTGGTACCCAGCGCTGGCATCCCCTGGGAGACCCCGAGCTGCCCGCCTCAAGCACCTCCTCCAGACAGAAGATGATGGGAGACATTTGCTGCATTCAGCGGGTGGCCCTGGGGCCGGGGGATCCCAGGCCACACCGGGCCTGAACCAGCAAAAGCCCCAGGCACACGGAGGTAAACCCCAGCACGCTGCTTTGGCTCAGGCTGTCCCTCCTGCAAACTCCTGTCTGTTCCTGGGAAGGAGGGAAGGAAACGGTTTCTACTTTTTTTGGAAGCCTAATTGATGCTTGAAATGCTACAAATGAGTCTGTGGACACAGATCGACCATGGGCTGCCCAGTTTCGATGGCATGGAAGAGAGGGAGGGGAACATGCATCCACCTTTTGGATCACCTTCCCAATACCTCGGTCCTCCTGGGCACCTCTCTCTGTCCAGATTTCCCAAGACATTAGAGGTGGAGGAACAAGGAGCATGATGCCAACAAGGAGGCCTTCAGAGAAGCCTGGGAGGAATTCCCTGGGCATGTTACAGGGCAGGAAAAAGAGTTTAAACCCCTCGAATTTAAACAGATGAGAGGTACAAAGGACAAGAAAGTGTGATGGGGGTAGAAGTAAAAGGGTGATATCAGGATGTCCCAACAAGCCCCAAAGCTCTCCAGGGCCACCACCCATGCTGAACCCACCACACAGGTGACTACTCAGACCCAGCAAGACAAGGTGAAGGGTTTTCCATCTCCCTCCACCCCCACAGAGCAGCCTGTGCAAGGCAGCGCTGAGTAACTGAGACTGAGGTGGGAACAACTGGCAGCATCTGCCACGGGAGCCCCTTCACCCCGGGAAGCCCATCTGAGTGGGAAACTGCCCAAGAGAGCAGATCTCGCTCTGGGTGCATGCTGCACGAGTAATTAATTAGGTCAGTGGCATCAACTTTTACCCCAGCTCCCATCAGACCCCCAGGCAGCAAGAGCAATAGCAACAACGGCAAGCGTGAGCAGAGGTAGAGGCTTTTCAGCCTCAGCACTCAGACCTGGTGCTCCCCGGCTGGGGCGGACAAGCAGCAGGTCCTGGTCCTAGGCCACAGAGAACATGCTCTGCTCCAGCCCTCCTCCCGGCTCCCGCACACAAATCGCCCTGCGTTTGCCATCATGGCATGCTGCTGACACGGGAGCCGTGCTTCAAGAAGCTGATGTTACTGAGCAGTTGGCTAGAGGCAAAAAAAAAAAAAAAAAAAAAAATTCCTATGCTGTTGCCAACTCCCATTTTCTGTCACTTGATCCCATATTTTAGGGGTGTGCTGCGCTCCCTGGAACGCCAATCGCTCAAGAACCAGAAAGAGCAGCAAGGGAAGGATACAGGCTGTGAACGGCCTTGGGACAGACAGAGCCGTGACTGCGGCAGCCGCAGGCACACTCTGCAACGCCAGCTCACGTTAGGCGAGTGCCTTCAGGGCTGGCCAGGGAGCCCAGCTCACGCAGCAGAGCCAGGGCAGGGCTCCAGCTGCAGGTGAGGCCACCCCACTGCCCCACAGAGAGATATAAGGGAGGGGACAAAGGAAAAAGAACCAAAGCCTCAAAGGTATCACACAGCTGAGCTCTTGTGAGCGTGCCTCATGGCCAGCAGCAGGGCTGGGAGCAAACCTGGGGTGTCCAGACCCTGCACCCCAGTTCTGCGGTCGCGGGACCATGGGCTTTTGGGAGGGCGGGTTCACATCTCCAGTTAGTCCATAGGGTCTTTGCAGCCAGGGCAGCACCCCTCTGTAGACATATCTCATCAGACCCGGAGAAAAAAAAAAGGTATCAGGCACCAAAACAAACAGCCTGTCCCCAAAGGCAGGCTGGAGCCAGGCATTCCCTCTGCCATTCGAGGACGGGCAAGCGCCCAGCCCCGGGCAGCCACGCTCCGCTCCGCTCCCCCCCACTGCAGCTCGTTAGTGCAGCTGGCGATGCAATTTCTGTTTCATTCTCGTGCACTGGAAGAGCAGATGACGGTGCATGAGAGGTGTTAGGCCCAGCGGGTCCCCTCTCCAGCGCAGCGGCTCTTCTCTCCCCGAGGACAGATGCACAGCTAACCTTTACCAGCTCACCTCCGTGTGTGCAGCCACGCACGCTGGCCCTTGCCTCCCCCTCTTAACAGGATCACTCCCATGCATATGCCTGGGAGCAACACCATCAGCTCAGTAATCTTCCTAAATACAGCAGTTACCAGGTGACTGGGAAAAAATCTCTTTTACTGCTGATGCTGCTAATGGAAAATTTCTCCCCTTTCGCTGCTGCTTTCAAAGCCAGTCGCGGTTTCATACAGACTTTGTCTTGCATGGAGACGGGAGAGGTGGAAGCACAGAGGGAGGGGTGCAAGACTGGTAGGGAACAGATAATGAGAAACAGAGGAGAACTCGTACTTCTGTCTTCCTCCCCACCAGCCGCCTCTGCCCACAGGCAGAGCCCTGGCTCCAAATCTTATCTGCCCCATCTTCTCGCAGGCAGTCGCAGCCCAACCTCCTCCTGCAAGGAATCCCTCCTTCCTCCCCGGACTGCAGTGGGATAAGCACGCTGGATGCATTCAAGAGCAGTGCTTCTCGCACGGCATACAGGGAAGACGCCCAAAGGGATCGATGGGCCAAAATCATTTACTCTTGTGATTTTTTTCCCCACCTGCCCCCTTCCCAGGAGACAACCAGAAAGCCTCACCCAGCCAGGGCAGATGCAGGCAGCCAAGATCACTGCTCGTCCCCTCCGCATGCCGTTCTGCTTCTTCAATACCATTAAGTGTCTCCATACTGTCTGGACACTGGAAACCTTAACCGCATTAGCTGAGACCCGAGCAGCAGCACAAGCATTCAATTCTTTTAAGTGGCACCGTTTCTTAAGCTGGTTATGCACAAGAATCAGCTCTGCTCAATGCCATCACCCACCCCACAGGTAGTGACAGGGGCAGGACTGGGGGGCAGCAAGGGAAGACTGGCCGAGGTTCATCATTCCCCATTTCAGATGGTTGCAACCGGAGGAGGACACTCCTGACACGAGCTGTACCATGGCCATTACAGACGATGAAAGGCTTCAATCAAGGCATTTCTATTTTCTTCACTTCACTTCACCTGGAGACTTTCAGTCTCCAACCCCGGTCTACCCCCACGCTCTACAAGGCATTTTGGTGTGATGGTAGGTGTTTCTCAAGCTACCTGCAGCTGCTAACATATATGTCGAGGTAGCATAAGATCGATACCTCATCATTCCCACAAGTGGCATCAATCTGTTCTCCTCCTGTTCCAGCCAGTCCTGTGCCTGAACTCCTGTTACACCAGGAAAGCCCAAGGGCTCAGCCCAGTTTCACAGCCAGCCAGCACTGCACATCAGCACCGTATCACTGAGGCAGCACAAAGGCTTGTCTGTCACACAGCTGGGGTTCACACTTTTACGGCTTAGAAAGGAAAAGGCAGCAAGTTTTGGAGGTAATGTCTATCTGCGTGGTAGCACTCGGAGGTCACTCACCTCCCCAGTCCCCCCAGAGAAATGCAAGCTCCCCACCTAGTTCTGAAGAAAAGGAGAAATTTTTCTTCCAGCAGAAGAGCAATAAAGCTCTCTGGCACACCGACATCATGGAAAACTCGCTGCCATCACATGGGAGGAAAGGGTGAGCAGGGGGGATCCCCAGCCATCAGCCTCCTCCCGCTACTCCAGCCTGACAGTTCAGCTGCAGAAAACCGGCTCCTCTCTCTATAGTTAATCTTCTGTTGCCACTAGCTGGTCAACATGGGTACTCTTGGAAAGCAGCAACTCCCCGAGTACAGCCTGCCACTCAGTTACAGATTCCCAGTTTTATCTGAGATTTTCACCCCAGAAAATACATGAGACAAAGCAAAATCCCTGCAAGTCCACACCCCACCGTGCTGGACAAGCCACGTTCAACCTTGCCTTTGGGGAGGGAAGCGGTCATCTGAGGATTGACCCATTTTCATGGACATTTTGTGCCTACAGCCTTTCTGGGTGTTACAGAGTTCACCTCTCCTGCAACCACAGTGGGCAGATCTCGAGCTCAGGACCCACATCGCCAGTACAACACCACCCCGAGCCGGGCTCTCCTTCCTTCCCTTTCCAACTACAAGAACCCAACGGCCTGGAAAGCTTAGGTAATCACATAGCTTCATACAAGGAGGGGAGGAAATTTCTACCAGAAGGTTCTCCCTCTTTCCTACACCCTCCCCAGGCAGCCCCCGCCACCGGAGACCTGGCCCACGCACCGCTGTGGATGGGCATGAAGGGGAGGGGAAGCAGCCCCCACTCTCAGGTCTACATCCCCCCTCCCAGTCCCTATCCCAAGGAGCCCACCAACACGTCTCATCTTCACCGTACCACCTCACTGAGGCTTTTTGGCTCCCTCCACTTGCCTGGTGGAAGATGTGACCCCTTGGACTACCCTGGGAACAGCCAGAATAAGAAAAATAAACAAAAAAAACCCCAACACTTGACTAACCAAACCTCTGGCCAGATATGCAGTGCAGCTCTTCAAGTCTAGCAGGAGGCAGTTAACAGAAAAGGGAGGTGTTGAAACCAAACTTTGCTCATTGGCTTCTCTCTGCAGAGACAACCCAGTTTTAAGATGCTATGCCCCGACGAGCAGCGTCTCACACCAGGCACACTCTTCTTCTGCTACTTGCACGATGCTGCTCCAGATCTCACAGGCCAACTGAAAGCAGAGAATGGCGCTTCCGAACAGCGGCATCAAAAAGCTTCAGTCGCACCCGTGCTCCCCAGGTAACCCTCCAGCCTCTCCACGCTGCTCTGCGAAAACGGGAGTTGTTGACAAAAGCAAGGGTGGCAAAACCCTGCTCAAGTGTTTTCAGAAAAAGCAGTAAATTCAAACAACCCGCAGGGAACTAAGTGCTTTCCCTTATTTTAATGCATTCCTACCCTAAAGAGGAGAAGTTCAAGTTACAAGATGGCTTCAGAAGTTAGGAAAGAAGATAAAAGAAGTGGCACCGAACTGCTGAGGAGATGGAGGAGCTGCACAGATTGAAGAAGCAGGGGATAATCATCAGCCACGCACAGGGGCCACGGTGGGACACCGGTAATATAGATGCACGAGCACCTTTTCTGACAACCACCGAAACGAAGGACCTTGTAGCACTGCAGACACCCGTCAAACAGCAGCCATTAAAGCCATTTATGGGGAGTGTGTAGTAAACTGTTCTTATGTAAGCCACTACCGGGTAAGAGCAGTGGTGAAAATTTGTCTGCCTCTTTCCTCCTCTCTCCTCTATATATATCTGCTCACACATAGACAGAGCTCATCTAAATTAGCTCGGAAGCTAACTGCTTCATTCCCTGAATTGCACTTAAAGCAGGCTACGTTGCTCGTGGAGCAGCTATTGTACAGAACACATGGCTGCTGACTAAATCAAGATACATACCTTAGAGAGACCTCATTGTACAAGAATAAAGTCAATGATAGGCTGCACCATTTGCCAGCGTAACACTAGAAGAATTAGAGGGGGGGGGGAAAAATACCGCAAAGCATCAGTTGTATCCAAGGTTAAGGAAAGGGCAGGATGCTTTTTCAGGAACGGGGATGCACAGCAATTCATAACGCACTGGTGGCAAAGTTACATTTGTCATTTCCTGCCACCACTGTGCTCTGCTGGGTAATTTTATAGTAATGTAACTGGGGGGTAAGGGGAGTAACATCCTTCTTGTCTCCAACACGAGAGAGAAACAACAAACCGAGGCGTAGGAAATACAGAAACCGAGACGCCCCACTGAAGAAGGGACACCGAGCAAACTAGAGCTGCCGATCGGCGTTTCAGCGGCAGGTCCCCCTGCTGCAGCCTGGGAAGGATGCAACAAGGAAACAAAAGTTTTCTCTCTCTGTTCGGGGAGGACGAAACCATCCCCTCCTGGCCTCCCCACCCGCTTGCAGGAGGCTGTCTGCGGGCTGCACCCATTGCAGAGAGGACTCCCGGCAGAGCAGGTGCTGCTGGCGGAGCATCCCCGGGCTCCCACCACCCCCTAGCGGGCTCCCGCGCGCTTCCCGCACGCTTCCCGCACGCTTCCCGCACGCCACTCGCGACCCACGGCTCACGCGGGCGAGCAAGCGGCTGCTGCTGCTTCTGCTCCTGCTGCTGCACCTGCTCCTGCTGCTCCTGCCGCTAGCATGCCACGGGACCAGGGGTCGGCTGCGTGGGGATTTCCTAGCGCTGCTTTCTCCTTTCATCTCAGCCATGCAGTGGGTCCTGCAGACCAGGCTTCCCCGCAGGCAGGGATGCAACCCTGGAAGCTCTCGCTTTATGCACTTAAGTGAATAAAACCTCGTATTTTCAGGGAACAGAAAAAGTTGCTTCCTCCCTAGAAGCAGGAATCCTTTAAAGAAAAGGGACACAGAGCACTGCATGTGCTTTGTACCAGCCACCGACTCAGAGCATCTATCTCCTCAGTCTATTTTAACTTGGTCCGTCCTTAAAAAGAACCAGCAGAAGATGTGGCGCTTGGGGACGTGGTTTAACGGTGGACTTGGCAGCGTTAGGTTTACAGTTGGACTCAATGATCTTAGAGGTCTTTTCTAACCTAAACGATTCTATGATTCTAAGTTTCACACTGCTACAGACAAGGCTCTGGCACCTGCCAGCTTTTAGCTACAGATTCCCCTGCCCTCCTTTAAGGCAAAGGAGTGATGAGAGGCACAGGAACCACTCCAGCGTCAGGAGATTCATTCAGCTGGGAGTTGCGGAGCAGGCCCAGGACTACAGACTGCCCGCTTAAACACAGCCCTTAAAGAAACTCATCGCCACCAAGCAAGGCAATGTTTTATTTCGTGCTTCCTGGCCTAGAAAGACTTTTGAGCCTGCAGAACAGGGTGGCCTCAATTTATTCTCAACTTACTTCACTTCAGAGTCCGTAGTATCAGCACCAGGACACAGCTCTGCCTGCTTCATGGTTTTAGGTTGGGTTTGTTTGTTTTTTTCCTCTCTCCCCAGAATCCCTCCAGGATGCCAGTCAGGGTAGCTGTCCTGAGGTGTGTGTTTTAGGAGGTCTTCCTACCACATCCTTACCCCCATGAGGCCAGAAAGCAGTCTTTGCTAGCAGCCAGAGCCTCAACTCAAAGACATTTAGGAGCCTTCAACACACTTGCAATCGCCAGGATGTCAGATCTTATGTGTCTTCCTGAGCTCAGGCCCAGCTAGCCACTAAACATGTTCAGCAACACGCATAAATTCACGTAAGCATCAGAAATCAGCTAACGATAAGGGCTATCGATGGTTTTGGCAAAGAGAAGCCACTGTTTAAAGCAATCCCTGCCCCCAAAGTCACTCCAAAGCCATTCGGCTGACCTCCCACATGTAGCGTGATTTTCACCTCCAAGAGCCCATTACGAGGCAGCAGCAGCTCTTGGGTTCCCAACCACAGATGAACTTAGAAAATGACGCAGTGGGGAAAAAAACTCTACAGAAAACTCCAGCATTACTTCCCACACTAGAAAAACAAGCCAGCAGAAATCCTCTAAAGCACTCACCCAGAAAAGAGTTAACTGTGAGCGAGACTCAGTTGCCACACCAGGAGACGGGAAGAAATGCAACAAATTTGAAATATCAGAGCATCCACAGCAATTCATGAGCTAGACCTTGGGGAAGGACAAGTGTTTTACCTTCTCTGGAGGCAACGTGCTGATTAATTTCAGGACGGTGATGATGCCATCCCACCATGAGCAAAGCTTCCATTTATCTTCCGATCCGCCTGACGCCTGCGGGTTCAGGGGAACAGGAAGGGACGTTTTGGGGTCTTTTGCCCATGAAGGGGCAGCAACAAAAACACAGTTTTGCAAGAGACACGCTACATATTAAAGAGTACACGCATAACCAATATCCCAGGCAAGCAAGAGAGTTTTTTAGACCCAACACATGGTCTCTTTACCAGCAGTCAGTCACAGAAATAGGATTTGCTATACAAGATCATGCCTCTCATTTATCAAGACAAATTTCTCTCCTCCAACTTGAGCTATTACCTAAGCTACACACAGAGGGGTTTCTTTGCCTTCTGATATATTTAGATCAGTGCGCAACTCGCACCCAGTCCCTGAAGAAACTCTACTCTAATCTGAAAATACAACTCGGTGAACCATGAAACTTCTTGTTACTTTTAATCACTGTAAGGTAAATGTCATTCCTACTGCATCAAACCTTTGATTTTTCACTTTTATTACTTGAAGTAGAGTATCTGGTTTGTTTGGGACTTTTACGGTTGACCAACCATGTCTAAGGAAGCCACACTGCAAAGCCAGAACCCAAGGGACTCGAGAAGTACCATCAACTTACTTATTACAGGCGCTTGCTACAAGAAAGCTTCACAGAAGGTAAAATGACAGGACCGGGAGACACAGACAGCCGTTTTCCTACTCCGGCACATCGCACCCAGTGAAAGGCAGGCACTTCCATAAGGTATGGGAAGGGAATTGCGGCGAGGTGCCCCGCAGGTCAGCCTGCATGCGGGCACACCTCGACATGCCTGGTGAACGCAGGGCAATGCACTGGAAGTCACAACCCAGCGGTGTCGAGCAGTATCTCAGACCCGAAGTTAAGCAGATACTTGAATTATCCTAGGTTCAGACACCAAAAGGCAAGAAAGCTAGTGGATAAAGAAGAGATCGACAAAAAACCTTCGGTGACCTGGCAGAGTAAACACCATGCTGTCCATATGGCATTCTCAACAGTTCCCTTGGAGGATCCCCAGGCTGATTAAGGCACAGAAAAGGCTAAAAGTGACATGAGGCAGCTTGGGCACCCCATCTGAGACAACAGGATCCGGCATGCAGACGAAAGTACGACAGCAGAATTATTTCTAGTCCCATCCCCCTCCCCACAAAAGCTGAGCTAGGAGGAAAGTCTGCAGGCGTTCACCACAGACCCAGGCGCTGGAGTTGTGCGTGAAGCAAGAGCAAGCTTCGAGAATTAAGACGAAGCATTTATAAAATTAGGCTCTGGCTAGAAAAACAGCCTCTCCCCTTCTCCCAGGCTCGGTGGTACCTCCTCCAGGGCTAAGCGTTCAAGTTGGAGCACAAGAGGCAGCACCCATCACTTTACAGCCTGAGCGGAGACGCTTTACTCCCAGGGCTGTTAAAAGGCAGCAGCCCTCAGGCCCTGCCTGATCTTTTAGGATCCCTCCCCAGCAAGAAAAAAAAAAACAAACAACCCAGGGTGCAGCAAGGGCAGCGTTAGAAAGCTCCAAAACACAACCAGGCTGTCCACGATAAGGGGAGGGTGAACAAAAACCCCGGCGCAGCCGGGTGACAGCCCGGGGCCGGCTGCCCGCACCGGGATGCTCCACGACCCGGGGAGGTGCG
>NW_008795575.1:2107796-2113685 GCF_000699145.1 Aptenodytes forsteri
ACCGGCCCACCAGCCCTGACGGCCGTTTTGCCCTCTTCCCCTTCCTCGGTTCCCCTGGCCTGCCCTCTCCCTCTGCTGTTAGACCGCTCCCACATCGCCGCTGCCCTGCGCCCATCTCCTCTCCCTTTTCTTATTCGGGAAAGCCAGATTTCCCTTCCACGTCTTCCCCCTGCCTGGCCGTGGGATCTAGCTCATTGCCACGCATACCTGCAGGCTGCCCCTTCCTTTTAGGCAATGGCCAGGGTGCAATAGCACAGAAATACCCTTCCTGTGAGCTTTTTCTAGTTCTTACCCTTTCATAAGTGAATAGGCACCTCCAGTGTCCAGGGCACACGAAGGTGGCTTGCAGTGACAAGCCCAAGAAGGCAAAAACTGGTGACTCCTAGCAAAGATTTTTGACCTGGTCTTTAACAGCCAGTGTTTAAATAGGAGCCAGAGGAATAAACGATGCTGATGTCTGACCACAGATTCCTATATCCGTCCATCGCACGGATGCCCCGGTGCCACCTGAGGGCTGGAATTTGTGCTTGAAGAAAAACCAGGTGAGCTCCACTGCCGCGATTTTGGCTCACGCTGTGCTTGAGCCACGACAGAGCCAACTGGCTCTTCCAGCCGGGAAGCTAGAATGATGAGGATTAGCTCGGAGGCAAACCCTGTCCCTACAGGCAAAATGGGCACGGTTAACGCCAGCCCCAGAGCCACGTAAACTCCTGCCCATGGCCGGGCATGACTAACCGAGACGAGGAGAGGCAGCCTACAGTAGTTACGAGCCAGTGACTCACAACGATTTCCTAGTGACTGCTAATCTACCTGATTTTATTTGTAGATGTACGTATAAAAGAAGATGTCAAAACCCTAACAAAGCACGCTTAATGCTCAAGCTTATATTATTTCCACAAGCTAATTAAGATCAATTCATCACATGCCTATTGAGGCAAAACAGCCTTCTGAGGTACCTAGGTCATCAAATGTTAAAACCACAACGGCAGAATGGCAAAGAACATGAAATCCAGCAAACAAACAGCTCAAGCCCCGCTCCCGGGGGCCAGTCCCCGTTCCAGGAGCAGCCGCAGCTCCAGCTCACAGCCTTCTCCACCCCCGGCCCCCAGCCTTAACAAGCTGCAGCCCCCCAGAAAAAGCTGCAGCCCCCGCCGTAAGAGTGTCGGTGTGGGTACGGTGCCTATTTCCAGCTACAGGAATAGAGAGAAACCAAAAAGTGCCCACCAGCAAACAGACAACTAGGTATAAAACGTTTAATGTGGGACCCCAGCTCTGCCTGACTGGAAGGGATGAAGTTTCCAGGCATGCTGGAAAAAAAATCAAGCAAAAATGCAGTCCTAAATGTCAGCTGTTGTAAGAGTGTCGGTGTGGGTACGGTGCCTATTTCCAGCTACAGGAATAGAGAGAAACCAAAAAGTGCCCACCAGCAAACAGACAACTAGGTATAAAACGTTTAATGTGGGACCCCAGCTCTGCCTGACTGGAAGGGATGAAGTTTCCAGGCATGCTGGAAAAAAAATCAAGCAAAAATGCAGTCCTAAATGTCAGCTGTTGGTTGGGTAAACTGTAAGAGTAGAGAAAAGAGTTTCCCCTCTTTTTTTTTAAATGGGGAAAGGATAGAATTTGGACTGGCTTAGGCTGTTGTCAATCCGTGTACTAATCTCCAGGCATTAGCAGGGTGTGTGCCGATTTCTTTTTCCCAGTTTTGACAATTCTTCTAGGCAAAAAGAGCGAAGAAACAATACTGCACAGATACACAAAATGACACACTAGTAGGCAGTATGTCTAAAAAAGTGGTGAAGGACATTTTTTATATTTTTTAGAACTGGAAAATCTGAAAAAGAAAAATACCTATTTCTGTTTAAGGCCCCATCCCTGTTACTTAGATCTCCTTGTAGCCGCTTGCAGCACAACTGAGTGTGTGCCGCAAGTAGAGACTTTTTTTGCTGTCAAGTACAAGAGGATTTTGGCAAGGGGTTGTCCTTGGGGTGGGAATGGGATCCAGAGATACCTACTGCTGTCACAGCTCTGGGCAGTGCACTTTGGGGAGTGGGGGTTTCTTCTTTAGTTTTGCCATGGATCCAGCTGAATTGGAGGGGAGGACACATGTTCTAGGTGTATCCAGATTTTCTCTGATCTAGCATATGCCACTGAGCAACGTGGTGAATGTTTTTCAGGGTTTAGAGCTGGAAAGCAACGATCAGGAGACATGGGTTTAAATGCCTGCTTTGCTACTGACTGTCTGACTCTGGGCAAGTCCTGAGATATTGGAAAATAGAGCTGGGAGGGACCTTGAGGGGTTGTCTTGTCTGTGCCCCTACCCAAAGATCTGAGCAGCTCTACATACATCATTCAATCCTACTTTGCCTTGCTGTCTGTATTCGTAAAGTACTGCTAACAACTGTCTTCTGAGAAGCACACTGAGATCTTTGCAAGTCCTCCTGTACAAACATGGACACGACGATAAAGGGGAACGTTCTGCAAACCGTTGCCTTTAAATGGGTACATTCAGCTTCAATTTAGCTTAGATCCCTCCTGGTGTAAATGCAAATCTCTGCTCTTGTTTTGGGGATAAAAGGATTCTACCTGCTTTTTAGTTCCAAAGAATTGAGCTAAACACAGAACTTCACTGTTTGAAAACCACCAATAATATTTCCAAAGGGAAAAATGTTAGTCCTGGTTTACAACTGAAGTAAGGGATTTCCATTTACCCTCCCTGAGCAGCATTCAACAGAAAAGTAAATGGCATGAACAGGGTAAAGCGCTTTGCACTGAGAAAGTTCCACTTGCTAGCAAAATATTCTAGGAACGCTTACAGAAGTTTGCTTAAACTTGCTAATTTTGGGTTACTTTAAGTCCATACAAACTGCAGATTTTCAGGCCAACTGCATAGTCCATAACCCAGATTTCTATTTCTAAATGAGGTCCATTTTAAATACCTTTTTCCTATCTTTCAAGGATCCAGCCTTTCCTGAGGGAAGTCGGCGACTGCCTGACCTTCGATTTCAATAGCGTTGGGGCCAAGAAACCAGCAAAAACTGCTGTTCCTAGCAAAAACTCAGGGATGAAAATGGAAATTGTCTTACTAGTGAAACCACATTACACTGACAAGACCCATCTGCGTAGGGTGTGATGGGGCGGGTAGGGGATCTGACGGGTTGTCAGGAGACACCGGCTCTATTCTCACCTCGGCTGGTAACTGACTGTGCAGTTCGGGGGCAAATCCCTTCTATTTTCCACCCTTGGGGTTTGTATCCTCTCTTACATGCAGAAACTCAAGAAAATAATTAGTTGCTGCCATAAGAGATAAAAAGAGACACTGAGGACTGTGGAAATCGTATCTGTAACAGTCCCAAGCGTGGGGTTTTCGGTACAAAAAGCGCAGACTTCCTCGGCATGAGCTGGGAGTTTCTCCACTATTGAGCAGCAGTAGTGGGCTGTTATCAGGTGGAGCAGCCTCTAGAAGTAGGCAGAGCATATGTTGTGTGTCATGTGAACCAGGAACCTTGGCTATGCTGAACTATGCCTACCTTATGTCTGCATCTGCCTACATTCATTCCTAATTTTCACCTGAGTGGATTTTTTTAGCAGGAACTTTGAGACGCTCTTCAATTTATTTCTTATTCCCAAGCAGAGGAGCTCAGCCCCAGGGTCATTTTCTTCTGTACGATAATACCCCAAGTGGGATTCAGGCAAACCTATGTTTTTGTGCCTTTGTGGAGAACTTTGTGCAGACATTTTGCTGGAAAATGCTTAAAATATTTATACTATCTAAGTTTAAAAAGGATGGGGAGGGGAAAAAAAAAAAGTCATTCGTGTTTAAAGGGTCACAGATGAAGCATTCTTTGACTTTCAATCCTGTGAGCTGGATTTCTGGACACCCAGAACTAATGCATCTTTTATCGGCTGGCGCAGAGGAGGAGGTTATTGCAAAGATATCAATAGCAGCTTTCTGAAGTGGTTTTCAATTGGCCCTATTACCAAAGATACGTACATATAGCAGCAATCATTAAAATGCACTACGTATTTACAATATAGAGAACAATTTATGTCTGTAATGTGTATCGCAAATCCTACCGCTAGCAAGTGGAGGAGAAAGTCAGTCATACAGCTATGATGTAATCGGAGGCTTATATTTCACCCTGCAAGAGTCACATCAGCATCAGTAACTCCACTAAAGAAGTGAGAAGGTTTTTTTTATATTCTGAAGGAAACACCACAAAATTAATTTTGTTTCTAAGCTGCGGTGTACGAATGCTGGTCCGCAGCCATATGGTATCTGACTGTGGTCGACGACCACATTGCTCAAGCTGTGCTTTTGTCAGCTCTCGCAAGCAAAGCAAGAGACAGGCTGGGTCAGCAATTCAGAGAAACGCCTCCTGGGAGAGAGAGCGAGGGGATGCAGAAAGTGCCCTTTGCAATTCAGTAGGTGACGTTCTTGCTTCTAGGTTAATAGTGAGCCAACAGACCCCTCGCTGTGCTCAAAGCTGCAGGAGATGTTGTCTTTCTGACACGGCATCAAACTAGGAGCTTCCTGACGACTTCCAGAAAAGCACCCTGAGGGGACACTCTGCAAAAGCAGGGAAGCTAAAGCTAGCAGCCAGGAGTGGCTGAATTTCTTCCTCCCTTCTCAAGTACAAGTAGCTGATTCCTACCTTTTACTGGATAACCGCGAAACACCGCTGTGCGCTGGGGAACAGCCCCTGGGCTCAGTTCAGAAGGGCCTGGAGCGGTAACAGAGGGCTGCACAATTTGTACAGCTAGGAAAGGCTGTTAGGCATTTTGGGCTGAGGTACAGACTAAATGGTTACTTTATAAATAGCAGCCTTGACTTACCCAGGTGGGAAGGTTGTGCTCAGGTGCCCATCACTATGGCGTCAGGGCATTTTCTAGTTTTCTTCCTCTGAGCGATATCATCCTGCACTAAGCACCCCTATAACTCACCCTGGAGCACACTGGGGTTTTAGCCAGGCGTTACCTGTGTATGGCATCAGCAGCGTGCTAGGCGCGTTCAGGACCGAAGCCACACTGAAAAGGGACCCTGCACATCCTGACCCAGCCCCTACGTAGGCACCCGGAGTCAGGCAGGTGCCTTGCTACAAGTCCCCTCTCCAAACCACCCCATTGCCAGAGGGAGGCATGGGACAGCCTGGCTAGTGAGTATACTTCTGGAGGAGGGGAGAACCCAGGGATGACTGGAAAGCAGCCTGTTGCTTGAGCCGAAATCCAGGGAATGAGGCTGTCCCTTCCCCTCCGTCAGTACCACGTAGCCACTCCATTACTGCCTGCCCTTCGACACTCTTTTGTGAGCAGTAACAGCCTCCAGCGTGGCTCCTCTCCTTCCCAAGATGAAAGAAACTTAAAATGCCTGTAACTCTTGCACTCTACTTAATTAATCAGTTTTTGCATTACAAGTGAAACTTCTTTGATGCATGAAATATTAAGGAGCAGCGAAGGGAGGGGAAGGAGGGGGGGCAGGTATTGGCTTTCACTGCTTAAGAGATGGATGGGCTAAGGGACTGTGCTGGTTTTGGCTGGGGTAGACTTAATTTTCTCCATAGTAGCTAGTACGGGGCTGTGTTTTAGATTTATGCTGGAAACAGTGTTGATAACACAGGGATGTTTTCGTTACTGCTGAGCAGTGCTGACACAGAGTCAAGGCCTTTTCTGCTCCTCACCCCACTCCACCAGCGAGGGGGCTGGGGGGCACAAGAATCTGGGAGGGCACACAGCCAGGACCCCAACTGACCAAAGGGATATCCCATACCATATGGCATCATGCCCAGCATATAAAGCTGGGGGAAGAAGCAGGAAGAGGGGGGATGCTCGGAGTGATGGCGTTTGTCTTCCCAAGTCACCGTTACGCATGATGGAGCCCTGCTGTCCTGG
>NW_008795575.1:2115778-2152340 GCF_000699145.1 Aptenodytes forsteri
CCCATCCCACCAGGGGGGAGTGAGCAAGCAGCTGGTTGGTGCTCAGTTGCCAGCTGGGGTTAAACCACAACAGGGACCCAGAGGCTAAACTGCAGACACTACATCTGCAGCAGGACAGTCTGCCCACATAGATGCCAGCAAGCAAAGGATTTTCCCTGCGCTTCTTGCCTCTCCAGCAGATGGTTTTTACTCCACATTCAAGCCCTACACACTTATCGAGGCTTGCTCACACAAGCGCAAGAAGGGGACAGTGCCTGATTAAACTTTCATGAAAAATAATCTCTGCTTGATTTGTTGTTTTTTATCTCATGATGGCTGCAAGAAAGTGAAGCAAAATGAGTCTTTGGTGAAAAGAAATAGCTCCATTCTGGAAAAGCCACCTGGGCTTTTAGTCAGATGAGGTTCTCCCAAAGGATGTGTGAGTGGTTATCTGTGTTACAGGTTTGCAAGTGCCATTTCCACACTGAACTACAAAGCATAGAAAGCAGAAATCCACACACATCAGTGTGGATATTACAGCAGCCCTCAATAGTGCACAGTGAGAATTCAACACCATGGTACCAGGCATGTATGACACCAGAGAGCCACTGCTCTAAAAAAAACCCCCCCAAACCTCTTTTCTCCCAAACCACCACACTTGATCAAAGTCATCCGTCAGCTCTGCCCAAGAGTCCAAAGTAGAACCCAGAGTCTCTTTCCTTTCCACCCTGCTGCTTCTGAGCTGACTCATTTGAGAGCTGGGTTGCCTTCTCAAAAAGCATCTGTCATCAGATCAGACCTGCTTGTACAGAATCACCAGTCCCTCCAGAACATCACGATGGGCCTGGCTGCTGCGCAGCCCAAGCCAAGCAGCCAGGTAACAGGTTCTTCATAAACAAATGGTGATGGTGTAGCCTGCATTAGCTGTATAAAGGGTAATAAATGAATAAATGGGTTAATTATATCCACCACAGAATTTAATTAGACCATCTCTGTTCACTCTGCTTCAGCCAGAATCTCAATTATAAATCTTTATTTTCAAGGTTTTACAGCTTGGACATAAAAATTTGCTCTGGGCTTAAACATGACACACAAGGTCTTCTGTTCAGGGACTGCTCCAGTTTTTTTAACCAATCTTTTTTAAAAAGGTCAGGTTGGGGGACCAGATGGCTCGAGAGGAAGGTAATGAAGATGCAGGGCTTTTCTGAAAGAGGTGGCTGGCTGAAACTGTAGGCAGCTTAACAGAGCTGAGGCATTATTAAAGGCTGCTGGGTGAAACCGTGCTCAACTCTCACCAGTCCCCGACAGGCAGGAGTCCTCATTGCAAAATGAAACTGGGGCTCCTGCTAATTGGCATCCCCACTCCCCATCAGCAGAGACCAAGGACTGCAGGGGCTGGGGAGAGGGGTCCCCCAGCCCCCCAGGCAGCCGTGGCAGGGCCAGGCAGGGGAAGCTCACACACCTGGATCCTGCACAGGGAATGTGCTCCAGGGCTGTCAGGTGTGTGCTTGCTGCTTCCCCCAGTGCAACCAGAATCACCCCTCTCCTCCTCCTTTTCAAAGTCCTGCTCCCGGGGGAGGAGGCGAGCTGGGTGACCTAGAGTAGCTGCAAAAACAGAAAGCAAATTAGAAAGTATTGCACTTTTTAAATTGTTATGATTTTGAAGGTAATTTAGGACCCACCGTCTGCTTTCTGGAGTTGACAGTATTGAAATCCAGTACTTCTGTCTCGTTAAGTGCGCTCTGAAATATTCTGATCATTTTAAATTGTTGATAGTGTTACAGGAAGAAATACAGAAAACATGTTTACCAGCAGCAGAAGCATCTACGGTCTCAGGTCACATCCTCATTCCATCTGAGGTATGTTTTATTTTTTATTCCCTCATTGAGTTAATCAGTTGATTTGCCTTTCCTGCCCTATGCCAAACCCCCACCTGCCTCGGAGTGAAAACAAAGATTGCCAGCAGAGACCAGTTCTCAGCAGCCAACCCCGCTGCCAAGGCTCCTCACCCTGCTAGCAAAGACTGTCACCAGGCGGTCCCCCTGCGTAACAAGAACTGGTCATCCTGTCTACAGGCTCAGTACATATTTTTAGGAGCACTGCAGATGCCTGTTCATTTTCTACAGGCTTTGGTCATCCTGGCACATGAGTGCCTTTTCCAAAGGTTTTTTCCAACCACCTCCCCCCACAATATGTTCTTCTCCACATACTGCATGTCCTAAATACATCCTCACTTGGTAAACCAGAACAAATCTATTGGGTAAGTCAGACTCCAGTACTGCTGAATACATATTTAACCAGCAGATCACAACAGTTTGTCTGGTTGGTGCACTGTAGAATTTAACCCTTAGGAAACATTGGCATGCATCAGGCAGCCAAATTACTGCTCAGAAGGCTATGATATATAGCACAAATTACCGGTAATAAAGAAAAAGATATATGGGATGGATTAATCAAATCATAAATTTCTTAAATCTCTATGGCAGCCCATAAATCAAATTTGGCTGTATGTTTCTGGCCCTTATTCAATGTATAATGTGGAGTAGAGATGACCTGCATGTACAGAGCAGATTTTTTTTTTGGTGGCCAGTTGAGAAACCCTGGGTAAATAATCAAAGCAAGCAAACACCTTTTCTAAAAGGATCATGTATTTCAAGCTGCACCATTGAAAATGTATGCACTTTTTGGAAAGTAAAAGGTGTATATTCCTGTACCAAGAGTTAAACCAGACCCAGGACAGATACCACTGGACCAGGCTAGACATGGCACAGCTTGGATCAGCTTCAGTTTCATGTGGCAGAGACAGGTCTTTCCTAAGCACAACTATCCTAGCAAGGCCTACCAGCCATCCTGATTTTTTAGGTGTTTACCCCATTTTGTGTGCAAAGCAGCTGGAAACCCTAGAACAGAATATAGTTCTGGGAGCCCAGCAGTCACCAGCCCCATCACTGCTGAGGTTCAGCTGGATCTCAAATTGGTCACACTCCACCCAGGCTGATTTAAAAGAAATACACAGCTAAGAGGAGCAGAATATCTATCTTGTGCCCTATCCCTATTTCCATTAAAAACTATCACCTGGAATCATTCCTTTACACCTAAGCCCTCACCCAGCTCAGACTGACCCTTGTTTTTAGCCCACTTAGAGGCACAGTTCCCCAGCTCCTGCACCTATTAACCTTCTGCTGGTTTTACGTGCAGGGAGGAAACCTCTGGTAAGACTTCTTCCATGCCTAACCCTCACACGAGCCCTGTCTAACACCAGCCCTTGCCTCAGGACCTTTGCTACCCCAGTCAAAACTGGATTAACAAGCTTGCCATCAGACAGGCTGCCTGGCCTTTGAACATCTTGGATGTTTTTGTGAGGTCTTAACAAAATAAGAGTGACAATGTGCTCAGAGTGAGCCTGCTCCACAGCCCAAACATCAATACGTATTTACCAGAGGGAGCAGCAGGCTTTAGAAGTTCAATTTCTTTTTGACTGTCCACAAGAGACATGAAACAAGGAGATTAAACTCCAGGAATAAACACCTATAAATAAACCCAACTAATTAAATCCACCAAAGCCAGGACATTTGTCATGAAATCTCCTGCTCTCCACCAATGCCAGCACAGTAGTGCTTCTGATTTTGTTTACAGCTGCACAGGACAACAGAGCATCCACCTTCACTTTGAACCTGGCTGTTGCTCTGCCAGCCTGTGTGGAGACTGCCCTCAGACACTATCCAAGTCCTGCCTTGACCAAGAAACTGCAGTTGTGGATTATTGTTTCCCCCCACTTCTCCTTTCTGTAAAGAAAAGTGAAAACACCCACTGAAAAAGCCCATCTGCCTAAAACCTCTGACAAAGCTTAACCTGAACATCAGTGGGAAAGGGTTAAAAAGACCTGAGATGCTCTTTATCTAAAGGCAGGCACAGGGGCTGCAGCAGGGAATTCGCAGGCTGCATGTCTGGCAGCGGATGCCCTCTGTTGGCATCTTTTAGAAATATGATTAGATACGCAAGCTGGTAGCTCAGATCCGTGCAATTCACCCACTGTTTATCCTGTGCCATGTGGAACAGCCCTTAGTGCTGGGCCTAATCTACGAGCACAAAGTAAACAGCAGTCCCTGCCCCAGCGCGCCCACTTGCTCAATCACAAGCAATGCCCCTGCGTGCCAAAGAGAATATCTGCACACCCTTTGCAGCACAGCAATGCAAACAGCACGGCGCTGCAGAGTCTTCCTACCTCGCTCCTGCTCTGGCTGGGAGCTGTAGGGAGGTGCTCGTGGCTCATATTGCCGGGGTATGTATGGTCCTCCTCGGTGGACGCAGAGGGTCTGTGGTGCTGGAGCAGCAGCTTTCTGCAGGGATCAGCTCTGTCAGCAACTCCAGGAAGAGCATCCAAGTCGCAGACAAGCAAAGGGAGCACAAGGAGAGAGGAAAGCAATGATGCACAAGCAGGGTCTTGCAGCATGCATAAACACTGAGTTTGCAGGCAATGGTTTTCTCCTCTAAAACCCTTCAAGCACATATATAAAAACCAAAACGTACAGCAATCACCTTTTACAGCTGTTGCTGCTGCCACACAGGCCAACAGGTTGAGAAACTGCTCTCCTGTGACCGAGCTTTCTCCTGCCCCATGCACCCCAGAAAGCAAGGTCTACCAGGTGCCTCCTGGTAGACCTCATGGCCTAAGGAGGATGAGCACAGCAGAACGGTCCTGGTCAGACAGATTGCAGGGAGGGCTGGTGGCACTGTGTTAAACATTCTCAATGCATCTGGAGGTCACCATGACACATGTTGAAGGGCACATCCCTCCATGGAGAAAGGCTGTGCACGAAGAGGTGGTCTGGAGGGCTGAGCTCCACTGTGCAGCATTGACCTGCAAGGAAGAACCCACCTGGGGATCCCTGCCCTGACTCAGCCCCACCTCATGGCTTGCAGTACTGCTGATTTTGCCTTGCCTGCTGCCTCCCTGCCCACCCCAGCTCTCTGAGGTGCTCTAGTCAATGACTAGTGAGGCAGGTGGCATTTCTGGCCCCTACATCCAGGTGCCATGAGGGTTGGTGCTCCTTCAAGGCCAGGAGCCAAGTGGCTGTTGTGGCCCCCATCCCACTATACCTGAACAAGACAGCGGGGCCAGCTGCTGAGAACCCACAGCATCAGGGAGGTTTGTAGGGACAAGGCAGGTCTAGCATCCATCCATGAGGCCAGTTGGTGGGGCAGGACACAGAGGAGCAGCATGACCACAAAAGGTCTAGAGACAACCCCATGCACAACCCAAGGAAGGCTTCAGTATTGGGTCTGGGCTTAAATACAGCCTGTGATGGCTGGGGCAGGTGGGGCTGGTCAGGCCATTATAGCCCGTTAGTTCTCCCGGCCCTGACACCACGGAGAAGGGCACACATGCATCTCCTTGGCAGATGATGTCCATAATTCAGTCTCCAGTGAAGGAGGAGACTAATTGTTCCCAAGGACCGATCATTCCCGTAACAGGGCACGGCCAGGCTCTGGAAGTGTCTGCTGTGGCTTTGCATAGTGCTGGGGCTCTGAGTAGCACTGTCCTCTGAATTTGGGGATCCCACCAACACAACAAGCAGTGTTACTCCTTGGCATTCACCCCAACAGCAGGGGAAGGTTTTTAAGCTGTAGGTGCTGAATATCCCCTTCTCCCAGGTGCAGGAGCAAGGGACCTTTCAGGCTGGTCAGGGCTAGCGATGGTGTCTCTAGTTGCTGGGCTTTGCCTCAGGAACTGCTGGAAGCTAAAAGCAAGATGCACAATGAGGGCCCCATCTTTAAAATTGTCATTCATGGCAGTTCAAAGGTGTGATGCCACTATTTGCCCCATCCTCAAAAGTTGTCTGAATGAAGAACATACACAACAGTTTTTGTGAATGACTTGTGGCTATTTTATTGCCAAAGAAAGCAAAAACAAACTCTGAACCAAAGGAGATCATAAACAATAAATGATGATTATTCCAGTTATAGTCTCCTCTGTACTTCTCTCTGAGGAGACTTTGTAACAGAGATTATATATGGCAAGAGTGGATTTACCCTTGGAGGGGATCTAAGTACCTTTTTTCTAAAATGAGTTGTAATCTTGTTTTAATGGTAGATAAAAAACAAGGTGCAGAAATGGCTTGTCTATATATATGGGGGGAGTCTTGTAAATCCTATTTTGGTATGTCAGGGATAATCTAAACAGCTAGTAATAAGAAACGTGAATAATCTTAAGTAAACCCTGTGAAGCCAGTGCAAATATTTAAGTCACTTATTCAAAAGAAATCATAGCCAGATCCGCCTTAAGAAAGGCATATCAAAGAATATCAAAATTCTTATATATGAATAAAATCATACTGTTGCCCCGTGACACAAATTTAGCCCGTCTCTCAATTGCAAGAAAACATTTCTAACCAATTTGGTGTTTACCGGAGAAGCTCTCAATATTGTGAATTATAAAAGCATTCTGATATCCCCTTAAATCAGCTCAAAAATGGAAATAAAATTTTGTGGTGGTATTTTATGGCTTCATCTCATCTGTGAAAATACGGCCGGGCAGAGACCACCCTGCGGCTGCCCCTTCTTGTGCTTTGCCCTGCTAAATTGTCTTGCCTGCACGCTGGGCCTGTGAGGACCCCGGAGCAAAGGACGGGACGGACACGTGGCTTTCAGCTCAGTTCAGAGTTTTCAGACCCCACTTGATCCCGTCGCTTTGTGGAAAGGGTAACGTGACGTTAGATATGAAATTGGCTGCTGTCGTCCCTTCGTTGGGGGAAGGACCTGGTAATGTCTTCAGCTCAAGAATATGTAATCTGCTGAATGCTTATGCAGTACACTTCTAATTGCCTTTGTTCTTGTGGTGGGAAATTCTCAGAGCATCTTAAGAGTTTTTCTTCTATTCAGTCAATTTTCTGAGTCATTCTTTTAGTTTCATCAGGGTTTAATAGGAGCTGAAATTTTGTTTCCAATAAGTCCAAACAAGCTTACTTTTATGTATAAAAGTCTTCCAGCTCTCAAAACAGTCTTCTTAATTTAATTAATACTTAAAGAGTGCCTTTAAACTTGAGCAGTCATTAAAGAAGTTATTGTCCTTTTTTCTTAACAACCTTTAGTGAGGTGCCTCTTGACAGATAATTAATAACTAATTCCCCAATTAATATAAATGCTCTATGCTTCAGCTACTGCTACACTAGTAACCAACTGCAGCATCATCCGACCTTGCTGTGTTGTACATAAAGCGTCTCACCAGCCATGTAGCAAATGCAGCAGGGAAGTTATTTTGTAAATGTCTGTACACAGATGCACAATACTTGCAACTGCACATCTCAAGAGAAGCTTGTCATTTCAAACATTTAAGGAATCAACCAAGCTTCACAGCAACAAGAGGAAACATGAGTTGAACAGGAGTAGCTAACATCTTCCAGAGACTGTTTTCCAGTCCTCGGTTTGTTTTTGTTTGAAGTCTTGAAAGTGTTCATAGACAAAATTACTTTCATAAGAATAATATATCACTTCTTTTGGCTGATTTAAAGTAGATATTTTTTTCCTACATAAAAAAAAAAGAAAGAAGCCTGATTTTTATCATATGCCTTATGGATCTGGTAACACATTGCTACATTCCTCTTTTTCCTAAATTTTCTGAAAGGTTTATTTTCTTGCAATAAAACTCATGTCTGTGCTAAAATACTGTCCTATACGCTATTTTTTTTTCCTCTTTGCTGAAACACCCTTGTTAGCTGTTGTGTGTTGACCAAGTGGTTTCTGGCTTTACAATCTGTCACTAATACTACTTTTACAGCTTGCAATTAAGGGCTTCGATTAAATATTTTGCACAAAGCTGCATGTTCCAATAGCCAATCCTTATATATTTTCCAAAACATGGCAAAAAAGATAAGAGTATTGAAAAGTAAACCAAGATTGAAGTTATAAAAATGGTCTTTAGAGTCTGGATAAATATACACAGTATTTTATAGCCACGGATGTTATCTCTTTTGATACTGAGGCTTGCCCTTGGGTAACAGAAAGCAGAATCTTTCCTGGATTTCTTTAAATGAGACTGAAAGTCTTCTTTGGTAAAGCGTGTATATAACATTGGCTGATATTCACTGCAAGCATGCTGGATATTTTTAAAATGGCATGGTTTTGATGACTTAGCATATGTTAGGATAGCATACATTAACGGTGCTGTAAGCCATTTTTTTCATCAGTATGGATATTATCCCCTTAATTAATGTAGAAACCCCCATGCTTTTCTCTTTTTCTTTTACTGGGGCTCTGAGTCTTGCCAGAGGTTTCTCCCCGTTTCCACCATACTCCCAGGTGAGATCAAGGTCTGCCTCATGCTTGCTAGCCTAGCGGCATGAGAGGAGAAGGTCCCCACAAGCCATAAAGCCTTTCCTTTCTGCATTTCATGCCGCTGTAGAGCTGCTTACAAACACCCATGGTGGGTTTTGTGGTGGAGTGCCAGCAGCTGGGGTCAAGATTTAAGCATCGTGCAATCTGCCGGATGACCAGAGATGGCCAACTGCCACCACAAGGCCAGGGCTTCTTGGGAAGAACGGAGGTGCTTGCTGACATCTCCGGCACAACCGTGGATGGGAGGGAAGGAGGAGAGCACGTTGCCCTGCAGCCTCCTTTTCTGCTGTAGCTTGAGTAGAGCAGATGTCAACCAACCCAGGCTCCTTCCCCCTGCCTTCGCCAAGGCGCCGGGGCTTGGCAGCCATCCGAGGACACAGACAATAGGAGGCTGACTGACTGCACACCATTTCATGCTCACTTGACATGAATCATTTTCTGCTGCCTGGCTCTTGGAAGCAGCACGGGGCTGTCTGGCACTAGTCCTGCCAGCGGACCGAGGAGCAGGGGAAGGCTGGACCCTCTCTCTGCTCTTCTCCTGGGCTTCTGCCTGTCTCTCAGTAGCTGTTATATGCTCCTATTTCTCTATCAAACTGATTCTGCAAAGGAAAAAAAGTTGTTTCCCCCCAGACACTCATCAAAGAGGGTCTCCGAGATGGACCAGCTCTATGCAGACTGCTTGCAGCTGAAGACTTCTCTGTTCAGATTTTGGGGGTCCATTTGGGATGGTCCAACAGGACTTTTCCCTGCTAATTGCTGCTCTTTGGTGGAGATGATGCTTTCGGGCTTGCTTCCAGACTGTTGAATGCCTTCTCTTGTGCCTCTTGACCTCCTGACCCAGAAAACCAGGGAGATGTGACAGCCATGAGTGGTGCTGGAGGATCTCTTTCCTTAAAAATAAAAAAACAAGACCCCAAAAAGCAGCAGATGAACCCAAGGGCAAGGGTTCTTTCTTCTCTGCTCAAACCTCCCCATCTTCCCTGTCCGGTGCTGCTGAGCAGCCAGCAGTGGCTGGGATGCTGACAAGGGTGAGGACTCAGTTATCCCACCCCAGCAGACTGCCACTGTGTCACCTCCCAGGTGACCATGGCTCTGGCACTCCCGCTCCTCCTATCAGGCCTGCATAGGCAGCAGGAGCCATTTAATAAAAGGAAAAAAACATTAAATTAAACATTTTCCTAGCCTGCGTGCTATCCTGTTGCAGTGCAGCAGCAGATGCTGGGGGCCATGCAGGGCAGGTTCCAGTGACGCAGAACCTGGGTATATCCTAAGCTTTATTTACACCCACCCACCAATCCTCAGATAAGTCCAGCAACCTCTTCTTCCAGGGCTCCTCTGAGCTGCCTTTCCCAGGCACTGACTTTGGCTAAAGCTTTCAGTCCAATCCAAGACCCAGGCATAAGAGAAATTGCCATGAACTTCTCCTTCCAAAACTGGCTCTACAGGCAAACCTTGCATCACCCAAACTGATGTTCCACTCTCCTTTTCTAGACTACTTTTTTCCTTGGAAATAATTTCTTCCAGCTCTCATTATTTCTGTTGCTTCCCCTTGATCGCTGTCCCGTTCTCCCACCTCTTCCTTCCCATATGGTAATCCCTCTGGCCATGGAGCTCTGCTGTGGCGTCACCAGTCCCTAGAATGGATGCATGTCTCCTGCATCATCTGCCTTCTTATACAACCTGGGATGATGTTTGCCATTTTTGTAGCAGCTTGATATCACTGACTCATGTTCACTTAGTGGAACAAAATAAACCTTAGATCTTTTTCCGCTGAACTGAAGCCTAGCTCACCTGCGCAGTCCATCATCCCTAGGCATATTACTTTCTGGCTGCCCCAGCTGAATCCCAACCTCTTATTTTTTCAGTCCATTTCTCTGGTTTGTCACAGAGGTTTTTGAAGAAGGGTGTCCTTGACAAATCCACAGTCACCTGGACTCCTCTCCTTGATACCTCCCAGATTCCTGTAAATTGTGTATTCATACCTTTCCATCAGGATTTTTCATGGACTGAAATTAAACTGGTGGGTGTATAGTTCCCCACTTCTGTCCACGTTCCCAATACTTTTTAAAAGTTAGGCATATTTTTTTGTCCCTTTCCAATCTTCTGGTGCTTCCAGAGATAACCACTAATGACTCTGAGATTGCCACAACCAGTTCTGCAAGTATCCATGCCTTAAATTCACCAGGTTTGGAATAATCTTCCCAGAAGGGTTTTCCTCCTTGCCTCTGTCAGTCAGCAGCTGGCTTATCACCAGGAACAGAAGGGATTATATCCCTTGTAAGCATTTTATCCGCTTATCTATGGATGTTCATTATCTGTCTATCACTCTGAATCCTCCAGAGCCCCTGCCCACCACGGTTGTTTTGTAGCACCAAGTTCCACAAGTCGGACCCTTCCTCCCACCTGAATTTCAGCACAGTCAGAGCCAGACTCTTCTCACAGCAAAGGATGAGCGGCATGCGTCACAAGTAGCAACAAGGGAAATTTCGACTAGGTATGAGGAAAAACTTTCACAACGAGAGTGGTTGAATAGAGTTTGGATGAAGCTTCAACCCTGGAAGAATTCAGGGCTCAACTGGACCAGCCCTGAGCAGCCTGACCTAAGTTAGACCTGCTTTGAGCAGGACTTGGACACTTCAAAGATCCCTTCAGCCCGTGGTTTTGCAATGCAGCATTTCTTTCCACAGTGGCTGATGCCACGACTACATCCCTCCTTTTTGGTGTCTCCTCTTCAAGGGCTGTCAAGGGGAGGGTCAGCTCCTTTCACCTCCTCCTGTACCGGCTGTTGTGTACAGCATCCAGTGCCAGGGTACCGTGCCTGTACTGATGTGTGTCTCTGTTCAGAAACCCCCAGTCCACCTATGAAACTCCAAAACTCTTTCCAGCTTCCCAATATAGTGATAAGTGTGATGGGATGGCCACAAAAATATCCTGTGAGGATACCAAGGGATAAAACTCCATTCTTCTATTTTTCCTCAACATTTCCCCAGTGAAGCATAACCAAACCTGACCAGAGCGGAATACCAGAACCTGCCCCCCCTTAATTTCCCACCAGTGAAAGCAGATCTGTGACTATCTATGTTTAGACAAGGGAGAAAAACTTGGAAGGAAAAGTGTCAAATAATTCTTCACTGAGACCCACCCATTGTCTTCACGGGACACGCTGCTCTCTGCTTTCACGAGTGCATGTCTGCAGGTGGAGGCTGGCCATAGCTGCCCTTTGTGCAGGCAGGAGCGTGCCTGTAGCCAGACCCTTTCCACAGCTCTGGTGATATGTCTATAAAACAACTGTTTTTACCCTTGTCTGAGACTCTTTCTGTCTTAGAAACAGGTGGTCATACAGGCTTCATCTCTAGGAACTGAAAAAAAGGGCAAAAGAAGGGAGAGGATCTGGGTAGCTTTGGGCAGAAAATGGCTTCTCCAAACTCTAAAGCTGGTTAAAATCTAAATGTCATCCCATTCTGAACCTGAGATCACTGACAAGCTTGTCCTCACCAAAGCACTCAGTTGTTGGGGTCTCTGGGGGTATGTGAGGGACCGAGATTCAAATCCCTGCTCTTGATCGACCTGGCAGAGACTTGTCCTTTACAGTGTCCGTGTCATCAGGGTGGTTTGAGCACCAGGTGCTCGATAGTCCTGGATAATCTCCTGCTCTTCTGAGGTCTCTTTCCCCCTGTAAGAGGGTTTAACCATATATCCCTCTTGGCCAGGCTAAACCATCTTATCAGGGTGGAGATGTTCTTCAGGAAGGTTTGGTTTTTGAGAAGTTGGCTTTACTCTAATAAAAAAAAGGGGGAGGTGGGGGGAGGGAGAGAGAGAAAAAGAGAGAGAAAAGAAATACCTGTTTTATTGAAAACTCCAGTCCGGCTGTTGCTGCTGGAAAGGGATCTAACACAATGGAGCCTGCTTTCTCCTGAAGTGAACTGCTTTCAGCTTGCTCAACAATAGGAGATCAAAACCCGAGTAAGAAGCGATTTCTAAGTATCTGAGTATCTTAATGGGAAATTCTCCAGCAATTGCTCATCTACTTTTATCTGCAATTAGATATTAACATTCCAGACCAGAGTATTTTCCAGGTGAAAATGTGAAATACTACAAGGGCTTGTCATCTAGTTTTGCTATTGCCCCCCCCCCCCCCGTTTTTTTTACCCCCCCTTATCAGCATGATCAAGGACCTGATGAGGAACACAAGGGAGAGAAATGCCCAGGAACGGCTGCAAAGCGAGATAATAAGAGGATCTTTGCACTCCAGCGCTACTTGCCTGGCCTTTTATTGACAGAGCCTCCAAGATGCTCAGAGATAGCCTTGCTGCAAGTTACATTACCTTGAGATTTATTTCAGTGCCACAGAAAAGTGAGGGGGGTGAAGGCAGAGGGAGGGAGGACTGAAAATGTTGCTGTGGGTAGAGTGATTATAACCAGAATTCCTTTTTAATGCAAAAATCTTTAGCCCGACAAAGGATCCATCTCTGGGAGAGGTTTTTCACCATCGGATCCCCCACCCCTTTGCATCAGAGCATTGCAAAATGTACTTGGAAGAGCAGCGAGTTCGTTTTAACCGATAGCATTCAGTGTTTTTTACTGTGCTATTCATCCATATGACAAAGCTGAGAGGGGAGCCCATACTTCTTCCTGACTTTTTATTGCTTTTCAGCCCAGTGGGAACCAGCCGACATGAAAAAAAAAAGTGGTTTAACCACAAAATATGTTTAAGCTCTTTTTTTTTTTTTTTTGGCATGTCAGGAAAAAGGGGGAGGGGGAGGTGAACAGCAGTGGCAAAACAGTCACAAAATAACAGTCATGAAATTAAACCAAAAAACAGCCAAAACGCTAGTGCGTGTGAGCCTGATCCTACACGTAAAGGGTGAGGTTGAAGATGGTGACTGGTGACAGCCTTCAAATGCCGGGACCACCACGGTATGTGACAAGAGATAAGGCAGGATCATTTTTGGGTGGCTAAATAGAAGCTGCAAGGAGAGACCATGGGCTGCAAGTAGGATTGTGGGTTTCCTGGCAGAAAGTTCATGGACCAGCGCTCACCCTGGGAAATGACGGTGTGTCTTGGGGTTCTCCATGAAGAGACTGGGTTTTCCATCTGGATGTACTGAACAGGCTGGTAATCCGGACTGCACTCTGTCTGCAGCCTTGGTCTCACTCAATCTGACTCTTTTTCTCAAGTCCAGGAAGTGATTTTTTTAACCTATATTTAAACTTTTAATTTTTCTAGATCAGAAAAGAAAAAGAACCTTGTGCTTAGCAGAACTATTGCTCATGCATATCACACCAGAAAGAAAGGAAAAGTTTAAGAAATAAAAGTCAAACAGTATTTACATGATCCCATATGTTTCCTTTTTTTGTTGATTTGAAGCTAAACCTGCAGATTGACCCGAAACACAAGCATTTAATTAACTCTTTGAAAAAATCTCTATATTTTATCAAATAATTAAAAAAAAAAATCACTTCTGATCTGGGAATACTGTTGTGTGAAGAACGTGGAGGTTTTCAGCTGTTCCCAATCAGAACAACATCAAAAGTTTTGCGTGACTGCAAAGTCCCTTCTCTGTGCCACTCTGCCCCTGCCTGCCACCGCCTTCAAAAACCCAGCTTTAATGGTGAACACCAAGCACTGAAATCTGCCCCTAAAAGAGATCAACAGAGGCTTTCACAACAAGCGCCTGCTCCCAGGTCCAAACAACACAACTCCCCACCAGCTCTACACTCTGCTAGAGAGTCTTTTAAGCGTTTCTTTTCCTCATAACCCCTCCTGATAAAGTGATTCTCTCCAGCTGAGCCCAGTCTGGCTTCAATCTCGCTGTGCAGGACAAACATGTTAACTCCTTCCCCACCCAGAGCCTGGACAGGGTCTCCTGGTGCGCAGGTCACGATGTGCTAACGTGCATGCGGTCGGTGCTGCATTTGCTTGGGTGGACTCATGACACTTTGTACTGAAAAGCAGCAAAAGATGATGCTTCTGCCACCTCCAACTCCTGTAATTTGCAAATTATTATAAGGCAGGCTAAAGGTGGTAAGAGAGAGTATAGAAATAACTACAAGCACAGATGCAGGAAGAAAAAACAAAACGCCTAGGAAGAAAATTGGTTGCCTTTAAAATACAGCAAAGGCATTATCTGAAAACACAGCTTAATAATTAGCCACACGTACGTGGGGTACAAAATCCTGGAGCTGTGGCAAGACGACGGCTTCAGAGTCTCACCCGTTCTGGGCAGTGAAATAGAGAGTCTGTCTATCCCCAGCGTCACAAAGACCTTATATTTGTTAACATGGGGAGCGTAAGCAGGGCATTAGGGCACTTTGGTCCTCAGCAAAGGTTAGTCACCTTCCTCATAGTCTTCCTTGCTGGCTTCCACAGCCCCTGATGAAACTCCTCCTGCTTCAGCTGCACCGATGCCCAAGCTGGATGGTTTAAAACTAGCTCAGATCGATCTACAACAGCTGTCATCCTCCCCATGGACTGCAGTAGAGACTAATGCTGGACTGATGGCACTGAGTGGGCTTCTCCATGGTCACTCTTCTCTGGTTAGCTGGTTGCTCTTGGCTCTGGAGACTCAATTATCAGGCAGGCAACAACTGCTGAGTGCCTACTGCTCCACGAAGGTGTTGGGATTTAATGTAGGAAAGGAAGGTCTATCAGCACCACACAGATTCCTCCTTCCCTGGGAGGTGGGTGGGCAAGCACGTCTTGTCTGCTGAATCAGTAGTGAAGAAAAGCTCACCCAGTTTAAAGCAAGACCTCCTTATACTGGTCAAATAGACCTGTGCAAAGCATGCTAGCTGGTGGGATGTCAGGTGAGCCCTGGCAGAGACAAAGGATGAACGTCTCTGGCTTAGAATATAGGAGGGGCTGGGCAGGGGAAGAGATGGTCTTGTCCAGCCTGGCGGTCTGTGAACCAGCTCTAGTGGAAAGTCTCACTTGCTGAGTTTCTTTTTTTGGCAAAAGTCCCAGGTTATCATTCCCTGTAGCTGTCTGCGAAAGTGCTATAGGATTTAATGCAAATGCAGTTGATGGGGTTTTATAGAAAATTAACAAAGTTTATTGAAATCTCATTCTGAAGCCCATAGAAAGCAACAGCAGGGACTGATTTTCTAACAGTCCCAAGGAGAATTACAGACTCTTCCCGAAGGGTCTTGCTCCCACGACGTTCCATCCTGTAGCCTCTTTCCCCTGAGCCTTCCTCCCCCTGAAGAGACCTCAAAACAAGAAGTCATTTCCCCAAAAGCCATTTCAGTTCTCCTCCAGTAATGAGACATTGTCTGGCTTCATTAGATGCGTGCAGCTGAAGCATGAGGAGAGAAGAGATGCTCTTTGCATGTCACCTGCAGGCTCCTACAGAGGGTTGGTACTTTGAGACTTACAGAAAGTTTTCATCCTGATTCAGGAAATTCATGCTGAGTAATTTCAGCCAGAAAAGTCTTCTTTTTTACTTTTTCTTTCTCAAAAAAATGGTACTCTGTGAGTTGACTGGAGTGCCCTTAAGCTGGAGCTCCTGTCCTCTGTGACCCACAGGAGGGCTTCAAATATCCTAATTGTGGATGACCCACCCTGTGAAGTTGTCTCTGGAGGCTGGAGGCCCTGAAGGTGATTGCTGAAGGAATTTGGCGGTTTTCGTCAAAGGATGATCTGTGTTTTGGCAAAAGATTTGCAAAATTCCATCAGCATTTTCCAGTGGTTTGTATTTTTTTCCCCTCAAGGCTCCCAACCACAGGGAGGGTGTCCAGCCTTCCCAGCCATTCCTGATCCCCCCAGGAGTAGGGGTTAGGCTGGGAGTGGGCCATTTCCTACGACTCAGTTTCTTTTCCTTGTCAGTCTTTGGTAAGACAAGTTATATGACAACTGATGCCCAATACTACGTGCTAAGAAATTGTCCTGTGTAGTGAAACGAAGTACAAGACAGCAAATGTGGAAAAACGTTTGGAAACAGCCTTGATGCTGAAGCCATTTTGAATAATCAAGGGGGCTGTTTTGTTCAGGTCATTTCTGAAAGATAACTTTTTAATGGCATGGCGTCCCTTCAGCCATGCTGCTGCTTTCCATTAGCAGCCAGGAGGGTTACGAGAACTCATCCAAGGTCTGCAGCTGAAAGGGAATTATTGATTTGTTTATTTTTTACAAACAGTCATCAAAAAGCATTTGTTTCTTGTTAAACCACTGCTGTGGCAGCCGTGTTTGTGGGGAGGGGGGCTGTGGTCAGTGCCAGTCACGGACAGGACTGTTCTGTTTTCCATTCCAGATTTGCTTAAACCCAATTACAGATATTACCCTTGATGCATATGTGGAGGGAAGGGCTACCCTGCTTTTACGTGATGTTGAGTGACTGGGCCTTTTGCTGACAGCCACAAGCATTGTCTTCTGCCCAGCATTGCTAAAAAGCTGGCCACAGTACAACCGAGCTCATCCTGGGGTACTTTTTCTTTGTGGGGAAAAAAAATACGAACCCTCCCTTCCCCAGGTTGGAGAACAACAGTAAATGAAGAGTAAATTGTTCAGAGATGATCTATTTTGGCTCAGAAACCTGCTCAGAAACTTTCCCCGATTCAGGCAGCGCTCTTCTAGCCTGCTTTCTAATGACCAGCATTAGTTTGCATTAGGTGGATTTGCAATGATTTCTTTCTGCCTGGCTGCTAAGCCTGCAAACAATTCAAATTAAGTTCGGCTCCCCGTGCCCCATCTGGCAATAGCAGCTCCCCCGTTTATGTTTGCTGCCTTCTCAGCTGTTCTCCCTCTCTCGCATCCTACAGTGGTTTGATCCGTCTGAATTTTGCAGGCCCACGGTGTTCCACAGACACCTGCCGGGGCTCATTGCATCCCAGCCCCAGTCATTTCAAACAACTTGCTCTTGGATGCAAGATGGGGGGACTAGCGGGAGAGGGCTGGGGCAGAAGGAGATTGATATTAAAGTGTTGCTTTGCAGGAGTGGCAGAAAGCGGTAGTGCTGCGGTTCCCCACTGACATGCGGCATGGAAGTGGTACCCACGGCATCAGCCCAAGAGCGCCGGGCTGGGCGCTCGCTTGGGGACAGCGAGGAAGATGTAGGTGTGGGACTGGAGAGGTGTCCCTGAGATGGGAGCTGAAACCCAAACCTTGGCCCCTACCCTCACTGTCCCTTCTGGCACCTCATTGGTGTTATCACCCGGATTAAGACAGAAGGAAAGGGAAGCCAGAGGCTTCTGGGAACGTGGCAGGCTATGGTGAGATCTAACCATTCTCCCAGCCAGCGTGGGGTCACAGTGCCCTCACAGGGTGATGGGAGGTGGAGTCTTTTCTTTAGCTTTCTAGAGATACTGAAAATATGAGAAATAAGGTGAGTCAGAACTTCCTTCCCCTCTCTCTGCCCTCAGCTCCCGCCTGGAGGAGAAATTAATGGGGAGGAGGGGAAGGGATCTTTTTGGGATGCCAACAACAGAGACTACAACTACATGGGGAGGGTGGGGAAAGGCAGTTTATCACATTTACCAAGTGGCTAACTCACATGTTAAAATCCTAATTTAGGAACAGCCTGCTCTATTCTGCACACATTTGCTCATAAGAGACAACATCAGGGTTCATCCTGACCATCTACCAAGGTATCCTGTCACCACAAGGATCTTCAAACATGTCAGGTAATGCATATTTCAAATCACCCTTTCTTTTTCTGGCAGTGGAGACAAGGCCAGAGGGTCTGGGAGAGAAATGTCATCGGTTTTGTGTCCTCCTCAGAGCTTCTTTGGAAACATTTGGTTTCCACATCCTTGAGGTGACTCTCGGTTGCTGTCAGATACGTATGATGGTCAAAGACAGCATGGACGGTGGTAAAGAGGTGTCACATCAGAGCAGCAGTGATTCTTCTTTCTTCCCATTCCCCCTCCTCATCCTCCACACTAGGCTAATGACACCACCAGGTACCGAGCAATAGAGAATTGAGCCTGTTGTTTTTACAGTGAAAATGAATGAAAAGTGCCTGCTGGGTCACATAAACCTGTCAAAAGAACAGCCGGGGCTTCCAGCGAGAGGGATAATAGTTAAGAAACCTGAAATTCTGAGAAAAAAGGATTATGAATCATCAGTAATATTTACAGTGCAAGTCCCTATTCCCTATATTTCCACTTGTTTCTCTCTCCTTTCCAGGGCAATTATTTCCAGGAGCAGAGGGGCAGAGCCCTGAGTGCATCCCCATGGCAGGTAAACTAGCCAAGCCCAAAGTGCGGGTCTGACAGAGCTCATGGACATCTTGCAGACCTGGCCCCGCCACCCCCTCCAGACAAGGGGGGGCCATAGCAAACAGCATGCCTCTTGGGGGGTGGGCAGGCTGTCCCCCACACTGTGCAGCGGAGCTGCATGCTCATGGCTTAGCAATGAACTCTGCGTGAAATCAGGTAGGTGTGTGAAGCCAGCAGAACATCTGGGCAGCTGTGCTGAAACAGTGCAGGCCTAAATGCTATTTAAGCCTTATATTATGGTGTTATTAGACCTCAGGTGGTGCATAGAACAACTGGGGCTGTTGCACATGGGGTTAAAGCCTGGCCGAGCACTTGCAGCCACGCACGTGGAGCCCAAAGCAAAGCACCCCCCTTTAAGATGCTCACCAGCACCGCTTCTCCCTTGGAGGGATCCTTGCAAACACAGGGATGTGTAACTGCCAAGGGAGAGCAGCAGGTCCCTGGATGAGAGGGGGGCCGTGATGTGAGGAAGGGAATATGCAGAGAGGGGGAAAAAGCAAATAGTAGTTTGTGCTGGGCAGGTGCCAAGTGAAAATGTAAGAGCAGATCAAACACAGCCGGGTTAATGAGAGTACCATTCCCTGGGCCTCACCAAAGTGGGGAGAGCAGGGACGGGCTGGTCGGCAGGCACTGAATGATATTCTGTAATTAGCTGGCAAATAGAATATGATATTTAGTGTAATTGCTTGGAAGAATGTCTCGCAGCCCCGATACATGCATTACGCGCTGAGCGCTGCATCCCAGCTGCCACAGCAACTTTGCTTCCCTTTGTTTCCCCTTGCCTGTCATTTCTAATCACATCGTTCCCAAATTTGATTGCATCATCTCCGAGCTTTAGTTGCTAGGGTAACACCACAAAGTCATTATATGCATGAGACGAATGTGTAACCCCCTTGGAGGACCGGTTATTTGACCATCCCTTTGTGACCCCCAACTCAGATTCCTTTGTCTGTCACTTTTAAACCAGATCCCACAATGTAAAAAATGGTGAGAGGCTAGTCACTCATTTCCATGGGAGCAGGAGCGACACGGGGAACTGTCATTCAAAGGTTAGACAAAAAGACTCTAACAAATTGAGCAACTCAACATCAGAAATGGGGCCACCAGAAAAACCATGCTGCTTTTTAAAGCACAGGGCTAGAATGATGACCATTGCACAAGCTACCTATCCCAGACCTTACCGTAGCCTTTCCCTTGCATAAACTCAGGCAAACCCATGGTCTGTGTGGGGTTTGTGTAGGCAAGGGGAATATATATGCATTTGTGAGCAGGCATATGAGCCCTGCAGGTTGGCTCAGCTGCATCCAGGTGTGCATTCGCAAGACTGCTGTGTCTCTGCAACAACATGAAGCTGTAGCGTTTCGGCAGGTGATAGCATACATGGTCTATCATGTATGTCCTGACAAAAGTGATGATAGCGGTGAAGATGTCATGGAAGAGGCTTCAACAAGGGCTGCCAGAGCGTGCAGCAAGTGCTGGTGCAGTGTCTGTGCGCTGGTTAGTAGAGCAACCCCCAGCTCCAGCTTCCCTCTCTTCTTTGCCATTGATCCCTGGGCTAGGAAGATTCAACTGGTGCATGTACCTCGGTGCATGCTACAGTCAAAAGTTTGCTCTGGGTGTGTAGGGGAGCCTCTGGGCAGCGAAAGCCTGTGGTGGGAGGTGTGCAGGGAGCACAGAGACTCTGATAGAGCTGGTCTGGCCCCGCAGTAAGTCCCGGGTGCGGCAGGGTTTGGCGTCACCCCCCCCGCCCCAACATTTCAAATACTTTCTCTTCCAGCACCGGTTGAAGCCCTACTCAGCAGCACTTCCAGCTTGTCAGCACACCGCTCTCCATCCCCAGCCCGTCTGCAGGCTGCCTTCCTGTCCTCCAGCGGTGGCAGAGGCAGGCTGCGGCAAGGGTCATCCTTGCGGCAGAGCCAGCTTTTCTCTTTTCCACCCCACCATCTCCCCGGTGTCTGCCGGAGCCAGGACAGGTGTGCTCCCAGCCCCCAACAGTGCAAAGCAGAGAGATGAAAGATATTGTTTTTCAGGTGGAATAGCTTCCAAAACGGTACATTTGCAGTCAAAGTGCTGTTTGGAATGCATATGAACCACTGCCTGCAGCAATGAGAAACAAAGCCATTAAAGTTTAGATAGCAGTGTTTTTATTTTTAACCAAATGAGTCAGTCTCCCCTCTAGCTCTGAGCAGGAGAGGGTGAGAAAGTTGGGCACGGTGAGTTCAGAAAGCCTTAACCCCACCGGGACCCTGCTGTGGGGAAAATTCAAGCAGCCTGCTCAGTTTAATTGTGCCTAGAAAAGGTATTTAAGCCGAAGTTGCTGCTTTGATAGTGCCTTGGTTCGGTGGAATTTTTGTTTGTTTCCCTGGATTTTAATTTTTTTTAAAGAAAGATTATATTTCAGGACAGTTACTGCCTCTCTCTTTCCTCCCCACATCCAGAAGGCCTCATGTTGCCCTTCCTTCTTCTGCATCCCTGCCTGGGGGAGGTTGAGGGCCAACCTGTTTCCCAGTCTGGAAGCTGGGCTTGGGATACTGCAGGTTTTCCGTCAAGCCCCCCTGTTAATACAAACAGGCTGAGGGAAGAGCATGACCCAGGGAACCAGCCTGATGTGTGTGTTGAGTGAACGCGGTGTGTGTGTGTGTATGCACACGGGGGTACTCCCTGCCAGATCGAGGCAAGTCTGCAGCCTTCTTACTATGCACATCCAGTGCCCAGGCACGAACTGCATTTCAACAAGACATCTACCTGCTTCTGCACCATGGCCCAGTCTATTCCTCTAACAGTTTCTCTCTGCATCCCAGCCTGTTTCCAAGGTTCCTATCCCTGTAGCATCTATAAGATGATGTATCCAGCTGTTAAAAAATGCCTGTGCTCTTGCTGTCATCCTGGGCTGCTTCTCTGAGAGCGCAGAAGGCTCACACTCCATCCCCAGACACTTGAGCATGTGCATAATTTAACGCTAAGGCTTAGGCCCTTGTGCTGAATCGGGCAGCGAGTGCTCGACCACTTGCAGGAAAAAAACCTCAAATACATGGAAAATTACAAAATTACATTCCTACCTCTATTTGTCGTTTTTCCATGCCATATGGAAATTTATGTAAATATACAAATGAGAAACAGGCCCTGGAGCTTGGGTGAGTTCGCCAATGTGCCACTAGTGCTCCAAATGTTGGCCATCGTTGAAGCTTTAGGAGAACAGAGCGAGAGAAATGAATTCTGGCTCCAAGAGTTGTCCAGAGGCATGGCTTAATTTTTTTTTCAACACAATGCCTACTGTTCTCATGAAAAAACATCCCAGACTCCCCCAGCTGCTCCAGTGAGAGCTGGCTGTTCAGCCCAATCCCAATCAGGCTCAGAAAACCAGGGCTCATTGCACGTGTTTGGCTATGGAGCAGACTCTTTTGCAAGCATATTCCCTTTACCAAATTTTGCGTATGAAGGGTGTGGATTTGCAGACAAGCTGTGCACAGGCAGGTTAAACCTCACGGTATCCTGAGGAGCGTGTCCATTTTGACCAGCTGATGCGGGTTTGGGGGTCTTCCACTCCCCACAAGTATAAGGTTTGATCCCATACGTGCTTCTCAAATGACACCGAGGTTTTTCTGAAAGCGGAGGTGGTAGCAGGAGGCAGAAGGGGAAGCTTACCAACCTGCACATATTATAGCCATCTCCGTGTGTTTTTTAAGTTATGGGGTGATGTAACCTGTTCCTTTTTGGATCCCACATCTGGGGAAATAGGAAACGTCACCGTGAGCTATCTACCATTATCTGAGCTGGATGGAGCTGGACTGGACCAAAGGTTCACATCCAAAGTGTGAGCTTTTGTATTTTTTATACATATCTATACATTTATATGTACATATAAAATATATGAATAAGTGGGTATGTATAGGTCTAATTTATTTATATCCACTTGGCCTTAAAAAGTGGCCCACTTATAGAACCACATTTTCATTTAATTGTCTTTGTTTTTCTAAGATTCATCAGTCTTTTTTTATGGGATGGGATTCTTTTTTGTTGTTAATATTTCTTGGCACAGCTTTGGGAGGAAAGCTGGGATCTGCAGGAGGCAGGGAGAAGTCTGAGCAAAGTTTTCCTGGAAAAAAAAAATGCTGCTCCTGTGAATTAAAGCTGGGAAAAAACCTCCCAGCTATGCAATTTCCTTGCTTGTCATTAATTATTGGAAGTTCAAACATTTTTGGCATAAACATTACCATTTGTGCTTTGAACATGTATAATGCTTTATATGTGTTAAATGTTGTTATTATTTCAACAGATTTATGTCTTGGGTAAATTATGATTTGGATAATTGCATTCTGTCTACCAAAATCCATCCTGCAGCTTCACTGGAGTGTGGAATCCGCCGTCGCTCCCTGGCCTGCACCGCTTTGTTGCGCTGCGATGTGTGATTAAACATCTGCTCCCTGGGAGCAGGGATGCATTTCAGTGGAAGGGTCAGAGTTGGTGAGGTAATGCCGCTCAACAGAGGTCCGCTCACAGCAGGGAAAGGCAAGAGTGTTGAGGCCATAGTTGATGGAGTAGGTAGAAAAGGATTTGCTCTTCCATAGGCACTCACTGCTTTGGAAGTTCAAGCCAGTTTTGCGTTGGGCTAGGCAAGAGTTTCAAAAGAAGCTCCAGATTTTGTGTGCCCAACGTTTGGCTCCTTGGCAGCCTCTGTCATGCCTGGACGGGAGAGCAAACACACCCTCACGTTGGTTGATTGCTCTCTGGGAAGATAAGGGGGATCTTCATGCTGAGGTGCAGAGCGGGCTGTGAAGTCACACGACGGTGGTGGCTTCCCATCATGTGCTAACAGATGCTGAGGTTAATGGGGGAACTCAGATTCCTCAGAGCGTTTCTCTTCAGGATACCCATCCCTGTCCATTAAAGTCAGTGCTTTGCAGTATAATGTAGATATGTCCAAGCTGGTCATGGTTTGCTGGCCCAGATGTTGGTTGTGCTCTGGTCCAAGCCTTTCCTGTGTTTCTGTGGTGGGCTCTGTAACACTGTGGGTGGATGGCAATTCATGGTTACATCTGCATTTTAGGTGCACTCAAAGGTATGCTGTCCATAGGGTGTACACTGGTGGGAAATGAGCACAGGGTCTTGTGGTAGGGGTCCAAAATGGTTCGCCCCCAACAAGGAGGAGATAGGCGTGGACCATATCAAGCTTTGAGCCTGAGTAGGCTGAGTTGTTTGTGGAAACAGGGCCCTTAACCCTTAAAACATTTTGAGCTGGGTCTGTAGGGTCACTTTTCATTTGCTTTAGCCCTCTCTTAGCTCTGCCGTGGGCACTGTCTCTGACACAGACAAAGCAATGAGCGCCCATCAGTATGTCTGAAGGATGCCCTGAAGTGCCTGCAAAACTGGTGCAGTTGGTGTAAAAATAGACAGAAAAGCTTCCATCATGAAAGATTTCTTTCCCCAGGGTTATTTCACTTGTGGTATGAGTGGAAACAGCAAGTTCCCACTTCAGTCAACAGCTCTTGGGAGGGGTCTGATGTTCAGCAAATGCTGAGGCACCTTCAGCTTCTCCAGTGGTTTCAGCAGAAACAACGGGTGTTGCTCAGCACTGTGCTGCGAACCCTGAACTCTCCTAAACAGGGAGATTAAAGGAAGGAGAACAATGATGTGTTTGTCCTTTAGCTCTGAGTAGGTTGGGAGCAGGAGCAGGTAAATGGAATTTGATTTTTATTTATTTATTTATTTTTACTGCAGTCACTTGGGTCCAGAGCTGGAGCTGTAAGAGGAGAGACATGATTCTACTGATAAAAGCATGAGAATCGGCCTTCAAGGGCTCTCCAGTGGAATAGGACTAACATGAGTCATCACTCATGGTAGTGAATAGGGATATTAACATACTTTTGACTAGCATTTGCTAGCATGAATGCAAACTAGAATGAATCTGACAAATCCAGGAGTCATCAAGCCTCCTGTGCTCCAACGCATTACTAGTACACATAACTCAGTAGCTCTGCTGCGGCATATTTCTTGTTCATATGCAGAGTGTATGCAGACCAGTGTGCCCTGTATGCATTGGGCTCACCAGGCAGGACTCTTTCACAGAGCTAATTGCTTCACAGACAATGGGCATTTTTCCAGGTTCCATCGTTTTTCAGCTTGGTGTGACAGGCACTTACAACTGGGCTGTTGATATGTCAAAGCAATGGCCACGCCGCACTGCACTGGGCGGCATCTGGACAGCACAGATCTGAAAGGGGTGATGCGTCCAGATGTGCAGGACTCACTGCACCTGTGCTGTGGAGGTGATCTGCGCATTTGGACTTTTGTTGTCGCTACTCCAAGTGAGTGACCAGGCAAAAAAATGGACAAAGTCCTGAAATTCACCCCAGATCAAGTTGTCAGGTGGAGAAAGAAGACACATCAAATATAGGGTAGCCCTGTCTTGGGGTTCAGATGATCTGGCACAGCACTGTATTGCTGGATGCTGTTGAAAGCCTATGGGGCTAGGAATAAAAAAGGAAATGTGGGTAACAGAACCACACAGAAGTGTCCTCTGCTGAGAGCTGGCTTGTTAGTCCTTGGGACTAACAGTTTTTCCTGGTAAGTTCAGCAGTTTTTCAGGGTAGGAAACGCGACCTCACTATACACACAGAAACTTGCTACTTTATACCTTACTGCCAGCATGGATCTTAATCAACCAGAAAAACTCAAAATGACAAACAAACAAGAGACAGCTTTGCTATCTGAGGTTCATTAGCTCCTAGCGACCTTTTAAATCTGCAAGAAACCAAAGAGAAATGTTCAGAAAACGGGAGGGCTTTCAAGTCATTTTGCCAGTAATTTCCACCTATTCCCCAGTTCCCCCTCAATAATGAATGGCATTTCTTGATTGTTTTCCCAAGGTTTGCATTTATCCGAGCAAATGTAGACTGGAGCTTTGACCCGCGATATATAAGGGGTGGGAGGTAGAGAGTCTCCCTGGAGGAATGGTGCATACTTTCTGTCTTGCAAGGTTATCTGAAGCTGACTCTCAAGGGCATTGTCGTCCTCATCTGGGAGGCTGGAAATGCGAGCAAAGGGCAGCCTACTTCATGCTTGGCACAAACACACACCAGGGAGCCAGCAGCACTGTGTGCTGCAGAGGGTTAGATGTAGGTTCATGAGGAGGAGCTAATAGCCAGCACGGACCTCGCCTCTGGGATGCATCCAGCACTGGGAAAGGAAAGACTGATAAAGGCTGAAGGTGGATGACACATTCTTTGGCGTGCCGACACCCTGCCCCTGGGCCATGGGAACCAGCGAGCAGAAAGCGGTGACTGAGAGCATCGCTGCATGGATACGGACAGGCCAGGCACCAGGTTGCTTCTCCATGGCAGGCTCTCAGGGCCAGCTCCTCAGCAGGTGTGAACAGACCTCACTTTTGGTCTACCTGAGGCTACCCCTCTGCACCTTTACCTGGAGTTTTCTTTCTAGGGGGACTCGAAATTTTGGGCTTTCTTGCCTAACTGGAACAGAGGCAGCAGATGGATCCCTTTATGAAGCAGAGCGTCTGTCCTCTCATCAGTCCTCTTCAGCTTGAGGTCTAGTCACCTTCTCCAACTAGAATGATGACAAGAGGACCATTGCTGGAGTGGGAAGAGAAGGGCTGTTTTAACTACAAGTAAAACCATTTGAGGCTATCTTGTATCTTCTCAGAAAGTGCTGATCTGTTGGGACCACAGCTGAGGAACTACTGATTGTAGATGGAGAACAGAGAAAGGCAGACAAAGCATCAGCAAGAGATGAAACATTCAGGGTAGGCAGAATAAGGGGGTCCTGAGGGCACCTGTGGAAGATGTTTTCTCTGTTTTACTGACTTGTTTTGATGGAAAAAAAAGATATTTCAAAGAAGAGATATAAGACATCACACGTGTATTTACAAGACTGTAGTCCTCCCTGGCAACCGCCATGAACTCCCTCCATTGAAGAAAGAAGTTGAAAAACTTCTGAAAAGAGAAACTAAAAGATGAAAGCATAGGCTAGAGAATGGAAACTCCCTTTCCTCCTGCCAAAAGAGAGCTTGCGATGGGACCTGTCCTCTCAGCCTGAATGTAGCCCCTACTGACATCACTGGGAGTTACTGGGACCCAGTAGGACTGGAACCCAGTTTCATCCAGGCACTGAGGTCCACTGGCAGCATGGAGGAAGAGGAGCCCAGGGCTGAAGAGCAATGAAGCTAGAAAAGGTCTACATCACATAGGAGCAGCTGGGAAGGATAATTTGCCATCTGTGCTAAGTGGTTTCACCCCAGTGCTGTCGGTCACACCAGAATGCAGAATCACAGAGAGACCTCATATTTATTGTGGGGAGGGAACGGAGGGGGAGAAACCATCTGTGGAAGGGAATCAGGCCAGTATGTGGCCTTGGAGAGTCACATCCAGAGGGGGCTGAGCTAGAAAGCACCTAGCATGTATCCGGCACCTGTGAGACTGTGCAACAGAGATGCTGAGAGCAGCTGTGGGAAGCACATGGCTCAGGCTGTGAAGGGACAGCGGGTACAGGCTGATGGTGTTGGGGATTTGGAAAGGGGGAGGCATGCTGGCTGCACTTTGCTTCTATAGCTAAACCATCAGGGTTCTCAGTCTGGGCCTCTCCAACACCCTGCCTTCCCTGCTGCTATGTGGAATAGCAGCTGCTACCATGGTGGAAAGAGGAGGAGAAGGCTTCAGGGGCTAGGAGAAGAGGGTAAAGAGTGGACAGTGTGCTGAAAGGTGTGTAGGAGCTGGACAGTGTGCATAAAACCAGCTCCTGTGTCCCATCACAAAGGAGACCAAATTCCTGTTGTGTTAGATGCTGACTCAGGTGCATGCCAGAGGAGGTCTCAGGGAAAGGACTCCATTGCATGTTCATCTGTCACTGACGTTTGCACAGGCTCTCTTGCATACTCAGTGGGTAATTGCTTTCAGTCTGAGTAATTCAAACGGGGAGAATAAAGTAGAACCTGCTTTCAGTCTGAGTCACTCGTATGTCTTTGTGACGTGATACGCTTTAAAGTTGCCTGTACATTCATATGGGAAGCCCTAATGGTCTTTAATTTTTAGGTCCACCGTTCAATGTCTCTCTTCATTAGCCTCCCAGCCTGGAAGACCAGTGAGCAGAGGATCTTCTGAGCAGAGGTTAATGCACTGCAAAGTGTCGGGGGCAGAATCCTTGACAGGATGCGCCACCTTTTCCTCCCAGCTTTCTGACAGCACTGCAGTCCTGTAACAAACCAGAGGGGAAACTAAGAAGTGTTGATAGGCTGCTTTTCTCCTGGACCGTTAATTCAAATCTGGCTCTAGGCCATTAGTGTTTTCACACTATTACCTTCTAATGGCTTCTTGCTCTCGGCTCAGCTCGTACTTGGTAAGTCACAGCTGTGTGCATTGTTAGCTATAGCCTCCCAGTTAGCCTCTTGCTGGGAATCTCAGTCAAGATTATGACATGTGTCCGTGTTATGAAAATAGCCCGTGTGTAGCAGCTGCTGTCAAATACTGCTCCTTCCAGCACTCACTCAACAGGTGTTATGAGCTGTTTTCCTACCACCGTGGATGGGATCAGCTGTTCCAACAGAAGGTGCACTTGTAATCCGTACCCCCTTGCTGTGCCGTCTGGGTCACACGGAGCTGCTGATGAACCCGTGACAGCTTTTGCTAAGGGAGCTGCATCTTTCAGCTCAAATCCTGGAGACTTGCAATGCAGAGGTCTGCAATATGTTGGCGTTCCACCCAGAGCTGCAGTTTTGTCCCCGGATTTCATACCCTGCTAGAGGGGATGAAGTACCTAGCAGACTCTACTGTGAAGGGTTGAATGTGACTGTGCCCATGCTCTCTGGTCAGATACAGGAGTGTTGCTGAGACATGCCATGGCAAAGCTACATTAGATACTTGTTGCAAAGTTTGACTCCTTTCCATGGTGCAGGAGTAGAAGACTTGATGCTCTCCAGTCCTTGATTTTTCCACCCCTGATCCATCAAGACTGGATTATTTTTCTCCCAAGTTTGTACTCCAAACAGGTATGGATGCAGGAAAATCCCATGGCCTCTTATACCAGAGGTCAAACTAGGTTGTCCCTTTGGCCTTAGGTTCTATGTTTCCATGAGAAGATCACATCAAAGAGCTATGTAGGGCAGTATGGCCTAACCATTTCTAGGACCAGATGCATGAGAATGGATAAGCATCGACGTTTACACAGCATAGAGTGGGATTCAGGCATAGCTGTAGGGCAGGTGGATTAGGACTCAGCCCTGCTGTCTCTTTTCTATGCTTATTCTGAGCATAACACAGGAGACTTCAGTGTGCAGGTCCAGCTGACTGGCGTGAAATTAATTTAAAATTCAAAAACTAAATTGAAAAAAAAAAAGCCTCTAAGAGTTCCATAGAAAATCAATTACCCAGCATGCAAATGTGATGCCGAGAACACTGCTCCACAGAAAGGGTAAAATTCCCTGCAATTTTGATCTGTTCTTCCTGCAATTTCCCTCCCATCCCTTGTGATGTTTTAAGAGATGGATGACTTTCTTTCTCTAGTTTTAGATATGCTTATTGGGGCTGGAGGGTGGAGAGACCAAGAGAGAAAAGACTGTTCCAAAAAATGTAATTAAGGTGATATTACTATGTGAATTACATATCATATTTTGTTTAGAGCCATTATTGGCTGGAATGGCTCAGAAATTGAATTGTGCTGCAGATTCCTAGCTGATTTTACCTGCACTTGCTCATGGTCAAGGATTGCATTAGACCTGGGGAAGAGGAAAGTGTGGATGGAGGAGGGGATCCAGCTGGGGAGGAGGGGCTCTGTAAATAATTTCTTCCTGTGCAGAAGCTTTCATCAAGCAGACAAAGAACCCACATTAAAAATTACTCTTCACCCCAGTGAGCCAAACTGACTTGATGCATGCACCACTTGCTGGTATTCAGCTGTGGGGAGAGTGAGGACGTCTTGCTGCCCTTAATCATATCTCCTCTGCTGAAATGGTCATTTGTGGTGGAGGAGTTCAATGTGTATTTCCTCGCCACAGGCTGGCTGAGGAAGGGAGAGATGCTGTACAGCCATTAAAAGCACTGACTTTCCCTGCTGTCAGTCAATAATGCTCTGAGATGGGTTTGAACCCGTGACTGAGGAGCAAACAGCTCGTCAATCTCGTTTCTCCTCACTTCCATGCCCCGATGTCCTTCTGGAGCTGCAGTGATGGGCCAAAGGGTAACAGCATCCCCACCAACATCTCGCTTTCCTCTGAGTATGCTCCCAGGTCTCTCAGCTTCGCTCTTTTGGGATATGAGGCTTTCTCACCCTCTGCCTGCGGCCACTTGGAAGATGCGCAGTGGTGGGAAGGAGAGAGCGTTTGACAGGGTCGCTGTAGGGCGTAGGGGCACCGGGGCATGAGCGACTCAGGGGAGTCTGATGAGGGAGAAGAAGGGCACGGAGGAGATGGGAAGAAATAAGGGCTGACATTAACCTCTATGTCCTCTCTCCAAGGCAACAGCTTCGCAGAGATAGGGAAAAGAAGGGATGATAGGAACAGTTTCTCACAAGGAGGAGAGTGAAGGGGCTCAAAGGCCAAAACGTCTTGCAATAGCTCCCGAGAGGACACGCAGCTGCCTGGGAACGGTGAAGGTTCGCCTGTACTTATCAGGGATGACATGAAGAGGAAAGGGGCCACCTTACCATGGTGGTGTCGCCTACACAAGGTGGCAATCACCAGCAGAGCACGGGGAGGGGAGATGGCTGGCATCCCTGTCCTTGGGAGCTTCGGCTTGCAAAGGTCAGCGCTTCGGTCTGTCCTTGCAGACCTTTGAGTCTTTTGGTGTCTTGGGTTCACAGCTGTTGATCGAGGTAAAAACACTCTGCTGAATGGCACAGGGGTGTCGTGAGTGATTCACCACGTGGGCAGCAGGACAGACAAAGCCAGGTTTCCTGTGGTGCTGTCATTTGTGGCCTCTCTGATGTCTAGTAATGTTCCTATCTCTTTCTTCTACTTGGCCACCTATTTCTTACGCAACGTGTAGGAACATGACAGCTTTGCATTAGCTACTCTGTTAAATTGGTTGAAACCGGCTTATGGGTTGAGAAGTTATGGGGAAGGGAACGATGAGAGACAGAACCCTCCCATCCAGCACAGCCACGGTAATTCAGAAAATGAAAAAATTATGAGGTGCTGCTGTGCAAGAGAGACCCACAGCTGAGGGGTGAGAAAAGGTAGGTAAGAAGACATAAAGCTGTTGTGTGTTAACATTTGTGTCCTCATTCTGCGATTCTTTGTTCCAGGATTCAGGTTTTTGTTTCTTTGTTCCCTTTTGCACCGAGGCATTACCCCTTTGCATACTGCACTCTCAGTTCCTCTGCTTTGGTCTTGAGATCGGCTGTATCAGTGCACGGTGGTGATGAGGGTGCTGCTCATCGGGGGGAGAAGTTTGCTGGGTGATCTGATGTGGTGTGGCACTGGCAGCCGGCAGATGCACCCTGGGAGGGCTGTGCCAGGGAGAGGCTTTGGAAGAGCTGCCGTCTGCAAAGGGAGAGAGGGAAAATATTTCTTGCCTCCTCTTTCCTTAAACCATCTCCCATCTGAATAAAGTGGGGGAATTAGAAGGGGATTATCTACCGGCAGGAGAGGGGTAATTCATTTCTGCCGCTGTCCATGTGTCATGAGGGTGCTGCTCATCGGGGGGAGAAGTTTGCTGGGTGATCTGATGTGGTGTGGCACTGGCAGCCGGCAGATGCACCCTGGGAGGGCTGTGCCAGGGAGAGGCTTTGGAAGAGCTGCCGTCTGCAAAGGGAGAGAGGGAAAATATTCCTTGACTCCTCTTTCCTTAAACCATCTCCCATCTGAATAAAGTGGGGGAATTAGAAGGGGATTATCTACCGGCAGGAGAGGGGTAATTCATTTCTGCCACTGTCCATGTGTCAGGTTTGATTTTAATTTCAGATAATGTCAAAGACAGATTAAAGCCCTGTCATCTAGGTAGGAAAAAAGACCCATCCTTCCCACCCATCTCACTGAGCTGCCAGGACAGTGATTGCCATCCCTCCCTCCCTTCCCTTCAAACACACTTGGGTCTTGGCACACTGCTAAGGCTCCTGCACGGGAGGTTTGACTCTCCTCCCCAGATCTTGTCCCTGGGCAGCAGAGCCCCCCCTATCCTCCACGCACCATGCCCAGGATGCTTGCATGGTGCCAGGGTGCTTTATCTAGAGACAAGGAAAGGGGCCTGGGAGGCACAGATGTACTGTCATTCATGGGCACTTGGGAAATGAGCTTCCAGCGTGGGAGAGTGTGCGAAAAGCACAGTGGGGGATGGTTGGGTCAACCATTAAAGAACAAGGTGGAAACAGCATTGGTAGAGCTCCCCGTTGTGCCTGGCTGTCCCCCAGTAACCTTCCTGGGATGCCTGCAGAGTAAGAAAGGGTTATTGATTTGGGGGGTTTATTCTTGGCTCTGCCAGAGACACACAGAAATTAGGAACATCGCTTAGAATAGCATCATCAAATGAAAGAGGCCTCTAAATTAGACACCTGTATCTATACTTGACAGCTAATGAGAAGCAGCGTGCATGTAGGATGTTTCACCTTTCTTGGAAGTCAGTGCTTTGGTGGTTTAATGTTATTCCTCCCTCGGTCTCTCCGTCGCTCGTGTTGGGTCAGTCAGCTCTGCTGAGTTCCAGGAGCCTGCTCCGACTTGCGCTCCTGCTAGCTGTGGCTCTTCGGGTTTGCAGATCGATGCTTTGGGGCTTACAAAAATGGAGCCATTTTTCTGGAGTAAGGATGCTCTTAACTGCTTTGAGATCTTTGGATGGAAGGAGTGGAAGTGCCTGGTTATGTCTTCTTCCCTGAGTGAATGCAGACACAGGTAATTCCTGCTTCTGCTCATACAACATTTAAAGCAAAGTGCTTCTGACAAACAAGGGGGAAGATGGACTTTATTAAAAATAAAAAAAATCTCTTGAGAGCTGATCAGACACTGATAACTCCTTCTGGGTTGTACTAGTATTTTTTTCTATTTCTCAGTTATTGGAGATGGTGGCGGTGAAGAAATGCCGCTCTGATATTGATACAATGGGCCTGCCATGGAGCTGTGTGTATGCAGGTGTATGGGTGATTTTGATGTTTATCATGACAATTAATGTGCTAGCGGACTCTTTTCATTACAACTGTATTGAATCAGAGACAGAGTCAATCCAAGCAACCAGCTGGGTTTTCCCATTGAAAAAAAATATTGGAAATATGATTAAAAAATAATAAAAATAAAAGAACGGACCTGACGCTCAACATGCCTCTTCATCCCTTTGTTTGCTCTCTCCATCCTTCCCCAGCTGAAAATCAGCTCTGCTCAGCAGCTATTCCCAGCTGTGCCTCGTGTACCAGCACAGGCCCCAGCCTGGAGCAGGACACTGCCTTGGGGGAAGGTGTCCAGGCTCGTGCTCCTGGCCTTGACTCCTGCATCAGTCAGTTCTCCTCTCTACGCTTCAGCATGGAGTACAGGGATAATTGTTCCTGCCTCTCTGGAGATCTGGAATGGCAGAGAGCTCAGCCTGTGTCATAACCCCATCATCTAGGTTTAACAAAATTCAGTTTTTGGAAAATGTACATAATTTGCATTTTGGTGCATTTTACCACGTCTGCAGTGAGTTGTTAACATAAAAGCATGCCCTTGGGAAAGGGCCATTTTGCTTTACCAAAGTACCAATACGCACTATGACTTACATGTCACATTGTGGCAACACTGGACAACATCTAGGGAGGAACTCACATGTCCCAAATAGTATGAAGAGTCATGAAGCGAAGATGAGAAATGTGAATAAGGTCAAATTTGGTTCATCTTGCCCAGCTAGTATGAGATTTGCATACCTCACTGCAGGATCCCAAAGAAACCCAGAATCCAGTTCAACTTTTTTCTACATTCATCATGCTCTGCCCTTGAGTACCAGCAAAATCATACCTCTCTGCTCAGCTCTGCCTTCCCTGGCTGCTACATCCCCTAGAGCAATGCAAGAGGTATGTTGCTGTGGGAGCACGGAGGTCCAGCCTGCACCATGGATGGAGGATGTGAATTGTTCCTGCAGAAGATAAAGTCTGCGCCTCAGAGCTATGCATAAATCCAAGATTTTGGGGATTACCAGGGGCTGACATGCTGGGAAGACCTAAAGCCTAGGTTTGGAAACAGCTGGTGATGGCTGCTTGGATGCCTCTCTATGCTGGAGAGAAGCTGGGTCTGCTTCAGGCTGGCAATTCCTACGTTTCCAGGGTCCAGGCTCCTAAATCTTTACAAGGTCTTTGGCATCATATGTGAGCGTGCATGCAGAGCCCTAAGCACAGGTTCCTTTCATGTCCTGACACACACAAATTTAGTAACACGTGCAGTAAGTGAGTGGACACCACACCACATCCCATGCTGCTGGAGTCCTTTTTGGGGCTCCAGAGAACTAGACACATCCCTTCAAACTGAGAGCCTGTGACATGGGCCTTGGTATCCCCTGAGGCGCTGTGAGATGGCACTGATGGGTGTCTCAGAAATGCTTGGCACTGACTCAGTCACTGCTGGTCGAATGTCCGGGACGCCCAACTTGGGCAAGGAGAAGAGCCTGATGTTAGCTGAGTTAGTCCAATAACGAGCAAAAAAACTGCCATGGGCCAATACCATATATCTGACTTCTGTGTTTGAAAAAAATCCCTCATGTGCCATAAATCTGGCAGCTCTCAGGGAGACAAAACAAAACTGAACAACCCCCTGCTTCGTTTGCATTTAAACTCTGGCTTGCTTCTCAAACAAAACCATTCTGTCCCACGGGCACTGATGATGGGGGGGAACTGAGGCACGGCCAAGCCCCCAACCTCCACCCCTACCCTCCATTACCATTAACTCGCACAGCTGCGAGAGCAGCGATACACACAGGAGCGCTGGGAAATGTTCCTATTGATCGGAAATGAATAATTATCACCCGCTCCCTGTTCCAGGGCCTCGCGGTGAGCGGAAGAGCGGAAGCACTAAGCGGGATTAATAACTACTTTTCATTACTTTTAATGCAAACTATTGATTTTAAAGTGTTGTAGGGTATGACAGTTTATTACAATAAGACAATAAAACAGACTATATGAAATAATTGAGAATAATCTCTTCCCTTTTCCTGTACGACGCGAGGACATTATGTTCTGTGCATGTGGAGACATTTATGGCAAACTCTATCCAGCAATGGCAGCTTAAGCACTCTATAAAACAGCACTTTGGAGCTGGAGTATTATAAATAATAGGCAATAAAACTGGTAAATGGGGCTTTAATTTGATTCCATTATGTCACTGAATGACAGGAAGGAGGGGGCAGAGCAGCAGCGAGGGGATGCGACGCCAAGCTCGGTTTGGGAGCCCCGGATGCACGGCGGCAGAGCGGACCACAGCGGTGCCAGCGGGTCAGGTTGTGCCAAACCCCAGCCCTGACGCGGGCTCGATCCTGGCAGGCGACAGCCAGGGAGTCCCCTCAGGGCTCCTCGCAGCAGCCAAGCGCAGGAGATGGCAGCAGGGACACCGCTGTCACAGGACCTAAGGCCCCTAAGGGATGGTCAGGTCCCCGTCGTGCCAGGTAGTGTCCAAATGTTTGAGGTACTATCCCAAAACCTCCATGCTGCTGCCTGATCTCTGACTGCTGGCGCTCTCTTTTTCCATGCTTCCTGCCCCAAACTGGCCGGCGTCCCCTGCCAGCGCTGCACTTCCCAGCCCCAGCTTCAGTAAGCAATGCACAGCGGCAGGAGGCAGCGAGCGACAGCCCTCGGGGGAGATGCCTGCACGCCTTTTACTGCTCGCAGCAGAAACTCTCCTGATTAAGAGCCGCTGCCTGCCGGGGACCAGGGGTACACCTGATTATCACGGCTCAAATCAAATATACCCCAAAGAGTGCTCAGCCGAAATGACCGCTGTGAAGAGATGGGCTTTATTCCTCAACATGCTGGAAAATCAGTACAGTGACTCCTCGCTGGGTGCTCTGTGCAAGGAGGATCTCTGCAAAGCCCCGTCGGGAACCGCTATGCGCTGTCACCGGTTCCCAGCAGGGATGCCCACGGCACAGAGGGGCGGTATTTGGGATGGGGCAGGTGGTGCAGGGGACCGTAACAGACCACACAGCCTTCGGCTCAGGGCTACCAGCTCCCGTCCAAGTGCTGAGAGAAAGCCATTACCAACTGATGGCTTTGGAGGGCCCAGTGATATGTGAAATGAGCTGGGAGTCTCAGCCCAGTGGTTTCTGCTGTAAAGCTGTTTCCGCTAATTGTGCCCCTCCTCATCAAGGCTGTGGAGTGAATGTGCCAAAGAGATCAAGGGCCAAATGTGGAGAAGGGGCTGAAGAAGCCTTGGAGATGTTTAAGTGCCATGATGCATGGTTTCTTCCAGCCCATCAGTCCACGTACCCAGCTCTTGTGCTGTCCATATGTCCTCTGCCCATCCTCACCCCTTACACTCTGCCTAAAAACACCTCCCATGACCCAGAAAAGGGGCTTAAAGGCTCTGGTACAGGGAAGCACCTGGGCAGGGGCTGATCTTGATGCATGGATGAGTCTTTTCCCCGCCCTCGGGTCCTGGTCCTATGGACTCCAGAAGTGTCAGAAAGGTTGGCCCTGGGAGACAGGAGGTGAAGGCAGTTCACCATATCCCTGTGGATTAGCCCTGCGCCTGGAGCATGAAATAAGGCTGGTCAGGGCCTGTGGGGGACCTTCCATGGCCCAGTGGGATCGTGCTAAATTGCTGTGCGCTGGCCCAATTAATGTGAAACTGGAAAGGACTGGAGAGGAGTGAACAGCCAGGACCTCAAAACCACCAGTGGGGCGGTCACATCTGGCCCCAACTCACTCATGTGGACTTGGAGCTGGGGTGCTGCCAGCTGCGTTTTGCAACCCTGAAGAGCCTTCACCAGGAAAGTCCTTCCCTGGAGATGTGCTGTACAAGCTCCTCTCCGCCCCTCCTGCCCCCCTCGCTCCACCAGAGAGGATATCTCCCAGACACATCTGCAGTGGCCCGGGCCCCCCCCCCCCGCCCCCCCACCCCCACTTATGTACGTGAACAACTTTTGAA
>NW_008795575.1:2152711-2159688 GCF_000699145.1 Aptenodytes forsteri
CTGTGGTGCCGGGGGCCCCCCCCCCCCTGCCCCCGCATGCATCATTATTGCTGTGAAGATTTTTGCAAAGCGGGGAAGAAGCGAGCCAGTGGCACTTCTTCACTTTGTTTTCAGTTCCAAAACCCCAGCTCTTCCCAGATTCTTCTGTAGAGAATCTCAGTGTCCCTGGGGTTTTTCTAGCCTCTTGCCTAAGCATATAAGGAGGCAGGACTGTTTTTTAGAGAGGGGATTACACGCACAATAGAGTAGAAGAGCCCCATCGGCGCTATCGCAATCTATTAGGATCTGCACTCTACCCAAAATAAGCAGCACAAGGGGAAACACTGAACTAACTTTGCTGCGCGTGCTGTGCAGGCAAGAAGGAGGTTTGGGCTCTGGATTTTAATGGCCTGTTCTTTTGGTCCCTGTCTTCCTATTGCATCAGGATGTGCGTGTCCCACTCCCATGGCCCTGAACGCTGGTGATATTGCAGCAGCGAGCATCAACCCTGGGGAGTGAGAGGCAATGCCCACTGCTTCGTGCCTGAGACTGGTAGCTTGGCATGGAGGTCTGTGTCAGAGGAGACAGGCTGCGAAGAGGGCAGGGAGGAAAAGTACTGGGAGAGGAAGAGTTGCTGGTTGGGACCTGTTGTGGGAAAGACCTTGCAGGGAGCGAGGGGAGGTTGGAGATGAGAGGGACACCTGCCAAAACAGGGGAGAGACACTGCAACCGGCCCCCTGCACTGAGCGCAGGAGAGCACAGTTCATTCCTGATGCAGCTCCAGGGAGCTGACACCCAGGTTTAACTGGGGTCTGCAGGAAAGGGGAGAAGATGGGGCCGGCCAGGAGAAGGGGCAGAAGGGGCTTTTGGGCAGAGGTGGAAGGGGTGCAGTGGGGCAGGTCCATGATGGTCTGTGCGTGGGGGGTGACTGTTGCCTCCACAGCCCCTCTGGGAACCCTCCTGGGTGGCTGCAGGAGGCTGTGGCAAGGGTGGGTAACTGGACCTGTTCCTGCTGGGTGTGAGGTTGGCTGGCAGCATTGCCATGGCAACCAGCAGCATCCCAGGAGCAGAAGGAAGAGGAAGAAGGAGAGGAAGAGCAGGCCAGTGTGCCCCACCATGGGGTTTGAGCATCAGGAGAGAAAAGAACAGCGCAAACCCGCAGGGACCGTGGGGATCCTGGGTGTGTGGTGCCCACAGTCCCCTGGATGCAGAGGAGGCCAGGTCCAACCCTCCTCTCTTTCAAACATCCCAGTGAACAACAACCCATTTTAATTTTCATTAGACCCGAACATCTTACTATTACTAAGAGCAATGCATTTTCTTGCTCCATGGGGGTGCCTATGAGAAATAACCATTTGGAGGCATTCGCGCACTGTGAGAGCTAGTGATGAAGAAACACCCGGCACAGGTCTCTTTCTTTGGGTTATTTCATTTTACTTTTTTTCTTCAGGTACCCAAGAAAGGGTTACAGTAGGGATACAGCTTTCTTCACAGCCTTTTGTCTGTCTAGTAAATCTACCAACTAAAGTGTTTCAGGGAATAAAGGGTGATACGCTCTGAGCACGCAAACTCCTGCACACATGCAAGCACATACACATGCATACACAGATGCAACTATTCATTTCAATGCATGGGGAAACTGGATTAATCTCTTAATGGAAAATTTATATTTAGGCCCAGAAATGGCTTTCCACACCTTTTTGCTAGTGCAGCTCTGACGATACACCAGGAGGAAATAAGCAGTCATCTGTAATCACATGGCTAATGAGGGATATTGATTAATGAGGCAGGTGGAGGCAGGGCCAGGCACACCCTGTATGGGGCAGGAGGGGGCTGAGCACAGACCCCGGCACACGGCAAAGACCCAGAGAGGGGCCTGGGTTGACAAGAGGAGTTATGCAAAATGGATGACTGGAAGGTGAGGCAAAGAGAGAGGACTTTGCCAGGAGACTCAGCCAGACTCTCTATCTGAGAAATCAGGCTGTGAAAGCAGTGAGAAGCAGGTGTGAATGGTTTTCTGCCTGCCTCAGGAAGGGGTTGGGGATGGAAAGCTGGGGTGATGCGGAGGAAGGGATATTTCTGCATTTAACGTCTCTCCCTGCATGCTGGCTCCAGGCCACCCAGGCTGAACACTCACAGTTTGTGCTGAAGTGTTGGAGAATTGAAAGGGCCTGAGGCTGTGCTGGCTGGTCCCTGGCATCTTGCATTTCAAATGCCCTCAGAGTGATGGATTTGATGCTTCCCCTTTTATTTATTACATTTAAGGCAGTTTTGCCAGGGGCGTAGCTCAAGAGAAGAGGCAACTTATTTTCCTGAGGATCCCAGGAGCTGGGCTGTTGCACAGCTGCATGCAAGGGAAAAGACAGGACCCCACCAGCAGCCAGCTGTGCAGCAGTTTGCTCTCACTGCAGGCAGAGAGGGGCCAGGGGAAGGCAGGGGTGAGGTGGTGAAGAAAGGTCTGCCTGCCTCTGACCTGGCTAAGGAGCATGAGGCAGCAGCGAGCGGGGAGTCATTTGCTGTGCTTTCCTCCTGACCGCCGGGCAGTTATTACCAACACGACGCAGCTGTAAATGTTCTCTCAGCGGCAGGGACCTGGGAGCTGAGAGTGCGGCTCAGCTGAGTGTGTTATTGGATTATCAGCTGATTAGAGCTGTTAAGAGTCCACTCTTGAATAATCAACATGGTGCTTTTTGGCTGCTGTGTATCAGTGGGAGGGGGAAGGAGGCAGGCAGAGCAGCTAGCCTGGCTGCCGTTGATTCGTGAGTGAGCCCTGGGTGTTGCCATCAGCAAGCCCTGCTCAGTGGGGAGTTGTGGTATCCACCTTCACAAGGCCCAGGCTTTGCAAGCTCCACACTGATGGGATGCGGAGCTGCAGGGGTTCCTCTTCTTTCCCTGGCACAGGTTTCAGGCCATAGGGTTTTCTGCCAGAAGGATTAGGATCTGGAGCGTCTTGACCGTATGGGGAGATGCCCATGCAGCCTGGCGGTGTGCTGATACTTGTGGTGGGCTTGATCCACCATGAACCGGGGCAACTGTCTAGTGCACTGGAGACTATAGCTGTCTGTTCATGGTCCTGGAGAAGGGAGGTCCTGGTCTTGCATGTGGAGATGGATGAGCCAAATAGCTCTATTGGGCTAATAGAACAGGTGGAGATAGTGTGGGGATGTGGGTGTCCCACTGCTTGCAAAATGTACTCACTAGACAGGGTAAAGGGCAGGGGGACTTTTCCAGTGATGTAAGTGCCAGGGAGATCAAAAGCTTAGCAGAAGCTTGCAGTGATGCACTGTAGTGGATTCCTCTTGAGACAAGGCAAGACAGAGGCCCAGGGATGGAGCTGGGTTAGCAAAGATTAAGCTGGGAGCATTTTTAAATGAAGAAGACAGAGTGTTCCCTTTCCTCTGCCTCTCCTTTGTACTGACACACAGCAGCATTTGGGTGATAGACAGAGCAACAGCAATGTGCCTGCTGGCCTTTCTCTTTCTTTTCCCTTTATTTCAATTTTTCAAGGTTGGTTTGGCCTGTTGCTGAGTCACAGTTTCCCCTGGAGAAGCTTCCTACAGCTACCTTGTGGTAGGAGTCATCTTGCTCTCCTTTGATGTGTATTTTTGCTCCCTGGAGCTGAGTCCTTCTGGTGGTCTCTGGACTGGAGAGCACGATTCACCAGCAACTTCATGGACTGTGTTTTTCCCTTCAGTCACAGTGATCCCATCCCCACTAAAATTAACGGCATGGCGCCTGTGTGAGCAAGGGGAGAATTTGATATTACAAGGAATAACAAATCACAGGCATATCAACTGTGCCCTGATGTTCAGGGGTACTGAGTGATAAGGACGGAGGAGATGCCTTGCTCACTCTCTCTTTCTCTCCCTGTGCCTGCCTCTGAGGAGATGAGTATTCTCCTTTCAGAGACCTGTAGGGGTCACAGTTGGGTTGTACAACAGGCTGTGATCCCATCTTCGGGAAAGGCAATCAGAGCATCACACTGCCCATTTCCTGCTAAACTACTGGGTCAGAAAGCCAGCAGGAGGCCAAGTGTCCACTGCCCACAGGCCGCTGCCCCAAACCCCACTCAGGTGGGCTCCAACCCCTTCTCAGCTCTCTCTGCCACTAAGTTCTAGGAGATGTTTCCCATGGGATGTATTTCTTGACTTCAACAGAACAGTGAAACAAAACATGTTCCAGGCTGGAAAGAGCTGGTCTCAAGTTCATGCACAAAAGGGTGTGAAGAACAAAGATTTTACCAATAGGGTGTGATAAGGGAGGAGGAAGAGGAGAAGCCATGCATTAGATAACATGATTTATATATGCAGAGTGCAAACAAGGAAAGGGAGAGTGTCCTAATTAGTAACTTGCAACCTGTCAAAGATGGCTCAGGCTGAAGAATTCTGTGTCCAGGTTTCTTGTTCATTAAATGTTGGTGGTTCATCAAGGTTGGTGCAAAGGGGCTTTGCTTCCTGTTTGTCTAACCTGATCTTACTCAAAACTGGGTAGTGCAGAGCTCGAAAAGCAAAATCCAGATGGCAGAACTGGAGGAACTTCAAGATATGGGATTTGGGTCTTGGTAGAACTCCAGTGAAGTGAGATGGATGGGGCAGCTCTTGAAACCCTGACCTGGTTTCCTCTGGGATCAGTACTCATCTCTGTAGCTGACTTAGGGGGCTGTGCTTGCCCATCTTAGCTTCCATATTCAGTGGAGCCTCCTAGTAACAGAGAAGTCACAGGAGACGTGCAGGACCGAATAGACAGCAGTGTGCTAGAGAGGACTTGTGCCTGGGTAAATTCATACTTCCCATGTGAAAGCAGTTCTCTCAGCAGGGATTTTCTGCCACTATTGCACTGACAGCCTGATCCTTCTTCCTTCTACTGGATGACTGAAAGTCATCTTCAGATGAGCCTGATCCAGTCTCCAATATGAGAAGCAGCAGAAGCAACATCACCCATCTTCATTCTCCACAGTCCCCTTGCAGACACTCACCCACACTCACACCCGGTGAGTCCCCTCCCCACATCTGCACTTCACAGGGCCCATGGAGGCAAAGTAGGATCTGGCCATGACGCTCAGTAAGATGGGCCCTTTCCATTATACAATAATTAAATTGCCTGTAATTATGTTCTTGACAGCGAAATGCAGGCAGTAAATGATCCTAACATTCTGCACTCCCTCCCTTTTCCCAGGACCCCCCCAGCTGCCCCTCCCCTCTAAATGCTCAATTATTTTACAGTTGATAGTTCCTTAGATTCGCCGACCTTTAAAAGCTGAACACTACATGCCTGTTGAATTTTAATCAATTTATTTTTTTCAACTGGAAATGTCAGACTTCTGTACGGAATTACTTGGTGCTGGCTGATGTGACAAAGACTCAAAGTTCAGCATCTGAAGCTGCAGAGGAGCAGAGAGTTGTGTGCATTAGCACAGATAATTTGCAGGATGTGAAAATGAGAGCAGGAGTGAGGGAGCATATATTTTTCATTAGTTTTGGTTTAGAGGGTTCGGGGACCTGCATTTATTTCATCCAGTGAACTTTGGCCTCATTAAATCCAGACCGTGGCTGGTAATGACTGGAAGTAAGAAGCTGTGGAGGCCACTAAAGGGCAGGAGGTAAAGTGAGTTCTTCGCTGGAGCATGGAGTGGACCTTGGTGTACACCGGGACAGTGGGAGAGCAACAACCTCTGCTGTGCCTGCTCTGTGGTACCGAGCATGGCAGAGGAGGTGCAAGTTGCCCAAACCATTTGCCAGCCTCCACCGGTCCAGTTCATTAGTGCACGTTGCATCACCCCCTTCACTCTGGTCCTGAAGACCCTGGGCTGTAATCTGAAGAGCCCAGCAAAGGTTTCACCTGCAGTGCTAGCCTTTATCTGCCCAAGCAAGGAAATTGTTAACCTTCTTATTAGCATTGAGCTTGGCTGGTGTTACCTGGAAGGATTAAACGTTCCCTGACTGGAGCAAAGCCAAGAAGGGAAGAGGCTTACTTGTAAACATAGTCCTGCAGACTGAGCCCCGCTGCTGGGGAAGCTCATGGCAGTGAGTATACACCAGTGAGGAACCTTGTTGTCTCTACTGAGATTTTCTGCCTTTCATGGTAACTTCGGCATCAACTTTGTGAGCAGTAGCTGCAGCCAGGGCAATGCTGGGGGCTGCTCTGCCTCCTTTCTGAGCAGGGGATTCTTCTACCGTCAGTGGCTAGGACACTCCACATCAGTCCTGTCCTGCATTACCTACTTCCCCACTATCAGTCGTTTCAGGCATAAGTTACCACTTTCTGGTTTTCTTCTGTCAGCAGCCTCTGGTGTTTCCCTGCAGTGCTGCAGGCTGTTCCAATCCTGAGCCATGACAGCCCTACAAACATGTTTCTGTCCCATTAATATTTAATTCCTTCTTTGGAATAGAGACTTCTCATCACACACAACTGGATGGATAAATGTTTGCTAAGGTGACAAGGATTGAGTATATTTAATCTTCCTTTCTTCTCTTTAAAAAACTGTGCCTGTCGTTGCCTTTTGGCACAGGTACATTAAAATCAATAATGAACCTTACAAGCAGATCTGTGATAAAATATGGTCTATCCTTCTCCATTGAACTGTAATAAGCAGCTTTTTGAAAACCATCCACGTACCTACGTGCAGCAAAAATAATGTGGTGACTGTGTGTTGGTTCAAGGAAAGTTCCAGTGCTTTGGTCTTCCAGGAGACTTAGTACATTGAGGTGCACCTCAAACTCAAGTATTCTTCCAGTGGCACAAACTACGTTTAGTTAGAGATGTAACTTTTGCAAACTTGCCAGTGGAAAGGGTCATTCTTTATGTGTCCTGATCTTAGACCCTCTCTGAAGTTTTGCAGTCTGTTCTCATAGAATCATTAAGGTTGGAAAAGACCTCCAAGATCATCAAGTCCAACCGTTGACCCAAAATCACCATGCCCACTAAACCATGTCCCTAAGCACCTCATCTACACGTCTTTTAAATACCTCCAGGGATGGGGACTCAACCACTTTCCTGGG
>NW_008795575.1:2159875-2187178 GCF_000699145.1 Aptenodytes forsteri
GCCGTTTCCTCTCGTCCTATCGCTTGTTACTTGGGAGAAGAGACCGACCCCCACCTCGCTACAACCTCCTTTCAGGGAGTTGTAGAGAGCGATGAGGTCTCCCCTGAGCCTCCTCTTCTCCAGACTAAACAGTCCCAGTTCTCTTAGCTGGTCCTCATAAGCCTTGTTCTCCAGACTCTTCACCTGCTTCGTTGCCCTTCTCTGGACACACTCCAGCACCTCTGCTCTCTGAGGCAGGGTTCAAGGAACCTGTGGTCTGACACAGCACCACAGATCCTTTAAGCCCTCATTTCCCTGAAATGGATTTTAATTGGAAAACGCTTGTGGGTTGACATCAGTTCTTTCTGGGGAGGAATGAACCAGGTTAGATGAATTCCTAACTGGGACAAGTCTAACGGGCAGAGAGATGCAGAACTGAGTCACAGTGGTGAGGTACACAGGACTGTCACCCAAAGAGCAACCGAGCTATGGTTTCCACCAGTCTTGCTCTGAACCAGGCTGAGGGAAAGACTTAAATCTGTGTTTACCATGTCTTAGGTGACTGTGCTGATCATCAATATATTGACTCACCTGAGGGAACCTGTTCTTGTGCTCCCTCTCGCAGTTCAGCCCATAAAATTTTGAGATCTAATTTTTGCCCTGAGGAGGATGAAAAATTTCTTTGAGTTTTAAGTTTTGCAAGAAAGGGAATCATTCCTGCTGTGTAGCTATTTATTTAGCTTAGAGGTCCTGCTTCTCAAATCCTCCCATATGAAAAGTCCTCAGAGAAGGTAGTGAGCCTATGGAAAGCAGCCCAGCCCAGGCTTACTAACTATTCATCAGTATTCCCTTTAAAGAAGGCAAATGTTATTATCCTCTTTGCCAAAAGGGAGTGTGAACACATCTGCTCCTCCACCCACCCTCTTGGCACTCCCTCCCAGTGCAAACTCCCACAACTCACCCTCTGTCACAGCTCGACAGCCCATTACAAATGGCTGTGTTTAAGCAAGGTCTTGCTCTTCATTTACAGCCCTCTCAGTCACTCTGATGGGTTCCTTCCCTGGCCTTTCACAGCCTCCGTTTGTTTCAGGTTAAGAAAATGTCAAGCTCATTTGGAAGTTCCTTGCCCCTCCTTGCTCTGCCGCAGCCATTAGTGGTCCTCTCCCTGCTGCAGGAAGCTGACATTTACATCGCGAGCTGGGGAGGAGATAATAGCGGTTCAGTTGGACTTTGCTAATCACCAGTTATGTCCACCTTCAGAAATGAGCTCAGGTGGACAGAGCTTATTTTTCTCATATCCTCTCTCTCACATTCTCATATCCCATCTACCCCCACCTGGTCCTCCACCCTCCCACCCCATCACCACTTATTTATTGACTGTGGTGGTAAGGTGTCATTCGATGAAATACGGGTTAAAAAAAAAAAAATCACACTAATTTTGGACAAGATTAGACTTGTCTGAATTTACTCCTCCTCCATACACAATCATCCCTCCAACAACTCTCCCCACCCCTTTTGAACCCAGTGGGGAAGATGCTGAAGCCCATTGGCAGAGCTAGTGGTGAGGAGCGTCTGACTATGTGATCAGCCCTGCTCATGTTGGAGATCCTGGGACACACTGGCCTCCAGGGGGTGAAGTAAATTCAGTAAAGAAAGCAGGTTCTGCCCTTTGCATTTTTCTAGTCCAAACACAGCATCAAACCATAAAAAGGAGCTGGCATTTCCCACTACGGGTGAATCTCATGCATATGGGGCTGTTTGACAAGGGGATGGATTAGGTGGCATCTGGAAGTCCTGCTCACCCCTAATTTTCTATGATTCTGCAAGACTGACATTTAAGGATCAGATCAAGACTGGAAGCAGTGGCTTCTGTGGCGCTCTACTAATCACAGGCTTCGTTCAGATTTGAAAATGAGTTTTGACCAGGGCTATTGATTTCCCTCCTTGCTTTGCTTTTTCAATGCGTATGCATATGTGTGTGTTTGCAATTTTAACCTGAAAGACTGGAAGGCACCACTCCCTCCTCTTCCTGACTTCTGTGCACCTCCCCTTTGAAGCCCCAATAAGGGACTTCATTAAAAAAAAGCAAACTGCAGCAGTCAGGAAGTGCAAGGGGAGGAGAAGTAAGAAGAACTGATGAGGACAGCAAGTGTTTGAAATCTGAAGAGGAGGAGGAGGAGCTGTGGCAGATGTTGCCAGCTGTTGCTCAGTGCGTGGGTGTCACATCTGCCCACCCCTGCAGAGCAGAACAAACCCACAAATTAAGTCATTGTGCTGTGGCCCTGGCGCTGTCCTTTCCTATTTTAGTTGATACCTCTCCCCAGGCCTCTCTCTGTCCTGTTCTCGTCGTCTTCATCCACCGATGTCGGTTCTGGCTGCTCTGTTCTGTGCTCTGGCCCTTGCTGCTGTGTCTAATGGCTGTCAGCCAGCTGGGAACAACTGGGAAAGGGGAGCTGGGGAAAGACATCTTTATTCATATGTTTGAAGTCCTCTAAAAACATGAAATAATCCAGTCTGTGTGTTTTGTATATATTAAAAAAATCTGCTTGTTTTATAGCCTCTCTCTTTTCCCTCCTTGAAATGTTCTTGTTTTCTTGGAATGACACTTTGCTCTATCATCAGAAAGGGAGTGCTGACATATATTCTTCCTTCTCCATGTTACACTGCTTCCTGTGTAGACTTGTCTTCTACCAGCATCCAGAAGGTTTTCTCTGAGGTGTCAGGATTTTCTGAAGCTCCCCCATGCAGACGCAGTTTGCTCCCCCCCAGCCTTGCTTATCACGCCAAAAATCACATTTATGCCTCCGATGCCTTCCTTCCCCTTTTCCCATTTGACCAAAGAATATTAGTAAGGGTTTAAAAAGGAAGCATTTGTATAGCCAGAAATGAAAGGCCAGTTGTCCATCTAACCTTAAATCTAGTCCTTATTTAAATTCATTATGCCATCTTTATTCTTCTCATCACCTAGTATTTTCTCCCCAGGACCTCTGCCTTATTCTGTATCTAACACCGGCCCCTACGAGTGGACGTAGGAGACTGTTGTCTGTAGGACAGTTGCTTCATTTTGTGCACACAGTGATCTTTTCTCTTTTTATCTGTGCTGGTTCCTCTGTGACCCCTCTGCCCCAATCTTTATTCCCACTCCTGCTCCCAAAAGTCAGAAGAAGAAAGTGAAATCCCCTCAGCCCCTGTAGCTAGAAAGGTGCTACCCTCCGACCGCAAGCTCTCCAGCAACCTTTCCACCTCATGCAAATTTTTATAGCACATCAATAAAAGGATCTTGAGGCCAAATGGAAATTGAGCAGCTGCCTGAATTGCTTGAGGGAAAAGAAACCCATTCAAAGAGGGTTTTTTTTGTTATTATTATTTTAAACATTCAAATGAATGACCCAATCAATTTCAGGCCTCTTTGTTCTGCAAACGCTTCCCAGGAATCCTTGTGCGCTCCAGCTGCAGGATGGCAGCTCTGCCTTGGAGAAAGCAGAGCACTGCTGCAAGCGCCGCTTCTCACCCCTGGGTCCCTCCAGCCACTCTGGGGTTGTCATCTCCCTGCTCTGCTGCCCTCCCAGGCCACGATGTTCAGAGGGTTTCAGCACCCGATGCAGGAGGAGCATTTGTCTGAAAATCCCTCTGCACTGGGTACAAGGGGAAGAGTCCTGGGAAATTTGGTTTCCCTCTCAGGAGAGCCGAGTAGAGGGTCAGTCCTTATCATGCTCATGGGGCTGTGAAAAAAATCTTTATAGGGGAGGGGCAGAAACAAGTGTGTCACCAGAAAGGTTTCTCCTCAGCCCATGCATAGCAGAGTGAGCCCATGTAGTATCTGAGTGCTGCTGTGTCTAATATTGGCTTTGCATAATGTGATTAATTGATGGATTTTCAGAGTGTGTGACTAGCACTGGACTGGACTTCAGTGCATTTCCACTTTGAAGGCTCTAACTAGAGACCCTCGGCTTCATTTTTGTGATCAATATTCTGACTACAGCAAGGCTCAGCCAGCTGCACAGCTCTTGCAAAGCCACATGTGCCATGCCTCATCTTTATTGTCCTTCTTAGTTCCTTGACCGTTCACCTCTCCAGCAGCAATCAGCCTCTCTGGCCCTGTCATCCTTGCTGTAATGATGAAATAATAGCTTGCTGCTGCAAGCTTGCCATCAGGATTGTCCTGAGTGCAGATGGCCTGGTATGCTATCCAAGCGAGGGAAAGTGCCAGGGGATGTATCCACTGACTGCAAGAGCATCCACAGTTTCAGTGGTCCAGCTCAGATGTCCTTCCTCAATGGCATTTCTGCACAGCCTTCAGGGGCAGAGCTGCAAGCAGGCTGGGTTTCAGATGCCGTGTGTGTATCTGTAAGAGTGCAGGTCCGTTCACTTCCTCACTCCTGCACAAAAATTCACCCTGAGTGTGTTTATTGAGTTTTTTTGACGAGGTGCTAGATCCTCATCAGCAGACAGTCTTTCTTTGGATTCATGCACTGCCCTTGGAAAAACTACTTTTTCTCTCCGTGCATCTGTTTACCTCTCTTATCATTTTTTTTGTCTGTCTTATCAGTGCTGACTGCAAACTTGGTAAGACTGAGGTTGTCTCCTAGAAGTATTTGCACAACACTTAGCATGAAGAGATATCCGGGTCCTACATTAGCAGTGTGAGTGTCTGAATGCATTAGGAACTGGGCGTTGCAGGGCATCGCACTCTGCCCTCTGCTCTGGATAGGGCCTTTCTACAGAGTTCAGTGTCTGGAAGGACCTCATTTCCACCTGTTTCCAGGCTCCTAAGAGCTAGCATCCACTATGAAATCCAGACTAACTTTCCTGCCCATCCGCCTCTTGTTTGTTTGTTATTTTAATCTTCCTCCCTGGTCCACAGTGTGAAGAGAAAGGGCTGATTGACAGCTTAACTGTTTCAAATCAATAGAAAGAGCACTTGGAGATTAAAGCAATTTAAACAAGGTGTTTATGTGGTTTGGAGCTAAAACTGCACTTGAAGGAAACAAGCGAAGGAGCTGAAGGAAGTGGGTCAGCCACGAGACACAGGGAAACTGCATGGGCAGAGGTAAGATTACAACAATAGGCTGGGATGGTTTTTGCTTCAAAAAGAGACCTCTGCTTTCCATAAAGGAGGCCTAGTCTCGAAATCGCTCTAGCCTCCAAATGATTGTTCCAGCGATTTAAACTTGCTGGCCCTGCCCCTCTTTCTGTGCTCTCTAATCTCTGGTACATCTCTCTCTCTTTCAGTCTCCGATCCACTGTTGTTGTAACCTGGCTGTAGAGACAACCCCTCCCTGCGAAGCACTGTCTTTACCTAAAAGAGGTCCCCTGACTATATTTGGTTTGCTGGGCTGGAGAACAGAGGCAAAGCCCCGGCAGTGCTGTGACTTCTGCCTCTAGCTGATGAAGTACCTCAGGAGCAACTCTGGAGCCATCTCAAAGATCCCATTACATTTTTAATCAATGCAAAGGCCCTGCCCCCTTGCTAAATTACTTGATCTCCTCCCCTTCCCAGGCTTTTAGGTAATTGCTGTAGATGAGCACTACTGCATATAAAGGATAGTGGAGCCAGGGCTATTGATCAATCCAAATGTGCTGTTGGCACGGTTTAGAAGAGCTTTACTAACTTACCCCAGGGGCGCATCAGGTTTTTTAGCCAAATCAAGTGAGTTTCATGTTCTTGCTGTTTTGCATAGCCCTAATGAGGTGGTAATTCAACCCTTGCTCCCTAGACATCCACTGTATGATGGCAATCATCTGTGCTGGGACATGCCAATCTTTCTCCAGTGACCACAGAAAAAGTCCAGACAATTGGTTTATACTAAGTGCTTGATTTCTGGCCAGCTGAAGTTAGGGGAGAGGGATCCCACTGAGTCTCCATGAGAGAGCATCATCACCATGCGAAGCAGATGGGTCAGTTTTCCCTATGCCCACTGAGGATCTAACACTGCGTGGAGGCAATCCTGCAGAAGATGCACAGACAACCTCCTCCAAGGAGCTGGAACTGGAGAGAGAGCAAGTGCATGGGGAAACTCAGTGTAAAGGACAGGAAAATGTGGTTTGTCTGTAATTAACATATTAAAATCTTCAATAAATCTGCAGGTGTAGATCAGCAAAAACCCCTGGCCTCCAATTCAGACACAAAGGTTGACAACTTTTGGGGCCACCACAGAAGATAGGAAGTCCTCAGGCCAGCTTCACAGCAACCAAACTGCGATAGAGTAATTCCCGATTTCTGTCAGTCTCAGGGAGGTAATGTCAGGTCCCAATTCTTTAGCAAGGACTTGAGAGCAGAGTGGGTGGTAAATTACTGTTTACTTTCTGTGTCACCAGAAACATGCAGCGGGATTCTGCCTCTCTGGCTTCACAAGAAGAACATCAAGTAGAAACACCTGCTCCTTTGGTGGGGGAACTGAGCATGTTTCGAAGGCCATCCACAGCACTGATGTACCCTGTTTCTAAGTGTTTATTATTTTCTTGGTGGTAAGTGTCCAGCTGACATAGTAATTCAGGTGGTGCCACAAAAGCTGTCACAGCTCCGTGCAATTAGAGTGTGCCTTACAAAGGCATGCTCCGTCTTCCTGGGTGACGTGGTGCTGGCAGTGATGCTGCATGTTGTTTGGTTCATCAGCTCAATGTCAAGCCTTTCAGCTGACCTGCCCTACGCACAAAGCAGTGCTTGCTTCAGCACACAGCCAGCAAAGCTCCTGGGCTTTCTAGGAGCATGTGTGGGTCCATGCATCTTCGTATGGGACGTGACTCGGGTAACTGGACGTGGATGCAAGAGTTCAGATTCATCCTACCACTGATACAAAGAGATTAGCTTTACCGCTTTGTGAGTCTGGTCGCTGATCTCTGAGGCAGGGATCATCATAATGACTTGCCATAGCATTATTTGAATATGTTTTACTGAAAGTCCTGCCTGATGTTTGACCCATGTCTTTTGAAATGGTCAGCTTGCTCTGCAGGGAGGGGATGGTGGCCTGAGTGGGAAGGGGTAGGACTTTTGGAGATGGTTAATTATAAGGAGCTCTGTTTAACAGGGAGGCTAGAGGTCTGAGCGGGGTGTTGGTTGCCATGTAGAGTCCAGAGACACCCAGGCACTGACAGATTCACAAGCTGTGAAACACAGCCTTAACACGGCCTGTCACTGGTGGACGGTCTCCAGCTGAAGCAGTGCCAACTTGGGCTCCTGCCATGCAGGGTCCAGTCTTGCAGCTCCTCTGCGCTGTGCAGATGGGGTTTAGCTGGGGACTCTGGGGTGTACACATGTACAGCTTGTGGATTTACAACACTGGATCAATCTGACAAGGGGACCTCGTGACTGCAGATCTGCTCATCCGCAGCGGCAGGCACTGAGAGCTGGGAGAAAGCGCTATCCAAAACAACCTAGGAAAGCACAAGATGATACACTCCTGAAAAGCTGGCTTTGCCCCAAACACCCTGCTTTTAATTTTCTGGCAGGTGCCAGCCATGCAGGTTGCTCAGGGGACAGGGAAACTTTGCAGGGAGGCAGTGAAAATTTGGGATTAATTCAGTATCAGCAAAAGCTTCTACAAAACCACTGGCTTCCTGTGAGCTACTGCCCCTGTAATGGGCTGGGGAGCCTGCTATAAATGGGGAGAGAAAGTATCACGGCAGCTTTTACCCCCCTCCCCTGGACACACGCATTGTAAATCCTGGGTCCGTGCCATTCCTCCCTGCCCACCTCAGAGCTCGTGCACATACATTATCTTCCAGCTGACATTATCTTCTGCAGTGACAGATTATCTGAGCTGGAGAAAGGCCATTTGGACCCTGGGATGCTGGCAAGGCCGGAGGAAGAGTCCAACAACCGGCAGCAGGAGTGCACGGAGCAGAGAGGTGTGTGTTCCTCTTGTAATCTCAGCGGAGGTAGAAAGCCCAGGGAAGTAAGAAGTGAAGTTTGAGCCATGGGACTGGATAAAACACATTTTACTTCAGGTCCTGAGCTGGCTGCTCCTGCCTAAGGTCTTTTTGGTGGCTTGAAGGCTAATCTCTCACCTAAGCCCAGGAAATGCTCTCCAGCACATTTCCACTACTTAGCATCCAACTGTATTTCCCCATGAATATGGGCAGTAGGGTGGCACAGAAGGTTTTCAGCCGCGCAGGGGAGGAAATAACTCTCACTGCCCTATCGCAGTACTGTGAGCCCTTTCCCCACATCCAGCATGCTGGCAAAGGCTTCCACATGGAGACCGGGAAGCTGTAGGGAGATGCAGGTGTGACTGCACAAGTTAGGAGCAATGTTAGAGAGACGTGTGAGAGCAAAGCAAGGTCAGCTCTGACACCTCTTTGTGCAGTATCAGTGGATGCATTTGCATTGCCAGCCACTAATCTGTGCCAGTTTGCGCCAGCTGAGCACTTGGGCCAGGAGTTTTGTGTGCTGATGGCATACAAAATGTTTCGTGTTTCACTGTGTTCTACTTGTAAAAAGTAAAAGGATTGTATTGGAGCTATAGGAAGGACGTCTTCATCAAACACGCTGAATAAGTACTGTGCCTTATTTATGAAACTTTAATTCTCCACCAGATTAGAACCTGACTAAAACATGAATCTGTTCCCTCGTTCCTCACACAACACAGAAAACAATGCCAATTTAAATCCAGATTAATTCAGTTTTGAAGGTAAAAGCAGGTGGAAAAGGCACTGAGTTCCCACGTGTGGGCTAATTCTTAGGAATGTGACAAAACAAACTGTCTCCATTTAGCTGCTGGGGAGGAAGATGCAGCTTGGCACCTTAAGGTGCAGAGGAACCATGAACTAAGGGAGATGGAGATACATCATCCAAGGAAGTGTCCCATTTGCTCACAGTGTGCTTGCCACATCCATGACATCTTTCCTGGACCCAGGATGCCCTTCTATGATAGCCTTCCTCACCTAAACATGAGGAGCTATTTGTGTAGAGAGTAGGGGCATGACAAGGGGAATCAAATGCCATGGTTCTCCCTGGGAAAAAGGAAACTGTGAAGAAGCTCCAGATTTGCCAGCTCATCTGACCTCATGGATCTGTGAATATCTAGAGGGTGAAATGACTCTTATGGAGGCCTCTGGCTGCTCCTGATGCTGTTTGCCTCCGTGGAAATATAGTTCCCTCCAGCTTGCTTTTAGGAAGCCCAGTAAGTATTGCCTTAGGTAGAACTGGCTCCCCGTGGGGAAAGTGCCATGCTGAATGCCCATCACTTTCAAACCATGAGGCCCAGCCTTTGATTTCAACTACAAAAGAGCCTCTACAGGAAAACTCTACACCAAAACTGCACTGCCTTTCTTCTTGTCTGCTGCTGTCCAGATCCACTGGAGATGGAGGAGATCTGCTTGTGGGGAATGGTGTGGCTGTTGCATCCCAGGGTGCAGGCAGCAAGTAGAGACACTATCAGTTGAAGGGCACCAAGTGCCACCAAAACTGCACTGCCTTTCTTCTTGTCTGCTGCTGTCCAGATCCACTGGAGATGGAGGAGATCTGCTTGTGGGGAATGGTGTGGCTGTTGCATCCCAGGGTGCAGGCAGCAAGTATTTCCTTAAACCAATAAGCAAGTGGACTCTCAGAGCCTGCAAGGAAACACAGCGTTGTTCAGTAAACTGAATGAGACCATGTTCATTGATGTGCCTCACTGCACCGGTGAACACCTGCATACATTATGGTGGCTGCCAGCAGGCAATTCCAAGGGTAATGGCAATAACCCAGTCTAATACAACTCCCCAGTGGTGTGAAAGGTGATGGGAGAAGATGGGGAAATTTCTTTCCTAAGGCTATTCTTTCTCTGCATTCTGAAGTTTGAGATTTCCATTCCCCCATTCACAGGTATAATGACAAGCTCTTAATGGCTGTAAAATTACAGAGCTCTTTTTTAACTCCAACTACAGCATATCACTCTCTGACCTCCTGCAGTAGTGAATTACATGAACTGACTACACAGTACATCAGGTGTGGTGGGTTTTTCTTCTTTTAACCTGTATTAAATCTGCCTAACCATTAATGTAATGGAATAAGACCACAGTTTTCCTATTATGGGATAACGCAAGAAGAGCAATAAATTGCTTTTCACTATAACTCTCATAATTCTAAAATACTCCTGTTATTAACATTCCTCCCCAGGCTAAATACCCTCTGAGAATTCTGGCCACATGGGATAGTCCCATTTAGGCCTCCAGTCACCTTTGTTTCCCTTCAATTTTTCAATCTCGATTAAACATTGACATCTTCCCCAGTGTGAAATGACCCAGAACATACTGTGCTACAGTCTAAGTATACCCAGGCTAAATTTGGCCAAATCTTCTTCTTCAACAGCTGGTAGACATGGGCAGTGGCTCTTTACCTAACGCAGAAAATTCAGATCCCAATTCCTAAAGATCAAATTTCTTTCTGTTCCCTGAAGCGGTAGAGCTGTGACTGTCTACTCAACATCCCCATGCCTGGAGAAACATTTGAAAGCCCCTTTAGTATCATAATTCTGATGATCTAATGTGATCCAATCAGTAAAGATTTTCTTTGAGTTGAATATGTTGCTAGACTATCTTTACAAATCAAGAGCCCAGGTACTATCCTGGATGTTTCACCACTCTGGAGTATCAAAACCAGAACTCCCAACAGGTTTCAGGAAGCAGAAAACGACCCCATCCCCTTGTTGGCGAATAACACATTGGAAAGACCATTCCTGACATAATATTAACCGAGTTTGATCTTTCCTTTTGTTCATCGTACCCTTCCTCGGATGCTATAATCTTTGCTGATCCCAGACCTCTCATATCCTGTCTGTTGATCTTTTACTCTCTGGCTACTGCTCTACCTCAGAGCGGCAAACACCAGCCTTCAACACAATCAGATCTCAGAAAATCATTTTTGAACTGGGAAAGTCCAGAACGGTTGCTACAATAATACTACCCTCCGATTATAGAGAATCTCAGAGCAATCTTAAAAGGTAGGAGAGTATCATTAGCTATGTTTCACAGATGGCAAGCACAGGGAAGGGAAATGATTTATTTGAAGTCATACCTCAAGGTGGGGATAGAGGCAGGAAAGGAACCCAGGAGTCCTGACTTCCAGTTCCATTATAGAGTGTAAGTGGAAACCAACGGAGTGCTTACAAGCCTCTCCAGGTACAGGAAACACCAAGGCTGCTCTAGCAGACCTGGCTGCTGGCCAGCCAGAGAAAGAGAGCACATACGGGGTCCAGCTGAAATAAATGAAATCCTCTCATGGGAGTTTCAGATTTAATTGGCTGTTTTATGACCAAGCTAGCAAAAATCTCAGGCCGCATGCCTTTCCTGCAGCTGAGCAGGTTATGAAGTCCAAACCAAGTCCCATAAACACTGCCTGAGCCTCCAGAGACCCTCTTTCTGGTTTGTGCTTAGCAAAACCTGTCCCTTCTTGCATGAGATTAGGCTTTTTTTTTTTTTTCCCTATGAACTCATCTCAGTGGCATTGGCAAGGGAAACTACCAAGATGAGATTTATTGGGGCTGCAAGCCTTCTGTGAGGGTAAATGCAAACATGCTTTCCCAACACTCCCCCTGCGTACGCCTTCCACTTCAGTACAGTCAGCTCCAGCACCAAAAATTAGGCTCCCTGGAGACCTACACACCAGGCAGGCTTTGAGAAGCTCTATCAAGAAACTCGCTGTTCCCTAACAGATGTGACCAAGAACATGACACATATTCATGGCTTGCTTCTCTTTGTCCATCTTTCCCATTTGCTTTTCAGTACTGACATCACTTTGACTTTGTTTATTGATTTCCTGTTTTTCTTTCAATATCCCTTTTTCCCCCTCTCTTTCGCACTCTCCCCTCCTCTCCTGGGCTAAGCCATACAACCACTTTGCCCAGGCAGTTTGGTAAGGAGAGCTGTACAAATGGAATAAGGTGGGGTGAAGGAATTTGAGCTATTTTTTAGGGGCGTAATTACAGCCCTTGGGGACCTGGATTGAATGCTGGGGTCCATCACCGAGCAGAGCAGCTGCTCTGGTTCAGGGGGAGGCTGTGAGTACCAGAATGAATGTCCGACATGAGTGATGGTAGAGTCAGGGTAAGATCCAGAAAAACAGCAGGCAGGATACAGAAGATCTCCCTGGAGCTAGTTGCTCCCACAAATATCTGTCAGCCTTTGCTTAATGCGGAGCCCAGTGGCCTATATTGCAAAAGGTGATGGCAAAAGGAACAAGGAAGCTCTAGTCATTTCAGGGGAGGCACAAGCCTTCATGATAGAGAGATGTGCAGAGAGATAGGAGAATATACACGCAGCAGAGGGCTGTGTAACATGGGAAGGAACTACAATACCGACTAGAGGAAAGCAGATATCCAACATGCAACACCCTTGGGGATCAGTCTATGCTTCTAGCATAATGACCACTCAAACTCAGTGTTCCTGTCACTAGCTTGGAAGATAACCTCTTGCCATCCTTCCTTCTAATATGTCTTAGCTAAAGGCAAGATGTAACCCTGATAGTGGCGACACATTGCACTTAGGCTATCCAGTGCTTGGTAAGGGGATGTGATAATGCAGCTCCTAGTATAAAAATCCTACCGAAGACAGACCTCCGACTGGCAATGAAGACATGCCCCTATTCTTTTTCCTTTCACTATTTTCAGGGCTGCAAGTAGCAAATCAAACCTTTTCCTAAGTGCAATCTGCAGAGTTTGGTGATAGAAAGGGCAGAGCAGGGCCTTGCTCCCACAGTTTGTTTTAGTTTGTTTCTCTGAAAATACCTTGAGTGTTTTATACTTACGCTGTTGTCAAAGGTGGCAGTCAAACCAGTGCTGTTATTCTGCTGAGGGAGAGAAATAGAAATAAAAATAATAACCATGTGCCTTCACTGTGACCTGGAGTAGTGGGAGGGAATGAAGAAGGACCTGGGACCTGGTCTGCTGCCACCCCATGTGAATTCAGAGGACTTTGTAACATTTTAAACACCAAATACAGCCTCAAGTAGTCTGATGAAGCCTGATACTTCCCCTGTCAAACACCCAGATATCACGAGACAAAGCCCTCCCTCTGCACAGGTTTGGGCTGTATTTTGGAAATGGGTAGTCACTTGGTGTTACTGGTTTTTTCAGGGTCCCTAATCCAAATGCTTTGGCACCTCTGGAAATAATACACTGAGAATTTGCTTCATCTGGCAACACAGATACCTACAGCAGTGAGCTATTCCGTCTTCTTTTGCAGACAGGGGAGAGAAAGAAACAGATACCTCCGGGGTGCAATTCATCCTGCACTGATGTCTAAAGCAGGTGAAATGAATCATGCCCTTGACATGCCTCTTGCGTCCATGGACTGGAAAGGCAGCCTAGTGCGGTGAAGCCAGACAAACAGCACTATGGACATCCAGACTGAAGAGAGGAGACTCTCCGGGCATTTCATGGGAGACACTCCAAAATTAAAGCAACCAGAAAGGATTATTTGGGGACCTTTACCCATCTTTGTACAGATAGTCTGGGCCATTCCCCTCTTCTTTAGCTCTTAAACAACACTTGTGGTGCTGGGCACAGAGGACCAGGCTCGCAGCACATCACCTTTTCTGTGGGGAGCAGTCTTGCCTCAAATGGTGCCACTTTTGGCTTGGGCTCCAGGTCTCGTCCACCCCATCCTCACAGGGACCTTGACAGAGACACATGGCTGCTCTTCCACCGGCCTCATGATGGAGCCAGAGCAGCGTGCGGATGTGGCGCTGTGTGCCAGGGGAGCCTACCTGCCAGGGAAGGGGCATGAGCATCCATGCAGCTCACTGTAATTTCTCTAATGGCTTTCTTTGGCTTGATAGATATTGAAGGAAGCTTGTTGCCGGGGCAATTTCCATGGAGAGATAATAAGAGATCATTTTCAAGTGAACGAAACTTTAATGGCACATTCTGGTAATGAGGCAGCAAGGAGAGTAATGACCGGAGACCTCAGAGTGCGAGCACATCATGAGAGAGGGGGGAGAACTCTTAGTTCACTGCTCGAGGCAGACATTTGAGGCCTGATCTTGGTCCCCTTGAAGTCAGCCTGGAGTTTTGCTGCTGACTACAGGGAGAGGAAGATTAAGACCTAAGTGCTGGTAATGGGGCTGGATGGCTCCATAGAGATGCCCCAGTGAATTCACTGGGGAAGCAGGAAGACTCTGCTAGGACTCAGGCACCAAATGCTCCAAACTTCTCCTTCAGCAGAAGGTAAGTTGGAAACAAAAGTCGAAGGAGAGCTGGATACTCCTGTGCACAATCATGTGCTTTCCCTCTGAAGCCAATAGGAAATATTTTAGCCTGTGTGTGTTAAGGGACTGCATTCCTAGGTGGGAGGGAAGGGTGTGTAATGGAGGATGAAGGTCCTGTCTGTTTTAAGCTCTGTGTCCTGTGGTTGGCATCTTCAGAAATCTGTAGGAAGCAGATCTGAAATTTAGGGGGGGTGGTAGCACCAGAGGGTTGGTAGACAGAGATCGAGGGTCCATGGATAGGGAAAGTCAATGATAAAGAAAGACTAAGAAAAGTATTCATCCCCTTCAGCTTTTATATCCAAGGAGGAGCTATACTTATTCCTCTGGCCAATTGTGTGAGTGTAAATATGGAATCCAGCAGCCAGTGTAAGCATAAAAGCCACTTCTGAATTAAGAGAGCAAACTGTGCTCATGCTAGACCAGCACAACGTCACAGAGTGCAAAAGAACATGGAGAACCTGTGTGGGGCCAAAGATACCTAAGGTCCAGGATTGTGTTTTCTAGTCAGTTCTGAATCTCAGCTAAACCTACGAAGATTTGCCCAGGAATTAAACTACAGAAGAGGCTGCGGATGTCCTGCCTCCACCTGGAGGCATGAAGTACCTTCATGCCTCTCAGTTCCGTCAATTCACCTCTGCAGCTTGGTTTTGGCCTTGCTCTTAAGAAGGGCCTTCAATCAGCTACTTCTTAAGGGCAGCCAAAGCCAGTTGTTGTTTACTTCCTCTCAAAAGAAGGAAGGTGAAGGGTCTGCTTTCCTCCAGCCTCGTTAACAGTTGTTTCATTAATCACAGCTTTCCCTTCAAAACCGGAGACAATCTGTCCAACCGGAGACAATGTCCAATTAACATTAAAGCTCTGGCAGTCGCTTGCGATGGTGGGGAATTTTGCAAGCCGCACTTTGACAACTGTCGCTAATAAGTCTAACATTTTTAAAGCTGCTCACAAACAAAACAATCCGGTCACACCTCGTTAATACCCTGTGCTCCCTGTTCGCATGAGCAGTAGAGCCAGGCTCCTTTCTATTCACTTTTGTGAAGGGTCTGCTTTCCTCCAGCCTCGTTAACAGTTGTTTCATTAATCACAGCTTTCCCTTCAAAACCGGAGACAATCTGTCCAATTAACATTAAAGCTCTGGCAGTCGCTTGCGATGGTGGGGAATTTTGCAAGCCGCACTTTGACAACTGTCGCTAATAAGTCTAACATTTTTAAAGCTGCTCACAAACAAAACAATCCGGTCACACCTCGTTAATACCCTGTGCTCCCTGTTCGCATGAGCAGTAGAGCCAGCCTCCTTTCTATTCACTTTTATGATGAATCTCAGCAGAGCCCAGGTCCCAAAATACTTCTCCCACAGACCTCTGCCTTTGTCCATCACCTCCCACCACTCCCCTGGGTTTACCTAGGCAACTCCTTTCTCCTGTAACATACCCCCAAGCATGCTTTAACACTGGACTGCACCTGAGTGAACTGAGCTCCATGGAGCTGTAGGTCAGAAAGAATCAGCACGTTAAAGTGTAGGTCCAGCAGAAAAGGTGATTAATAATGTCTTGTAGGGGTCATGCCATATGAGCAGAGAACAGTAGAAGTAGTAAGGTGTGGAGAAAAAGTTATCCAGTTAACTACAAGCCTCTTAGTCTAACCTTGACTTGAGATTTCAAAGTGAATTTTGAAGGAAAGAACAATTAAATGCCCAGAGATAAAGGGGAAATGAGATAAGATGCAACATGGGTTTACGAAATGTAGATTGCGTCAGATGAACATGATAGCTTTGTTTTGATAAGATACCTGATTTTCTAGACAAAGGAAATGCTGCTGATCTCCTTTATCTAGACTTCAGTAAGGTATCTGATAGGTGCCATGTGGGAAATTATTAGTGAAGCTGGAGGAAAGGAGGATTAGTAAACTGTAAGGTGAGGTGCAACCCTCTGGAGGGAATTTACCAAAAGAGTTTATCACAGAACAGTTTTGGAACTGATCTTTTCATCTTGTGGATGATCTTGGCAGTGAAAGCAGGATCCTGAGGCTAAAATCACCCAGTGACACAGAACTGGAAGTTTTGGCAATGCGGAGGAGAATGAGAGTACCAGTCTGAAAGAACCAAGTGACATTGAGAATAAGAATAATTGAGATGGAAAACAAAAAGTTTGAGATGACGGGTCACAAATCTGAGGACTTGTGATAGCCTCAGATATAACATAGGAGATGATGAGCTGCAAACGATCAAGGACTGTGTGGCCTAAGTGACTGTAGGCTGACTGAGATGTCAGGCACAGAAAGGCAAATGCTATTCTTGGGTGTATCAGGAGGGATATTTCAGCAAATATAGACAAAAATTGGTGCCATTGACTGTGTGTCTGGCTTCTTAAGGTCAAGATGGATAAGCTTAACCTTGCATGAATGCAGGGGAAGGCTGGAAGATGATATAGAAGGTGGAAAACAGATCACAGAGAGGAGAGCAGAAGAGTCAGGAAGAGCATGTTTAATTTTGTAAAACACAGGTTGACATGGAAGACGTTCCAGAGAGGTAAAATGGCTCCGTAAGCTGATGGGATACAGCTCCTGAAGCAACTAGGGCATGAATGCAGTCAGACCCGAGTTAGAAGAAAAGGTTCCCTGCCTGCTGGTGGAAGATGCAGGGACAAAAGAGAAGGTTTTGAGGTCTGAACTTTTCCTGTTACACCTGCAATGACAAGGACTGGCCTTGCTAACCCAGGAGGTCCCTGACATTCATGTGCTCCCGGGCAGGGCACTTCTCCCGAGTCTTTCCTAGTATTCTGGAGAGCTTTCTCATTCTTCATGCTCCTGAGAATCCCTTCAGGCTCCTGCAGAGAGTCAGTACATCTGCGTGGGAAACTGAAGTGATGATTGCAGCACACACAGGAAAATCTCAGGTCTAATGTAGCCAGAACAGGTAACAAAATCAAGGATAACAGGTCAGCAGAAGAGTTAGCATGGTGTAAAAACACAAGCTATCTGTCCGGGGTCCCGGTGTTCTGCTTGCTATCCTGTGCTATCGCATTTTTACTACTCTGGGTTAGCATTTCTTGCCACTTTCTTCCTAACTTACATCAACATATGAGACAATCACCTCTGCATTTTACTGTCTAAAGATGCCTAAAGAGGGTAAGCTAGCATTTGGAATCAGGCGTGCTGATACAATTTGCACAGTGCATGTTTTCCCCTTCTGTCTGTTGCTCCTGCATTAGAGTCATTTTAACCAGCATATGCTTTTTTCTTTTGCTTTATATTTGCCTCATTTTCAGGCCTTTTGTGAAACTGGGACGAGTGCTTTCTCATGAACTGACTATGGATTTGAGGAGCTTGCTGGGAAGGCTATTTACTGGGTGGGTATGAACTGGGCTTAAATCTAAAGGAACTGTTAATGCCTTGTCTGGCACAGGGCTATCACACGTGTCACAGCTTTGATTATTGCTGCCTGCCATGCTGGGAGGTCAATGTGAGATGAAAGAAGATTGGGAAACAGTCAGATTTGAGCAATCAAGGTGATACGTCCCTGGAAGGGGCTAGGAGGGAGAGAGGGGAAGGTTTTGGTGAGCCTGCAGGTTTTCTTCTCAGCTTTGGACCAGCAGCACACATGTAATTACGTGTAGATGCTGGCATGGTGGGGAGAAAGCTGTTTAAGGACATTTTTACAAAGTTTTTTCCCCTGCTGTGGTGATAACGTTAGCAGGTGCCAGGCATTGGGGAGCCTGTTGAGCCCTGAGGAAGGAAGAAGCAGGAGCTGTGGATTGGGGATTGTCAGTGACTTGTTGCCTCTTAAAAAATGTTAACCCTCCAGTATGCAAGGGAGTGGAGGACTGCATCATGCCCTGGACATGGGCTCTGCCTGTCAGTCTGCCTGCCCCATCTCTTCAACATAATGCAGAGGCAGCTTGTCCTTTTGATGTACATGTTCCCCTGCATGTTGGGAACTCTGCTAAATCATAATTGTCACTGTTATTTTCCCTGTCTGCAGCTCCTGGCTCTTTTAACCCAAGTTCTTTTCATACACAGCACAGGGGAGAGGCTGGTGGGCAAGATTTGGCTTTGAGGGTGATGGTTTAGCTTCAGAGGGGATGGGGACAAGCAGTTAGGGCAGCAAGTGGTACCTTCACTCCTATGCTATGTTCTCATGCCTGGCCAATTGCCCCAGCTGGTGAAGCTTCTGTGTCCACAGAGTGGCTCACGCGCTCTCCTGGATCCACCCTTGACATACCTCCTAAAAAATGCCATAATCTGTATTTGTCAGAGCAGGAAACTGAGGCACAGGGAGTGAAAGTGGTCTAAAGTCAATGTTTACAGCGGTAAAAAGTATTCAGGAGTTTTTAGCATTTGGTGCTTCATTCAACATGACATGAGATTTGGGTTATCCTATCCCTGTGTCTGAATGACAGGAGCATCCTTCCTCTGCTCCATCAGAGGTGTCTCAGACCAGCACACAGGTATGTGCCCAGTGGCTTCTGTGTCACCCACTCCCACCCCTGCCCCTCTCCTTGCCCTGGCAGCTCAGGAGCTCTCCCTAGAGCAGGTCTGTATGGGGAAGACAGCTCTGCTAAGGCCCGAGTCCTCTTTCAGGTACATATGTAGAGTGTCAGGCTTTATCTCCCTGTCTGTGTTGAGCTACCAGATTAGGAAGCCCTCCGCCCCTTCCTGCGGGATCACCATGTTGGCAGGTTGATGGCAAACCTCTGAGTGTCAGTATTTGTTCCCTCCAGAAAAGGTCAATGCCCAGCACTTCGGGGCCGCGGCACCACGACCTTTTCAAAGCACGGACAGATGGAAGTGGCTCTGTGGAGAAAGGCCAGGGCAGGAGGGCAGCTGGCAGCCTTTCTAGGAGTCTGTTTTAGTGGCAGAACATACAAGTCTCGCAAACACATACACATTTATGGCCAGCTCCTCAGCTGCTCTGAATTGGTTTACAGCCAGTGACTTCAGTGGTGCTGTAGTGCTTGAACCAGCATTCAGTCAACCCTCTTCCATTTGCACGATGCTTCTCTAGTTCCTCCGCACACTGTGAGACCACTCGACTCATTTTCTCATCGTGCTCCATGGGTCTGGCTTTCCTCTCTCTGGTGCTTAGAGAGTCTTACCCCCACGCAGGAGGGGTAAGAAATGGAGCCATGTCTGACTTCTCCACCTGGGCCATCCAGTCTTATTATCCATCCTGCACACAAGCTAACCTGGGCACAAGGCTGTAAAGCAGAGGGGATAGGCTTTAGCTGCCTGCCTGCTGTTAAGCGCCATGCATGGGACCACTGCTGGGGTGTATGAAGAGAGGTCAGAACTGAACTTGCAGGCGATGCACAGTGCTGCCCCTCTCAAAAAGATGCTTTGCTAACATATTTCCATGAAATGAAGACAAAAGCTAAATTGTATTTGCATTTCAGAGCCTGTATACATCTCACTCTCTGTCAGGATAAGAATTACCTCCCCCTTGTATCAGTATTGCGAAAACACATTGCAGGTGTATGGCTCAGAAAAACAAGGGAATTATTTAGTCCAGGGTCCTAGCAGCCACATTTTCCATGTGATTTTTGGATGTCTTGGTGTCAGAATGAGACACGAAAGTCTTTGCTAACTGTCTGAACTCAGTGAAATGCCTATCTCACCACCCTGAAGATTTAGAGCAAGGCTCATGCTCAAATGCACAGCAGAACTGGGGCCCAGATCTGGAGCTATTTCAGAGATGAGGAGAATAGATAAAGCAGATCCCATGCCCTCTAGAGAACACAGTTGGGTAAAATTACCTTACTAGCCAAATGAGATGAAGCATGAAGTAGGTTTAATTTGTGTGTTACGTTCTTGTTAATAACAATATCTAATTAAGGCATCTGGCGACAACTTAATGGGCAGAAAAGGAAAAAATCAAGAAGGCTTTATCGAATTTTTCTTTCAACTCCAGCTCTCCGTATTTGAATGAATCCATCATTGGAGACAGAGCCTTGTTCGTCTGAATCTGTCTTCAGCCTAGCAGTGCAAGTTGTAGCTTTATTGTCTAGGATTTATCCCTTAAAATTAAACTTGTCATTCTTATGAAGATGATTGCTTGAAGGGGAGATTAACCTTTATGATGTGACGATGGAAGTTGTTGTTGTTCATTTCAAGAACCCATGAAGATTGTTGGGAGCTGGAAGTGATGGAAACTGGAAACTTTGGCGACACAGATGAGAGGTGGAAATGGAGTTTGTCTTTGATGGGGCTCCTCTTGTCCACTTTTTCACATCTGATTTCATTGTGGAGTTATTATTATTTACATTTTAAAAAATATTTAGAAGAGCCTGAAGTCTTATTTGTATGTGTGTGCAGCATCTCATGCAACAAGATCGCTATGCCTGCCTAGGAACTTTATGTGATCCTAAATAAAAGATGGGTGATTTATCAATAGCAGAGTGGTTAGTTTTGTTTGCTATGTGCTGTACATTCCCTTTCCTCCTCCTGCTGCTGGTTTGCAGAAGAGACAACCATGTTGTTGAAGTAACATGAAGTAACAAGTGATAGGACGAGAGGAAATGGCCTCAAGTTGCGGCAGGGGAGGTTTAGATTGGATGTAAGGAAAAATTTCTTTACTGAAAGAGTGGTGAAACATTGGAACAGGCTGCCCAGGGAAGTGGTGGAGTCCCCATCCCTGGAGGTATTTAAAAGACGTGTAGATGAGGCACTTAGGGACATGGTTTAGTGGGCATGGTGGTGTTGGGTTGACGGTTGGACTCGGTGATCTTAGAGGTCTTTTCCAACCTCAATGATTCTATGATTCTATTCTATGATTCTATGTTGTCCACAGCGTGTTGCAGAGGAAAAGCCCTTTGACTTTTTCTTCCTGTTATCTTTTAATATGGAAGACATCAAGGCCCTGTGTATCAATACTGCAAGCCCTGGCCCCTCTGATTGTGTCGACACTACAACCCAAAAGTATAACACCAGCTTGTGCAGACAGACCAGAGTTAGCTGTAAACTCAGGGAAGGAAGCAATGTTTCTAGGACAGTTCAGCCACAGCAAATCTTAATCCTCACAAAGGGTTATACGAGTCCAGCAAGGACATGAGTGTAGCCCTGACTAAACAGTTCTGTGTAAAACGACACTAAGTTGTTTTCAAGCTCTTCTATATGTGATTGATCTCCTGTAACGGGACACGTGCAATTAACCAGCAGCTCTGCTATTAATAACTATCCCTGAGTATGTGGATAAAATGAATTGGTGTCTCTGGATTATTGCTTTTCTCCATCTGACACTTCTTTAGATGAATGACACGGAACAAAAAGGGAATCTTAAGAGTATATAATTGAGTGTGTATTAGGGTTTATGAAGAGATTCCTACAATAACTGTCATGTTCCACCTGACAGAGTAGCTGTTATGTGAACATGCCAAAGTACCACTTTCCTTGCTGTGATCTTTGTTCTCACTTGCTTTCCCTGCATTATCTTAAAATCTCCTTTAGCTGATGCCACTGAATGCAGCCTGAGTAATGACTTGAGTGCAAAATAAGGACAGGAATAAAGAATGAGGTGAACACTTACTGTCAGAGGCCTCAAATTGGGCACCAAAGTGAAAGGAGGCCCACTATTTCAGAGGCAGATAGCTTCTGCTGCTTCCACCAGTGACAGCTTCTCTGGAAATCAGGACACATCGGTTTATATCCTGTTGGAAACTGAAGATCCAGGTGCCACTGTGCTAGGCACTGTCAAATCTCTGGTCCAAAGGGGACAGCTACATCAGGCAGAGGAAGCGCTGGAAAGAAAATGAAGGCACGGAGGGATGAAGTGACTTGCTTTCTGTGTCACAGCGGGTTGGTGGCAGAGCCAGGAAGAGGGGCTCTCTGTACTGGACCGCTGTGTTGGGTATCCCGGATCCTTAGCTGGAGAGTCCTGGCAGGGTCATCCTGTTGTGTGAATGACAGTGTGAGGAAATGGGATCTCTCAGAAATGAAAACTTACCTACGGTCTTAAACACAGTTCTGTGGTGGATGCAGCAAGACGGAAACTGAACCCTTACACGCCAGTTATTGGCCTTTGCTGAGGGTGTGCTGGGAGACCTGTGATACTGGGACAGCACTGTGGTCCTGCTGCCCGTGATACCAAATGACAGCAAAAACTGCGGGGTCTCCGAGACCATCCTGTGCCAGTGGGAGAAGGGGAAGATTTGCTTTCATACTCTTCAAGGCCATGTTGTGTGTCACTGGCTGCTCTGACCTTCTCCGACAGAGATATTTGCTGCTCTGAGCTACATGTTAACAAAATATCTTGGCTCTGATGAGTTGAAATCCTGTTGGGATTTGATGGTGTTGGGGTGCTCTCATTAAAGAAAAGGTGCAGCTTACAGGTGGTCAGGTTTCCCTGCAGCCTGAGACCAGGGCTGATTAACACAGGCATAAATCCTTCCTCTGGCCTGGCGGTGGCTGGTGCAAGGCTGGCCAGGGGCATAGTGGAGTTACAGGCAGACTGCTTACACCTGCCCATGGACACGCACCCTGAGATGGTTTACAAAAGGACGCCCTGCCTTTGCAGCAGCCGCCAGCCCTCCTATCCTTTCACATCCAACAGCACGGAGAAAGGTCCCTATGCATCCCAGCTCTCCCTTCCCATCACCAGCCCAGCCCTTTTTCCATTGCTGCCCTGGAACTTTCCATCCTATTTTCTTTCTCTGGCCTCCCTTTCTTTTTCCCCCTCCATCTTTCAGTTTGGCTTGCACACGCACACACACAGAGCCACACACTCAATCCTCCCAGAGCCGCAGACCTGCCAGCAGATCTTGAATGCGGTGGGGCTGAGGGATGCCCTGTCACCTTCTGCCTCTCCACATCTCCCCTGCCCTGTTCCCCACTGATCTATTGCAAAGGACAGGTAACCTCAGCCAGAAAGACGGAAGCCACAATTACATTCACCTTTTCAGCAGCTCTTTTCCCTTGCTTCTTCCTGATGGAAACCGTGGGCAAGAAAAATCTATTATTATTCTCCAAATCATATCAAATATTTATCAGGGTAATTCTCTAGTTATCACCACCGATTGCAAGCCTTAGTCACGTAGTAAATCTTGTTAGTGTCATCTCTGGGAATGTGTCTCGTCTGTCTCCTCAGCTGAGTGCTGCATAAACCAGGTTGCCCCAGGGGAACTTGGCTTATGGGAAAGGCAGTGGAGAAGGAGGCGGTGGAGGCGATCAAAGATGGGCACAGACTTCCCAAATCCCCTTTCTCCCAGGGCACGAGATGGGGTCCGTTCAGGATGGGGCTAAGGGGAGAGCAGGCAGGTTGCCTGTGGGAAGGGGAGGTCTGCTGGGCCACACCGGCTGGTGCCTCCCTGATGTGCCAGGTGCTGTACGGATAAGCTCATTCCTAATCAGAAACTGTCTGAAATAGGCCAGGCTCAAAAAGAGAGGTGTATTAACTTCCCCAGGAGAGAGACGAAGTGAGTTACTCAGGACTGTATGGGAAGTCAGCGGCAGAGGCCAGAACAGAGGTCAAGGTCTCTGGCTCTAAGGCTAGTGGCTTAATTACATGATTATTCCTTTCGGAGCACTGTGGCTGGTTTGAAACAGCACTGTCCTGGGGGTCCTGTAAGTCAGGGCAACCTTGACATCTCTGCTAGCCGTACCAAGGACTCTCCCCTTCCACCCGCTGTGTAAAGGACTAGCAAATGCAGCCACTCTAGCTGGGCTTTTGTTGTTGTTGTTGTTGTTGTTGTTGGCACCAAAATGTTTCCAGATTGTACCTATTTTTAAACTCTTTATTGGGTCAGATCTGGACAGCTTGGAGACTTCAGCTCTTCCCTCTTTCTACCCCTGTGCACATAACTTATTGCTGCAAAGGGAAGAAATGAGCAGCAAATTTCCTCTGCCAGAACCAATCAATCTGGCACCTGTCATCAGCATCGCAGCAGCTATAAAATATTTAATTTCTTAATGATGAATTGGCAGATTGTTTAAAAAAGACAACAAGGAAACAAAGAAAAGGAAACAGACACTCACAATCTGCAGTCACACTCTTTGCCAGGCTGAGCCTTTGGAGCCGATAGCAGGAATGTGGTTTTCGATCCAAGCTACCTGACAGTGCTGTCTATTAATAAGCCCTGCTAGTTGTTTTGGGGATGTTCCTGCTCAGACAGTCATTGGACCCTTGACTTGCCATCCTAGAGTCCCACCACTGATTCCTGATGAGACTCAGCCTTCAGAGGAGGATTTTTTTCAGACAACAGAAAAACAGCTTCTCAATGGCACAGATCTTGCCTCCCTCAAGTGCTGATACACTGGTATAAATAAGGAAAAAGAACGACCAGGCTAGGTCAGAGCACAAGCGCATCCAGCCAAGTATTCTGTCTCCAGCAGTGACCAACAGTGTGTGCTTTGGGAAATGTATAGGAATAGGTCAATCATATAGTGCTATTTCTCTAGCAGCCTCCAGCAATCTGCAGCCCAGGGAGATCTTTGTGGTTTCTAGCTCCGACTGGAATTTTCTTCCATGAGCTTGCCTAGTCATTTTTTAAAGTTATGCAAACTTTGAGCATCCACAAAATCTTCACTCAAATAGTCCCATAGTTCTCCTGTGTGAAGCTGTATATCTTATTCTGTTTTCAGCATATCACCTACTAATTTAACTTGATGTTCCCAGTTCTTGCATTAAAAAGACAGTGAAAAATCATTCTCTCTTCACCTCCCATCCCTTGGACATGTTTGGCTCACAAAACAGGGAGCAGCATAGAGATGCCTGGGCTAATGGAGACCAGAATTGGTAAGTCTGCAGTGGACAGTCTGATTTCACAGGGCACGTCAGCTTGTGTGTGCCCATGGATACCTTCTACCTCTGGTACCTACAGTTGTGAGCTTGGAGGGGAGCGGGGGTGCTTACCTGTATTACGGTCTGTTTGCAAATGCGTAAGGTGATGCTGGTGTCAGTCATCGATTCAGCTGATGCAGCTGCAGTGGAAAGGGGATGGCACAGAAAGCAAGACCCTCTGCTGAAGTTCTATGAATTACTTACAGAACTTAAAAACCACATCCCTGTCCCCATGTCAATTTATATCCATTCCTCTTGCACCTCAGTAAGTTCTGTAAATACACAGGCAAGCAAACTGCCTGACCAAAGAGTTTATTTACTGTAGCTTCTTCTACAGTTGGGCTTTATTGCAAATACAGTGATATTTGGGGGTTTTGTTTGATTAACTTCTAAGTCCTGTTCTTGGGACCTTTTAATTACAAGAGAGTCATAAGGTTTCACTAAAGCAAATACAAACTTTTAGCCATCACAGAAAAACCTGAAAACCAGAGTTCTAAAGGCTTGCAAAACCCTCCTAAACCCTGGGGAAATGAAGAGGAAGCAAGCATTTTTCACTTATCACCATTAATTATTTTTAAGTCGGTCTCATGATTTGAAGCGGTGACGCTCCTCAGTGGCGTGACCAAACCTACACTGTTCATCTGGGCTGGGGGAGCGCGCTGGGAAGTTTGGCAGACGCAAGTGGGTGGCTGGCAGCTTGCATGCAGTGCCTTCGTGCTTCCTCCTCTGCCTCTCCTGGCAGTGTGTGGGGAGCGAGGGCTCCAGCAGACGTCTGCGGTGGGATCGGCTGGTTGTGGTGGGATGGCAGTGTCCAGCAGATAGCGAGGGTCATGCAGCATCTCAGCTCAATTTACCAGGAGATATCTGGCAGAGCCCTCAAGCTCTGTCTGCTCTGCTGATTTGTTTTAGCCCTCCTGCAGACATCCTGTGTAAATATGCGAAACTAAAGCTCCCACTTGTACAGGAAGGGCTTAACCTGCTTTCAAGAGGGGTCAGGGAGAGCCTGAAAACCAGCCTGTTCCCACTGTGCCACGGGCTGCAGGTTTTTTGGGTATTCAAGGGGTAATTAGAAAGCAGCAATCCAGCAGCTCCTAGCTAGGTGGTTGCTGATTGCAGCATAGTAAGTCTGAAGAGGCATCTCTTTCCCATCTATTAAAATAGACACCACCAGCAGCAAAAAAATTGGGAAGTGTGACTCAAAGTGGGGGAAGGAAAAGGAATAGGGCTGATCAGTAGCTAGACACCCACATCAGGAGAGCATCTAAGCAAAACTGCTTGCATCCTACCGTTGTCAACGTGATTTCAAATTAAACATATGCTTAAGTAAAGAAGGGACTGAGAGAATAGTTGGCTGTAGGAAGTTTTTGGCTTGCAGTTATAGAAGGCACACGTCAGGTGTGTTCGTGGGATGGACAGTGTCAGAGTCCTCTCTACTGCAGTGCTTTTCTATAAAGCCTTAAAAAAGAGCGTGAGGTTAAATAGATCCTGCTTTTCTTTCTCCCTTGTTACCCAAAATCAGCCCTGGACACTGGTCTGAGGGTGTCCCTCTGCCCTTGAGTCCTTGCCAGGCATGCCTGGCTGGAAACCTTCCTCCAGATGGAGCAGGCTAGGAAAGGTAAGGACATGCAAAGAGGAAAGGAATGAAAATGTGTGAACGCCCCTAATTTTGCTTATATTTTTGCTGTCATTTAGACTGCTATAAAATGAATGTAAAATATTACGATTCCACTCTAATAACTTTTTTCATCCACTTACACTGTAACACTGGCATAAATTTCCTCTGTGTTTTTGTCAGAATCTGGTTGGGGCAGATCCTTTATTTTATTGTTTGATTGCAAAGAACCTGCTTTCTCCCAAATATCTTTTTTTCATTAAAAAGTAATAACTGAACATGGCCAGCCAAAGCCACGTATTGCAGTGAAGGTAGTCCAGCTAGAGAGCTGTAGTGTGAGAGGGAACCAGGAATACATTGGGCACTGAGGTGGGAGCATCGCCAAAGTTAATTATAACACTTTCAGCCTAAATAGTTGGGTTCCTTGTTAGTTGGATTAAAAAATCAAAATTTCTGCTAAAAAAGCTTTGACAGTGGAAGGTTTTTGGCTGAGTTTCTCCATGGGAACATGATTCCCCCCCCCTCCCACCTCACCCCTCCTCTTCTCCACCGGGCATTGTGGTGGGGTGGCGATTCACCCCTGTACCCTCCCCTCTCCAGGGAACCCCTCGCTGAGGCTGCGGCAGGTACACTGCCTGAAAAAGCAGCTTCCCAGGAAAACAAATCCCCCCAGCCACCCGCCTCCGTGGGCCAGTTTCATCAGCTCCGGGGATTTCATCCCCCTGCCCAGGGAATGTGCTGGGGTCCCGTGGCAGGGGTAGC